>NW_026712393.1:1005710-1396137 GCF_030504385.1 Musca domestica
GGAGTTTTAATCAAATTCTGAAAAAGGGCCAAAAAGACTCGCATGAGGGTTAAAAATTTCGATGAAATAAATTCTTACATTGGTATACGTAATATTGCTGGAGACATGCTTAAAATGCAAGGATTTCAAGAAATCTTAATCCAAAAACTACGAAAAATGTGGAACAGGGGATTGGGACATTTTTCCTTTTTTTTAGGTTACTCTGCTATGTAAACTTCCGAAACCCCGATACACGTGTCTTATATTGTTTTCCCCCCGCCATATGGGGTGAGATGAAAAAACTGCAACCAACTTCAGACTGCTGTCATTTCTAAGCCACTCGTCCGACAGCTGTTGAAATTATTCCAGTGGCAGCTCATTATACTGGTTACTAGCGTATAAAATAATTTTGGTGAGAATTTTCCACAGAAAAGTTATTCGTGATGGAATTCAAGCGTGATAGTGTGATTTCTTTATATTTGGCGGGAAAACCACAAGTGGCTATCGTTAGAACCCCTCACTCCAGCATTTAAATGTGAATAAATCTTTTGTGTCTCGTACCATCGCTCGTTACTTTAATCATGCTCGCATAGCCCGACGTCAAGGAAGTGGACGGTACAAAACAGCAACATCAGCAGAAATGGTTCGAAAAGTAAAGAAGCGATTTGATCGAAAACCGCGTCGCAGTGGCCGAAAAATGGCTCATGAGCTGAACATATCGCAATATTCCATTCGGCAAATATTGAAAAATTATCTCGGGGTAAAGCCATTGAAATTAAAAAAAGTGCCACAACTTAGAACGCAACAGAACGAAAATAGACTCAAAAGAGCTGAAGATTTGCTTCGCTTGGCCGAAAGTGGTGAACTGCCGAATTTGAGTTTCTCCGATGAGAAAACATTCGTTGTCCAGCAGTTTGTAAACAAACACAATGATTGTGTTTACTTGCCAAAGAGGTCAGCTTTTAATGTGCACCTTCGGTTGGCTACCAGAACTCAAGCGCCGGCCATGGTGATGGTGTGGGCCGCCATAACAGCTGATGGTCGCTCTCTGCTCGTACTAATCGACCGTGGCATCAGAATAAATGCCGAATATTATCGCGAAAATATTCTGGAGGGTGTATTAAAACCTTGGGCACGCAAATCATGGACATTCCAACTGGACTCCGCACCATCGCACTCAGCACGCGTCACCCAAGAATGATTACAAAATAAGGTTTCTCACTTCTTTTCCAGCGCACAATGGCCACCAAAATCGCCGGATACCAATCCGTTGGACTATTGTGTCTGGAGTATTTTGGAAAGCAAGGTTGGCACCAAAAAATTCCAAAGTGTCGCTTCGCCGGGAATGGGCCAAAATTCCGCAGAACAACATTCGGGCAGCGTGTGACGGTTTCATTGTCCGTTTGAAGGCCAAAATTCGTGTCAAAGGTGAGCAATTCAAACAAATCTAAACTTATTCTAAAATTTGATCCTAAAAAAATGTAAAAATTATGGCGTTTGTTGCTGTTGCAGCATCTAAACATGAATATCCACAACCACTTTAAATCTGAACCAAGCAAACTAACAGTGACTTCATTATCAACATTTCAAATCTCTAGCCGCATCCGCTCTCCCAAATCTAAATTATACGAAATTTAGTACCATTTAGTACAGTGTTTACACTCAGCTTAAATTTCAAAATCACATTCTTATATCAAACTTAGTTCCTCAACGTAATTTATATAAAAAATGTCTACAGCATCCCTCTATCCGTCCACATTATACCACATTGTACGTAATATGGTATCTTTAAGCACTTTTAGTACCTTTATAATTCGAATTTTAAAAAATATATGTTTAGATCTATCATTTAGGCCAGTACAATTTTTAGTACCTTTTGGTAATTTTAGTTCACTTATAGTTCGAATTTTCAAACACCCAACCTTATTTCACCTCTACGAACCCATTTTGACGCTACAAGAAGGAGTGGGTCAGTGCTGCCCATTTTCTCTCTTGATCGATGTCTATTGTAAATAGTACAACTTGCCAAATTTGGACTTCGATCAAAATGAGATTTTTATTTGTTTTTGCCAAATTTTGAACTTTTGTGTGGGACGCACCACAGGGGCTTAACTTTGAACTTAAATTAGGTTTGGCAAAAAAATCAAGACGTACTAAGTTTGGACCAAAGGCGATATTCCCGCGAAAGGTTACTGACGTAAAAACCAGTCCCAGAGACGGACAGTCAGGAAAAGTTGGAAAGACCATCTTCAAATGCCCTGGAACGTATTTCGTACCAAGAGGCGAACCATGGGTCTGAAATTATTTCGATGAGGCACTTTTGGCCTTATATATCCTTATCAGTAGTAGTAGCCATAAGGCTGAAGGTAAAACAAACAAGTAAAAACGCTGTAAGTTCGACCGGGCCGAACTTGAATATACTCCACCATTTGGAACGAATTTGACAATTCTCAAAAACCATTAAATCCGAATGTATAACGAATGTAGCTGTTATATCAGGGTCAATACGACGACATGGTAACTTTTGTCATAAGCCACTACAATATTCAAATGCGAAACTTAGAAAAAAAAGCGGTGAATAATGCAGCTAAAGTCATCAAAATACCGGATATCGGAAGGTACCGTTATATGGGGGCTATATGAAGACGTGGACCTGCACAAACAATTTTCTGTCTTAGGCTGTAGTATTCATTGCGAACTTCAAATACCAAATTTGAAACAATTCCGGTGAAAAATATCGCTAAAATCATCAAAATACCGAATATCGGGAGGTACCGTTTTAATGGGGGCTATATCAAAACGTGGACCTACATGGCCCATTTTCAATACCAAAAGTCCTGTAAACATAATATACATTTAAGTAAAATTTTGTTAGTCTACTTCAATTCGTTCGGAAGCTAGGGACAGACGGACGGACATCGCTGAATCGACATAGAATTTTATGCTGATCAAGGATATATACTTAGTGGGGTCTAAAATGTATATTTCGAGGTGTTACAAACGAATGACAAACTTAATATACCCACCATACTATGGTGGAGGGTATAAAAATTAGGACGTAATACGTTTGGACCAAATTAGATACTCCCGCGAAAGCTATCTGATGTAAAAGCTAAAGAAAACGTGGAAAGATCATTTTAAAATGTCCTGGGATGTATTTCGTACCAAGAGACAAACCATGGGTCTGAAATCAATTTTGGCCTTATCAAATGATATATCAGTAGCTGTAGCCATAAGGCTGAAGGTAAAAAAAATCTGAAAAGGATTAATTTCAGCGAGCAGGTCTCTTAAAATTTCTATTCAAAACATTTCTTCTTTCATATTCCATTCCCGATCGTTTCAATTCCAAAATATCCAATGTTTATACTGGACATGTCAAAAACAAGAGCAATGAATTACAATCCGTAAAAAAATTTCCCTTTAATCTTTGCCGATATCGATGCCAGAGTCCCATGTAATGCCTCATCAATTAATCCCACACTCTCACAACAATTTATTGATTTTCATGGCTCATATGTTGCTGTCAACGGAGTTTCAACAATTTAAAGGATTCTCCACCATCAACTCCTTATCATGATCACAATTTTGCTAAATACAATGGAGGCGACAATTTTCGTGTTAATAAATCAAAACACCTTCACAAAACTCTTTGAAGCCGCCAGGACAATACATTTCATTGAGAGGGAGAGAGAGCATAGCAAATCTTGAGAATCCTTTATTTCATCTTTCGGTTATGGCTGCATTTTTTTACTCCAAAATCAATTGTTTGTTATGAACAATTTAACATCCTGTCACAAGGATACTTACCTATAAGAAGAAGTCTAAAGAAGTTCGTGACGTGATGGCGGTGTTAAAAGTTAGGGTTGCATTAGCTGTCTTAACCGTGTTTCGCCCATTGTTGTTATTGCTGTGGTATTTTAACGATAGAAATGACAATAGCTGCTATACTCCTTTCAACCTTCCCCTCTTTTATTTATTGCCCCCTTCAATTCATTGATAAAAAATATAGTTTTTTATTCTTCACACCCTTTTTATTTTCTAAGGATCTGGCACAAAGGAATGTTGTCTTGTTTGCCGCCTTGTGTGTGTAATTCATTTTTTATAGATCCTTAGACATGTTTCTTTGCTTGGTTGGCAGTGTGGATTTTAACCTCTGGTTAAGGGTTAAATGATTATCCTTATGAATGAAGGGTATCTTTTTTTGTGCGAGTGTGTATTTTGTTGTCAGTATAAAAGCAAAACCTATATAATCTTATGGCTTCTCTCATTATATTGTGCGTATCATAAGATCAAAATTTTTTTTATGTTACAGCCTTCAGAAAATATGAAAAAAGTGTTAATCGAAAATAGGGAATCAGATGAAAGGGGTGTGAAATTGATAGCGTGTTTGTGGAAAAGAAATCTCTTATAATTAATTGAGTGAAATCCTTAAATAATCCCTATAGAAGTGGTGAGACTTTTTTGAAGCAATTAGGTGTATCTCCCTAACTCCACCTATCCGTTCACTTATTGGTAAATGGTAACAAGTTAAATGAATTTTTGTATTTTTCGCACACTTACAGAGTGAGATAAAAAAACTGCAACAAAGTCAAGCGCCATAATTTTTACATTTTTTTTAAATGATTGAATGGTAGCAAAAAATGTCGGAAATAGCACCAAATGTTAGAAAAAGTCTAGATTTGTTCGAATTGGTTACTTTTGGCACGAATTATGGGCTTCAAGCGGCCAATGAAACCGTCACACTCTGCTCGAATGCTGCTCTGCGGTACTTTAACCCATTCCCGGCGAAGCGCTTGCATGAGGTGATCGACACTTTGGTATTTTTTAGAGCCAACCTTGCTTTCCAATAGTCCAACGGATTGGTATCTGGAGATTTTGGTGGCCACTGTGCGCTAGAAATGAAGCGAGGAACCTCATTTTGTAACCATTCTTGAGTGGCGCCTGCTGAGTGCGATGGTGCTGAGTCCTGCTGGAATTTCCAAGGTCTGCGGACAAAATGTTTGCGTGCCCAAGGCTTTAATACACCCTCCAGAATATTTTCGCGATAATATTCGGCATTTATTTTGATGGCGCGATTAATACGAGCGGAGAACGAGTATCGGCTGTTATGGCGGGCCCCTCCATCACCATGGCCGGCGCTTTAGTTCTGGAGGCCAACCGAAGGTGCACATTTCCAGTTGACCTCAATGACATGTAGACACGATCATTTTGTTCACAAACTGCTGGACAACAAATGTTTTCTCATCGGAGAAAACTAAATTCGGCAGTTCACCACTTTCGGGCAAGCGAAGCAACTCGTTAGCTATTTTCAGCCTATTTTCTTTCTGTTGCGGTGTAAGTTCTTGCCTTTTTGGAATCTCAATGGCTTTACCCCGAGTTCATTTTTCAATATTTGCCGAATGAAATATTGCGATATCTTCAGCTCATGAGCCATTTTTCGGCCACTGCGACGCGGGTTTCGATCAAGTCGCTTCTTTACTTTTCGAACCATTGATGTTGCTCTTTTCTTTCGTCCACTTCCTTGACGTCGGGCGCCACAACAATATTAAAGACCCTCATACAGATTTCAAACACTACCCGTTGACCCAATACCAAACGCACTACAAATCAGTACTTTTTTAGCATAAATTTCCAAAAACATCTCCAAATTTCAACATTACCTAACAAAATGTGACTCCAATACCAAATTTAAGTTTTCCAAGTCTATGCCATTCTAACATAACAAATTTGGTACCATTTAGTACTTTTCGTACTTGTTTAGTACATTTCTCCAAAACCACGGCCAAATCTTAATCCTACTCCAATATCAACATTTTAAAATTCCAACTCCATCCGTTTACCCGAACCCAAATGATTAAATACAGTAAATTTTCTAATACCAGTTATCTGATTTTAAGTACTATCCTTTCACCCAATAGCAAATTATACCAAACATAGTACTTTTTAGTACTTTTCGTACAAATATAGGACATACAAAACACAGATACCATCAGTAATCTGAATAACAAATTTCAGAATTTTTTTCTATCCCTTCACCCAATACCAAATTTAATACTATTTAGTACATTTTGGACACATAATATACATATCCAATACCACCCCATATATTAACCAGCAGTGAGATCTATATAAAATTTAAGGATTTCAGCTCTATTTTTTCACCCAACACAAAATTTAGTACCATTCAGTACTTTTCGAACAATATCTTAGCCACAGATACCAACACTGACCTCAATGTCAAAGTTCAGAGGTCCTGCTTTGTTTCTTCACTCAATACCAAATTTAGTACTTTCTTTCGTACTTTATTTTTGAGATTTCCAAAAACACCTCCATATCTCAATTCCAGATACCAACAGAGAGCTCATCATTAAATTTGAGGATTCCAGCCCTATCCATTCACCCAATACCCAATTTAGTACCATTTAGTACTTTTCGTACGACGCATTTCCAAATAACCGCCAAATCTCAAACGCCGATACCATCAGTAAACTAAATGTAAAATTTCAGAATTTTATCTCTATCCCTTCACCAATTACCAATTTTTGTACTTTTCGTA
Organism: Musca domestica; assembly: GCF_030504385.1. Taxonomy (NCBI): domain Eukaryota; kingdom Metazoa; phylum Arthropoda; class Insecta; order Diptera; family Muscidae; genus Musca; species Musca domestica. The sequence continues at coordinate 1,012,246 of NW_026712393.1, forward strand.
CAATTATAGTACACATTTCCAAGGCCTTATACCAAATTTCAGATTTCAAGCACTACATATATCTTCATCCAATATCTATTTGTACCAAATATAGTACTATTTGGTACTTTTCGTATAAATTTGATACATATTTTCAAAACCACCTCCATATCTTAATTCCAGATAGCAATATTAAATTTGGGGATTCCAGTCCTATCCCTTCACCCAATTTAGAACATTTCCAAAGCGAATTCCATATTTAATTTCCAGATACCAAACAGTGACCTCAATTTCAAAATTCAGAATTTCAGCTTTGTTCCTTCACCTAATACCATTTTTTTACTATTTAATACTTGTCGTACAATTATTGTTCAGATTTCCAAAGCGATCTTCATATCTCAATTCCAGATACCAACTGAGACCTCAATATTAAATTTAAGAATTTCAGCCCTATCCCTTCAGCCAATACCAAATTAAGTACCATTTAGTACTTCTCGTACAATTATAGTACATATTTCCGAAACCACCTCTATATATCCAGACTACACATATAAAATGTCTTCTTCCGTTCACCCAAAATGGGATGGTACCAAATTTAGCACCATTTAGTACAGTTCTTATACTTAGTACTCTTTTCCAAAACCTTCTCCTTACATTGCTCCCCATTTCCTGGAAATGATTCCCCAACCAAATTTCCGTTCACATAATTCCAAATGGTACCAAATTTAGTTTTAGTGCATTTTAGTACTTCTAGTACATGTATTGTTAGATTTTCGAAAATCCTTTAGTCTGTCTATCCTACACAACATCCTTTCCCGAAATACCAAAGTTGATACCATTCAGTACTTTTCGTACTTTTCAGAATGCCTTTTCAAATACTCGCCATGTATCAACCAAACCGCACAAAATTTTCACCCCAAATTTTAGACATCCAACAAAATACCAAATTTAGTACCATTTAGTACTTTTTAGTACGGATTTCCAAAACCACCTCCAAATCTTAAGCGGACAAACTACCAGTAATCCTAATATCAAATTTCAGATTTCGTGAGCTGAACATATCGCAACATTCCATTTGGCTAATATTGAAAAATGAGCTCGGGGTAAAGCCATTGAAATTCCAAAAAGTGCAAGAACTTACACTGCAACAGAAAGAAAATAGACTCAAAGGAGCTAAAGAGTTTTTTCGCTTGGCGGAAAGTGGTGAACTGCCGAATTTGGTTTTCTCCGATGCCGAATATTATATATATTATATTCTGGAGGGTATATTAAAGCCTTGGACACACAAATATTTTGGCAGCAGAATTTAGACCCAAGAATGGTTACAAAATGAGTTTCCTCGCTTCATTTCTAACCACCAACATCTCCGGACTATTGGTCTGGAGTATTTTGGAAAGCAAGGTTGGCACTAATAAATTGCCAAAGTGTCGAACACTTCAAGCAAGCGCTTCGCCGGGAATGCGCAAAAATAATGCAGAACATCATTCGGGCAGCGTGGGACGGTTTCATTGGCCGGTTGAAGGCCAATTCGAACAAATCTAAACTTATTCTAAAATTTGATGCTATCTCCGACATTTTTTGCTTTCATTCAATAAAATTTAAAAAAGAATGTAAAAATTATGGCGTTTGACTTTGTTGCAGTTTTTTTTATCTGACACTGTAATACTACATGGTACCAAGTTTAAGGCTTTTTGAAACTTTTAGTACACTAAAAAAGTGAACAACCCCTTAGCGAGCCTCATTCCAAATTTCAATGTCAATTCTAGCTATATCCGTTTGATCAATACAATGGATGTAATTTTAGTACCTTTTAGTACACTTCAAGTTCGAATTTCCAAAAAGCCAGTCTTATCTCACCCCTACACACCAATATGGATCTACATGCAAATTTACAAGGTTCTCGATTCTGCCGTTTTTCTAGGGCTTTGATAAATCAGTCAGTCACTATACAGATATTCTGAAAGACTATTACAGCTATACATGCGGATTTCTTGAGAATATCTTATGAAGAATTATCAGAGCTCTGGTCTGGATTTTTAACAATATTTTCTGAAGCTATATGCGTGATTCTAGAATTCCTATAATAGGTATAGAGTCCTTCAAAATCCTTTCTTAAAAACACCGATAATAACCTTACCTTAACTTCAATATTCCTATTTCCTATCCCTAAAATACGAGTACCATGAAATCCTTCAATATTTATATATTTACAGTGAATGAAATGGGAATTCCACAAAGGTATTATCCGATTAACAGATGTCAAAGAGACCGCAACCTGAAAACAATCAAAATAGTTCAGAATGCGGTTACAGATCAAAAGACCCATTTAAAGGGAAAATCTATTATTTTTTATAAAAAAGTGATTCATCTCTGACTGCGTTCAAATTTCCTTCCCTGGGAGACTAAAGAAATTGTGCCGAAGAATAAAAAAAAAATGGGAACCTGAGGAAGCTTAAACAACCGGATCTACCTGACCCCTACATGGTGTCTACACATGACCATTGCTGTGTTGTAATTAAAAACCACACATGTAATTGAACTCATTTCACTTTCGGTTTTATAAAAACAAATTCTCCGTAATTTCGAATTAAATCGCCTCCTAATCCTTTGGAACCTGTAACCCTAGAGTCCAAGGAACCTATCTCATGCAACACCAAAACAGTGCCGCAACATCATCAAAGAAAGCGAAAAGAAGAAAGAAAGTGAATGGCAAGGTAGGAATTTCTATTGACAAGCAAAGAAAAAGGAACAAGAAATTGAACTAAAAAAGGACGTAATACTTTTTTCTAATCCTTCCACCTCCCGAAAAAACAAAGCGATTAAGGTGGTAATGCGTATTAACGTAAAGCGGGGAGTGAAATTGTAGCAGGGGATTTCCTTTCGAACAATGAATGTTTGATTAAAACAAACGAACAAGGACCTGCTGCTGTGCTGCTGCTAGTCCTGGCAGTGTAAAATTACTAACCACCAAATACCTGCAACTAATGTCGCCGCACACCATTTGAAGTGAGAAATCGCCCGTTCCCACCGTTTCCACCATTTTTGCCTGCTCTTGCCTTGGATTTTATAAATTTTTGTGGGTAGTTGTTTTAATCCAGATTTACTTTCATGTAGTTGAGTATTTTTTATGTCCTTGCAGGAATAGAATGAAATCTCTGCTCTCTTACCTCTCATTAGTTGTTTTTGGTGCTTGCCAAATATTGCTCCAATAGTTTCGTAGCTTCGCCCCACTGCTAACTGTTGCCATTTATTGAGCTTTTAAATCTTTTTTATCTTCCACTAAATAGAAATTAAACAAATTTTATGTGCTAATAAAAGCATAGACTTAGCCAGGACCAATTGTTCTAGTACTGGTCATTGTGTCGTTTTAAGTGCCCAATTTAATACTCAGGTAAATCCTAATAATGGTGTTGTAAAACCCAACCTAAATATGCATTTTGAATGAATTTATTTTCACTTTATATGGTTGAGGTGGATGTTGAGGTTATAAGAAGTAATGTCTTGGAGCAAATATTAAGTTTCGTACGACTTATTTTTCGTCGTATGGAGGAGATTTGAGGTTTAATTATTTCCAAATAGACGATTTTTTAAAGAATTTCTCGAAAGAGCATCAGAGCTATTATAGTGCATTTTCAAGTATATTTTTCTAAAGGACAGTTAGAGCCATAATCCGGGAATTTTTAATTTTTCCGAATGTCCATTAGAACTATAAGTGGCTACAAATTTATAAAAATGGCTACAAATTGTGATAATTTGAATATATTCTACGAAACTGTCAGATCAATAATCCCAAAGATTTAGGGAGCTGTAAAGAATTTCCAATGGACAATCAGAGCTATAATAGAAACGTACTTTGGAAATATTTTCTGAAGGGCCGACGCATTTTTTTAAAACGATTCTCTAACTGTATTTTCTCCAAAATAGCGAAGCGTTAAGCGTGAATTTTTCAGAACATTTTCTAAGGGACTTTCAGAATCAAAGCGAGGAATTTTTATACCCCACCCATATGACTACAGGTTTGATAAGTCAAACGTCTCTCAAATGGTTTTAGGCCCTAGGTTCCTTTGGATCAAATCCATTTCAGGACTTTTGGAGTCGATCTAGCGATGTCCTTCCGTCCGTCCGTCTGCCTGTCTGTCGGACTGGTGCGCATGATAACTCTCGAAGGGAGTATTCGATTTGGTCCAAACTTGGTACATCGCAATATTATTATTAAGCTTAGATTGAGTTCGGCGATGGTCAATATCGGTCCACTCCTTCTAGTACCTCCCCCACAAAAAATCGATATTTTCAAAAAAAAAATATTTTTTTTTTTGCACAGAAAGAGAAACGATAATCCGATTTTTCTCCAACTTTGCAAATCCTAATATTTCCATAAGTGCTACGCCAGGTGCGAAAATGGACAATATCGGTAAACTCCAGCAAGTACCTTCCCAATAAGAGACAAAATTTTGAATAATTATAACTCTTATATAATGTTATGTCAGAGTCCGATTGCCTTCAAATTTCACACATCACAATATTTCTACTAACCCACAATCACAATATTTCTGGTACCTCTCCCACAAAGGATCAAAATTATGAATATTCATGAAGCTTATAAAACACGAAATTAACATCCGATTTCATTCAGACTCGGCACACCTCGTCATTTTCATCAACGCAAGATCTGTTCTAAATATGGTACAGATCGGGCCATTCTTTCTGGTACCTCCCTCACATATGGTTCAAGAATTAGAAAAACCTAACGCTTAAAGAAAGCGAAATAAGCATCCAACTCTCCTCAAATTTCACACATACAAACAGTTTTACTAATATATGATCTGTTGTGAAGATGATATACATCTGCAACCCCTTCTGGCAACTCACCCACCAAGACTCACAGTTTCCAATACATATATCTGTCTTGCGAAACAACTGGGCGATCCTTTACATTTTGCTATTTCAACATATAGAAATATAAATATTTCTCTTAACCAGAAATCGGATATAAATATGTAACTTATGATTTCGCATAGAACTGGATATAAATGTTTATTTTTTTTTTCTAATTTTATAGAATGAAAGCAAAAACTGTCGGAAATAGTATCAAATTTAAGAATACGTTTAGATTTGTTTGAATTGGTCATCTTTGGCATGAATTATGACCTTCAAACGGCCAATGAAATCGTTACACGCTGCCCGAATGTTGCTCTGCGGTATTTTGGCCCATACTCGGAGCTGAGTGCGTTGTTGCTGAGTCCTGTTGGAATGTCCAAGGTCTGTTTGCATGCTCAAGACTTTGATACACCCCGGAATATTTTCGCGATATTATTCGGCATTTATTATTATGCCACGGTCGATTAATACGAGCGGAACGAAGGTGGCCACATTTTCAGCTGACCTCTTTGGCAAGTAAACACGATCATTTTCTTTGTTTACAAACTGCTGGATAACAAATGTTTTCTCATCGGAGAAAACCAAATTCGGCAGTTCACGACTTTCGGCCAAGCGAAAGTGTTGCGGTGTAAGTTTTTGCACTTTTTGGAATTTCAATTGCTTCACCCAGAGCTCATTTTTTAATATTTGCCGAATGGAATATTGCAATATGTTCAGCTTACGAGCCATTCTTCGGCCACTGCGACGCGGGTTTTGATCAAGTCGCTTCTTTACTTTTCGAACAATTTCTGCTGATGTTGCTGTTTTCTTCCTTCCACTTCCTTGACGTCGGGCTACGCTACCAGTATCACGGTAACGAGCGATGGCACGATACACAAAATATTTATTCACATTTAAATGCTGGAGTTCTCTAACGATAGCCACTTGTGGTTTTCCAGTCAAATAAAAAAATTCACGCTATGACGCTTGAATTCCATCACGAATAACTTTTTTTTCTGGAAAATTCTCACCAAAATGCTTCTGTACGCTTGTAAATACCATAATGTGCTGTCACTTGAGTAATTTCAATAGCTTTCGGGCGAGTGCTTAGAAATGACAGCAGTCTTAAATTTGTTCCAGTTTTTCATCTCACCCTTTATTTTACTAGTTTGTATTTTTTTGTGTGTAGATTTTGGCCTTTTATGGAGGAGTTATCAGAGAGAGTGCACCTATGTTGCCCATCTTCAAACTCGATCTAAGTTTGACAGTAAAATTAGGATGTACCAAATTTTAATTAAATCGGATGCTGCCTTCAAGAGTTATCGCGAGCACAACAGACAGACAAACAGGAAGACAGACGGACACCTCTAGATCGACTCCAAATGTCCTGGAAACGAATTTAGTTCAAAGGGTCCTAGTGTCGTAAACCAGACACGTTTCGCCGTATCAAATGATATATATCCTTTGTATCCATATGACTGAGGATATAATTAATTCGATAACGTCGATACAATTTTAAATATTTCTCAAATCGGGAGTAACAATAATATTATCAATAAGTCAAATCTGAGATACGTTGAAGATTTGTACACATATATAGTTGAGTTTGAACAACAACGTAGTCATCTATATCGGACCGGATTTTTTCGTAGTGCTAGTTTGTAAATTTTATTGGCAAATTTTCTTTGAAAATTGTTAAACTTTTCCATTTAGCCGAACATTTATTTATTCGTTCCCTGACTACCATATGTTTTTTTTTTCAGTACCAAATAATAACCGATAATCCATAAGAATTAAAATTAGATCTAAAAGACCATATGGAGATATTCTTCTCTGAACATCAAATTGTCTGTCAGTTATTGTTTACCCTTTTTTTCCCTGGGGGATCAATAACAGTTTCGCCCACATAATGGCATACCTATTACAAACATGACATCCCCGTTAAGGTATCCCTTTTCGGGGAATAAGAATTCTATCCTTTTCTTCTAAGTTGAACCCTTTTTTTTTCAACGAAAAACTAATTGGGTTGATGGCACCATTTATCAATAAAATTACTCGGACCATTTGTGATTATTATTTCACGTCATCACATGCTGGTGGCCGTCATGAAGGATACACAAAGAAGAACATTTCGAGCTGGAAAAAGGATAACGGAAATTTAACGTGTAAACAAAACCATTTTCAGCTCATTTTCCCGCACCTTCAATGGGGGATCACAGATCAAATGGAAAAATTCCTACTAATAACTGTTTTCCGGTGGGGGTAAATGATCAAAAATATGTCAGCACCAAAAGATAAAGAGTTGCTGCTCCGGAACATATGGCCAAAGGTTGGAGGGGAGAGACCAGACGTTTTGACGCTCAGAGATAACATGAAATCATAATCAAATGTTGGCCACTTATTTGTTTTGGGGTGGACAATTAAAAAACAATAAAGAGAATGCCAACACATTTTGGGCTTTCATAGACGTGGTGGTCAACAAATAACCCTTGCCTCTACGCACACGCTCACACACACACCCTGGCACACTAGGTGAGCATTCATGAGCGACCACTTAACCCCTTGGCAAACATCCGTGTTTACCACGTTTGCTTTTTACCCCATGTTTACTCAAAGTCAGAATAACATTTGTTCCCAGTGTTTGGCGAGCATTTTGGGTTTTTATTCTCATTTAAATCGATTATAAACAAATTATGGTATCCTTTCGAAGGGTCCTTCAGAGCCGCTCAATGCCTAGCGATTGTTTATTTTATGCTCAACCCTTAAGAGGCAGCATGGCGCCATATGAAATATGAACTTTTTTTCGGATAGGCTTTACAGGAGTAAAAGGGTTGTTTTCCATTCTTTAGCGCCGCGGAAGAAAGGGGTGAGAGAACGAATGGTCGAATGAACGTCTGTTTGGTGAGTGTGTGACACGCAAACACTTCATAAACACGCTTTTATCGATGGCCAATTAAAGGGTTAGTAATAGTTGATTTGTGTGCTCACAGCAAATAATAGAAATGTCATTAATTTGTCATAAAATTCCATTGTGAAAAATTGCTTATTGTGGAACAGCAGGAGCATGACGGGAATGCGGATAAATAACAAATAAAAAATATTGGATTTCTTGTTCGGAAATATTATAAGAAAAACAATAATGAAAACGTATTCGATTACACTGGGCAACACAAAAAATTGTTACAGAAAAATCCAGGAACTTATAAAAATATTGGTATATAAAGAAAATCGAACATTTACATCCAATTTTTCGTCTGAGAGAAATATTTAGATATAGCAAGTTGTAAAGAATCGCTGAGGTACTATAAGGGTTTCGCAGATATATATCATCTTCACAACAGATCTCGCGTTAACAAAAATGTTTGTATGTGTGAAATTTGAAGAGAGTTATTTCGCTCTCTTCGAGCGTTTTGTTTTTGGACCCTGTGTAGGGGAGGTACCAGAAGATATGGTCCGATCCCAACCATCTTTATAACAGATCTTGGAATTATTGAGATATACCAAGTCTAAATGAAGTCGGATTTAAATTTCGCGTTTTATGAGCTTCATGGGTATTAAAAATGTTGACCCTTTGTGGGGGAGGTACTAGAATGAGTAAACCGATATATCCAATGTATTCAAAAAGTTGACCCTTTGTGGGGGAGGTACGAGAAGGAATGGCTCGATCTCTACCATCTTTATAACAGATCCTGTGTTGATAGAAATATTAAGATTTCCAAAGTCTGAATATAATCGAATGTAAATTTCGCGTTTGTATGAGCTTTATGTGTATTGAAAATTGTGACCCTTTTGATGGGGGAGGAGAACCGATATTGCCCATCTCCGAACTCGATCTAAGTTTGACAAAGAATAACGATGTACCAAGTTTGAACCAAATCGGATATTCCTTTCGAGAGTTTTTGTGCACACCAGCCAGACACGGACATCCCTAGATCGACTTCAAATGTCCTGAAACGGATTTGGTACAAGGAGACCTATTTTTTCAAAACCGTTATTTCGATGAGACACGTTTTGGCCGTATCAAATGATATATACCCTCTCTAGCCATATGACTGAGGGTATAAAAACATTAAGTCCTGATAAGCCGAATGTTTAATACTCTCCACCATTGCACAGTGGTCGAGGTCGTATGGGAACAGCGGCCAAAAACACTTTCAGTGCAGATATCAATATGAATCTTTGGTTACGGTACCTTGATGGAATAAAAATAAAACAAGTAAAAAAGCTGTAAGTTCGGCCGGGCCGAACTTTTAATACCCTCCACCATTTGGTACAAATTTGGCAATTTCCAAAAAAAAAAAAAAATAAATAAATAAATAAATAAATAAAATAAAAAAATCCTTTAAAAATTCTGTTAAAATCTTAAAAATACCGAATGTCTATACGACGACGTATACCTGCATAGGCAACTTTTGTCATAAGTTATTACAACAATTAAATGCGAAACTTGAAGAAAAATTTGTTTATAATGTAGCTAAAATCATCAAAATACCGAATATAGGGGGTACCGTTATATGGGGGCTATACGAAGACGTGGACCTACATGGTCCATTTTCTGTTTTCTGCTGCAGTATCTATTACAAACTTCAAATACCAAATTTGGAACGGTTCCGTTAAATAATGTCGCTAAAATCATCAAAATACCGAATATCGGGGGGTACCGTTATATGGGGGCTATACGAAGACGTGGACCTGCACAGATAATTTTCTGTCTTAGGCTGTAGTATCCATTACGAACTTCAAATGCCAAATTTGAAACAATTCCGGTGAATAATGTCGCTAAAATCATCAAAATACCGAATATCGAGAGGTACCGTTATATGGGGGCTATATGAAAACTTGGACCTACATCACCCATTTACGAACTTAACCTGCCTACTGGAAAAATATACATTTGTGCACAATTTTAGCCTTCTATCTCAATTTGTTCGAAAGATAGCGTGATTACAACAGACAGACAGACAGACAGACAGACGGACAGACAGACAGACAGACACACAGACAGACAGACGGACATGGCTAAATCGTCTTAGAATTTTACGCTGATCAAGAATATATGTACTTTGTTGGGTCTGACGTGAGTATTTCGAGGAGTTACAAACGGAATGACAAAATTAATATACCCTCCATAGTATGGTGGAGGGTATAAAATGTGACAAAATGGATATGGTCGATACGTGTTTTGGCATGGTCCCCTTACAACGTACCTCCCGAATAAGGGTTATTTGCCCAATTCTTGTCACATTTCTACACCAGATGGTAATGTTATTTGACATTTTACGTTATAAGGAGTTAAAAAATAGTCTTACTGAATATTATTTGGAACAGCCCGCCTTCAGGTAGAGTCCCCCTGTAAAGGTACCTCCAAAAATAGAAGCATTTTTTATACAAATCAAGTCCAAATTTGATTATTTTTTTTAAACAAAATAAAATAAAAATTTAATATAAAATTAAATCAACGTAAAATTTTGCACAAATAATTTGTTTGACTTAAGGTCCTATTGAAATTGGAGATAATCGGTCAAAATTTAGGTATAGCTTCCAATTTGCTTTATATTATGCACCAAACTTGTAATATCAGTCCAAATAGTATGGAATATACGTACGACTAGATAGGACCTGAAAATAAGTATGCCAAATTTGATCGAAATCGGTTCAGATATAGATATAGCTCCCATATATATTGTTCATCCGATTCGTTATTTTGGTCCTCCGCAGCCGTAATATGCACTCTGTAACAACGATATTTGGGGAAATATGTCAAATATAACTCAGAAATACCCTTTCTAAATTTTATCGAGATCTGTTAATGTTTGGATATGGCTCAAATATATATCTTTGTCCGATTTGCTTTTTATTGAGCACCAAACGTGTAATATTAGCCCAAATCAAATTTAGATATAGCTCTCATATATGTCTATTCAATTTCAAGTTAATTGTGCACCAAATGGATAACACAAGCCCGAATTGAAAAGGCGCAAATGCCTCGACAAATTTAGTAGAAATCGATTCAGAGGAGGATATTCCTCTCATATATTAGTTCCTTTGAACTTTTAATTATTACTATAATCATATTTGGTATGATTTAATTCTCACAAATTCCCCATTAAAACCTTTATATGTTATGTAACGCTCTACTAAATGTGCAAAGTGGTGTAGGGTATCATAAAGTCGGCCCGCCCGACTTTAAGACTTTCTTTACTGGTGATTGTTTGGTAACTTTCGCTGTCCCGTTATATCGATATAATCGATATAATTACAAATTTATAATGTCGGGTGCATGTATTAAAATTTTATGAACTGTGGGTGGAAGATAGTGCCATGGATATATATTTGTTAACTCTTTAGCAGCTTCCAGTGCAAAGGCCTTAAATTTTTCGACATTAATATTATACCCAGAAGACAATGCTTACAACATTATTGAATTACATCCTTATCAATCCCAAACAACAAAAAGTAACTGAATTCAAGGGTGTTCCACTTTAAACAACAAATACCAGTTATACTGTTTAGATAAGGTAGTTAAACTTTTCAAAAAACCATAGAGTGAGTTAGTCCTTTATATGGGGGCCTATATAGACAACTTTATACTGCAAGGTATAGAAAAAAATGGACCTATTGAACATTGAGAATTGTTCTGCCACTGGAGCGAGAACCCATCTAGAACCACAAATACCGAATCCGTGGGAAAACGTGGCAAAAATCATCAAAATACCGAATATCGGACCTAGATATTCAATGTTCTGTCATTGGAGCTAGAATTCATTAGAAACTACATATACCAATTTTTAGAGGAATCTGTGAAAAATGTGGCAAAAATCATCAACATACCAAATATCGGTCGGTACCGTTATTGGGGGGCTATACCAAAACGTGGACCTATACATACAATGTTCTGCCACCGGAGCTAAAATCAAGTATGACCTACATATACCAATTTTTAGACAAATCCGTGGAAAAATATATTGAAAATCATCAAAATACCGAATATAGAGAGGTACCGTCATATGACATACATCTCATTTTCAATACCAACCATCCTAGACACAATACAAAATGTTTTGTTATATTTTGAAGCTCTACGTCAAATAATTTAGGATGTATCGAGATTTCAACAGACGGACAGACAGACGGACTGACAGGCAGACTGACGTCCAGATAGAAGTCGTTAAATCGACTTAGAATTTTTTGCTGATCAAGAATATATATATACTTCATGGGGCCTATGACGAATATTTAGGCATGTTAAAAACGGAATAACAAAGTTGAAATACCCTTATTTTCAAGTTGGAGGGTATAAAAATACCGAATATAGGTATTGCCGTTATATTGGGGCATATACGAAACCGTGGACCAGCATGTGCAATTTTCCGTCATAGACCACTACAACATTCAAACAAGAAACATGAAACAATCCCGTGAATAATGTCGGAAAAATATCAAAATATTGAATATAGGGATGTATCGTTATATTGGGGTTATACGAACACCTGGGCCTGCATAGGCAATTTTCCGCCACAGGCTGTAGTACCCGTTATAAACTGCAAATACGAAATCAAATCAATATACCGAACACAATCAAGATAGCGAATATCTGGAGATACAACTATATAGGAACTATATGAAAACCTAGACCTATATAAATAGTTCTGCGCAAGGGTGTCGTCAATTTACAGCAAATTCGGGTTAAAATTGTGACTAAAATGCCCAAAAAAAACTTACATCTGTCGGTATAGTTATATGGGGGAATTACCAAAACATGGAGTCATTTTAATACCAAAAGTCCTGCAGACCTAACACACATCTGGGTAAAATTTTATCAACCTACTTCATTTCGTTCGGAAGCTAGAGTATTTTTCACAGCCGGACCGACATCGCTAAATCGACATAGAATTTTATGCTGATCAAGATTTGAGGGATTAAAAATGTACATTTCGAGATGGTATAAATGTGACAATTAGCATTTTTATCTAAGATAACAGAATTTTTTTTTCTTCAAAAGCAGACAAGATATGTACTTTAAAAACAGACACCTTTTTTTCACCCTTTGTCGAGACAGCATGTTATGTTATTGAAGCTATTAAAGTTGTCAAAAAAACGTTATTTTCAAAATCGTCGCTTAATAAATTGAATAACCATAAAATCTGCTTCAACCATAAAATGCCATATTGGAAAGTTGAAATAAATAAAGATGCCATAAAAAATGGAGTCAAAGCCGAATTTACGATGCGCAAAATAATTCTCCAGCATGGCCGCCAACACCCTCTCGTAAATTTACTACATATGCTAATATGGCTGATGGTTAAAGCTTTTGGTTTGCTTTTTTTTGCTCATATGATGGCATACATGGACACACACATACATACATATACATGTATGTTGAGGAGTTATTGTGAAACACAGAACACAACCCCATTAAAATCCCAGAAATGGAAAATGAAAAACAAAACTCGCAAGGCATCGCAACCCATGTCAAACAACATCATTATTAGAGTTATAATCATCATCATCATCAGTTAGATTGTCAAGAATCATGGCACAGTGGGCGAACAAAGAGAGGTTGCAATTTAGTTTAAACTGAGAATTATTCCGGCGTAGTGGGCGACTATAAGAATATTTAAAAAAATATATATTCTTTGTTTTTTTTTTTTAAATGTGATATTTATTTAAATTCTTTTAATGCTCCAAATTGAACCCACTGTTATGTGAGAAAACACCCTCCCACTGCCCCTAACTCATACAAAAACCCACACGGAAACATGAGTACATAAAAGGGGTGGTCTTTGAGCTTCTTGCATATTTCGCCATACTCATGTGCGAGTGAGCACATGTTCATACGTTTACATATATGTGTGAGTGTGTTTGCGTATGTGGGAGTCACATCCACGCGTGTCTGCTGCCATTTTTTTCCAACTCATTCATATGTTAAAAATATTCCCCCTTTTTTCGTTGTGGCTGGTTTTTTGCGTCGTTCCCCGTTTGGATGGGGGGCTTTTCATTATGGCTCGCTCGTGCATAAATAAAAAAAAAAACAGCCTCCAGTTGAATATTTCCTCCTTTTTATGCTTCTGCCCTTTTTGTCATTCTTTGGGCTTTCTGAAAAAACGAACGAAAAACAACAACAGTGGAAATCTTTTGCGCCATCATGGCATCTTGGATGAAAAAAAGGGAAATTTCGGTTTTTCATTTTGTGATGTCTTAAACGTCACATATCCCTTCTGCATAAGCTAATATATGTGGGTGATGATATGAGGGTGGCATGGGAAGTAGACGGACAAAAATTTACGAAGTCTCGCAAAAAGAGGTCTTCATATAAAGTATAGTCTTGGCTAGAGAGATCTTCTAAATATAGCCCAATGGTTATATAAAATGATCGACTTGTTCCCAGTCCTATTGGTTTTCAATTGTGATCTGAAATTTTCCAAATAATAAATTTTTGGCCCAAGGACGAACCCTATTGAAATTAGTGAAAATCTTTTCAAATTTACAAGCTTCCATATATATCTTCAACCGGTTTCGGGTTAATTGTGCACCAAATGGCCTGAATTTTTGCACATCCGACCGAACTCGGTCTAGAAGCAAGTACTTCAAATTTGGCGAAAATGGGTCAGATAAAGCTATAGCTTCCATATATATATATGTTTCATCCGATTTGGAGTGGTAAGTCTCTCACACGCTTAATATGCACCCCACAAATATGATATTTGGTACCAAATATCAGGTACAGCCCAGAAATGCCTCTACCAAAGTTTTATCAAGATCGGATCAGATTTGGATATAGCTCCCATATATATCTTTATCAAGTTTATTGTGCACCAAATAGCTAATATCAGCCCAAATTAACTGAATCTTGGCAATTTCGAGAGAATCCATCCGAGAAATAAATACTTCAAATATTAGTGAAAATCGGTTCAGATATATCTATATCTCCCGTACATATGTTTCAGCCGATTTGGGGTTTTAAGTCCCTCACATGCGTAATATGCACTCCTCAACAATGATATTTTATACCGGACATCAGATACAGCTGTAAAATATTTCTGGCAAATTTTATCGAGATCGGTTCAGATTTTTATGTAGCTTCGATATATATCATTATCCGATTTTGCGGTTATTGTCCACCATATATGTAATATCAGCCCAAATTTGATAGCTTTTTTACTCCACCATATATACATAGTATGGAGGGTATATTAAGTTCGTCATTCCGTTTGTAACTGATAAAAATAATGATTTTAGACCAAAGTATATATATTCTTGATCAGCATAAAATTCTAAGACGATTTAGCCCTGTCCGTCCGCCTGTTTTAATCACGCTAGAGTTAAAACGAATAAGGATAGGAAGCTAAAATGTTGCACCGATTTGTGTTTTGTCTGCAGGCAGGTTAAGTTGGAAAATGGACTATGTCGGTTCACGATATCGTATAGCCCCCATATAATTGACCTTTCGATATTCGGTATTTTGATGATTTTGGCCACATTTTTAATGGGATAGTCTAAAATTCTACACAAGGAGTTCTCTGTGAAAGGGAATTGTCTACATAGCTCCTGAAAGGGAATTGTCTACATAGGTCCATGATATGGTATAACCCCCATACAATGGTGCCACCCGATATTGGTGATTTTAGCCCAATTTTTCAATGAAATTGTCTGATATTCTACACAAGGAGTTCTTTGTGAAGAGAATTGTTTATGTAGGTCCACGATATCGTGCACCCCTCATACAACGGTACCACACGATATTCGGTATTTTGACGATTTTAGGGACTTTGTTTACCGGAGTTGTTTCGAAGTTCGTATTTATTGTTCGTAATAGGAAATACAGTCTATGGCTGAAAATTGTCTATAGAGGTCCAGGTCTTCGTATAGGCCCCATATACCAGTACCTCCCTATATTCGGTATTTTAATGATTTTAGCTACATTATTCACCGGATTTTTTCAAGTTTCGTATTTGAATATTGTGTGGCTTATGAGGTCAACATCTTCAGGTCAACATCTTCAAATAGACTCCAATATAACAGCTACATTCGGTATTTTTCAGATTTTAATAGAATTTTTGCGGATGTAGCCTTTTGAAAATTTCGAAATTCGTTCCAAATGGCAGAGGGTATGCAAAGTTCGGCTCGGTCGAACTTACCGCGTTTTTACTTGTTTAATAATTTCGAACAAAAATAGTAGATTTTTTTTTTTGAAAATTTCTTGAAAAACTATCGCAGATTTGAAAAAACTTATTTTGAAAGATTTGTAGACAAAATCATGGATTTTAGACCATTATTTGAAAGAAACTCGAGAATTTTTTTCAGAATATTTATTGATGGACCTCCTAACCATATCTCGTTAATTTTTATGAATATATTTTCTTCAAGACCTCTCAATAAATTTTAATTAACTTTTTTGGATTTTTTAGTCAATTTTTTGAGGGACGTCCTGACAAAAATCTTAAATATTTTTAGAATTTATTTGGAAGGGCCACCTGACTAAAGATAATGTGTTTGTAAAAATGTTTTAAGACCTTTGTTCCGTGTTTTTTAAGAATAATTTTTGAAAGATCTTAATATAAAAAATCTTTGATTTTTTAAGAAAATGTTTTGCGAAAAACTTTTAAAAAAAATATTTTAAAGCACACTTTGTTAAAAAAATTGTATTTTTAAGAAAATTTTTAAAGGACATCGGGACAAATAGTTTTTTTTGAGAAAACTTTTGAAGAGCAATCTGACCGAAAATTTTGAGTTTTAATAAAAGAAATGGTGATTAAAAAAAAATTATAAGGAATACCTGACGAAAAATTCGTGGATTTTCTAAGCAAACCTTTTGGAGGACTCCTTAAATTGATGAATTTTAAGACCACTTCGTAGAGGTTTCAGAGCATTTTTCAGGACAGTATATTTTTATTAAAAATAAAAATATTTCGAAGGACCAACAAATGTGAATTTTTTTATGATTTTTGATTTTTGAAGGATTCCTGGCCGAAAATTTAGTCCTTTTAGGAACATTATTGTGGATATTTTTATTATTATTATTTTTTTTTTTTTGAAGAAACTATTGATAAGAGATTGATGATTTTTTCGAATATTTTGAAGGAAACCGAACCAAATGTTTAGAATTTTTAATAATTCGTACATGACCAATGACGAACAATCGTATATATACCGTATGGCTAGAGAGGACATATATCTTTTGAAACGGCCAAAACGTGCCTCATCCAAATAACAGTGTTAGACCCTAGTGCTCTTTGGACCAAATCCTTTTCAGGACATTTGGAATCAAACTAGGGTGTTCGGTTGTCTGTCAGTCTCTCTCTCTCTCTATCTCTCTGCTTAGCTGGCCGGTCTACACGGTAACTCTCGAAAGAAGTATCCGATACGGTGTAAACATTTTAAATTGAAATCAAACTTAGATCAAGTTCGAAGATGGGTCACTCCTTCATATTCTGATACCCCTGGAAAAAGATAAAAATATATATAAAAATTTAATATTATACAGAGAGAGAGAGAGAGATAGAGAGAGAGAGAGAGAATACAAGTTCGTTCAAACTAATACACATATATATCAATATTTTTACCAGGTGGGGAAATGGTCTAATAGGCTTCTTTTGGATCTTTTGCGGATATGTTGATTATTTGTCAAAAAAAAAAAAAAAAAAAAATCGTGGAATTTTGAGAAAAAAATGGAAAATTCTAAAATTTGTGGATTTTTTTTAGAAAGTATTTGGAAGGACTCTCTTAATCTAAAGTTTGCTATTTTTAATGAAATTTTTGAAAGCACCTCTTCATCGATGAGCAAAATAGTGGTTAGATTTTTAAGAAGGACCCGAACTTTTAAATATTTTGAAAATCGTGTCATTTTTTAGAGACATCCTTTATTTTTTTTTGGTCTAACTAAGATTTTTTATAAATTGGTATTTTAGAATATTATGAAGAACCTCTTAGTAGAAAATCTGCATTTAAAAAAAATATTTCTTTAAGATCGCTTGTTTCAAGAAAATCTCCCAAAAAAGTGGAATTTTTACAATTTCTTAAATATAAGTGTTAAGAACATCCGGGTTTTTTGTTCAGATATCAAGGCCGAAAATCAAGGGCTTTAAAGGAATCTTTTAAGAACCTCCGGGTCTATGTAACATTTTTAAGATTATCGGACCAATAATAGTGGCTTTACAAGAATTTCAAAACTTTCAATATCAGTGTTCCCTAAAAATGTGGATTTATTGGACAATTATGAACTTCATTTTTTTGCCAAAAAGTTCTGAGATTTCTCTGCCAAATCGTGTCTTCTTAAGAGAATTTGTTGGGAAGTCACATTAAAGCCGACTGGTTTTTTTTTTTTTTGTAAAATTTTTAAGATTTCCAGTCCCAAAATCGTGGCTTTTTCAATGACTTCTTAAAAAAATCCCTTGGGTTACTCTTTCACTCACTCATGCATACATAAAACACATGGACACACACACTTACACCATATACCCATGTGTATCAATTTGATTTCCTATTCTGATGGGGATGTGTGGATGCTTTTCATTCGTCCATACATTTCATTTCTATTTTTTAGCATTTGGGGAGATTCCTGTTTTTTTTTTTGGGTTGTGCCGGTTGGCATTTTTTTCTCAATTTTTTGTTTGCATTGGAGTTGGTTTTTTGACATTTTCATTCATCATCCACACTGTGGGGAAAAGGATATGGTCAAAGGAGGCAGAAGGTGAGGGGGGAGAGCAAAATGCTAATGGCAATATTAGAAATTCAGTTGATTGTTGGGGTTTGTTGTTTGTTTTGGCCGTTGGTGTCTTGACTTGCAGTAGAAAAAAGGTTACAGTTGGGTTGTTCGGTTGTTTGCTGATCCTTTTTGCTTGACATAGGCACGAGTTAAAATTTGTTGTGCTTGGGTGTGTGTTTGTGAGGCCGGGCAAGGGATTTCTATCCCTTCCGTTTGTATGTGTATTGTTGTTGTTATTTTTGGTGAATAGGAATATATGTATATATTTTTTGTTATTTATGTTAAGATTTTTTTCTGGTTAGAAAAAAGGATAGTTTTTTATTTATTTGTTGAGTGTTGGAATGAGAGGAGCGGAACGGAGAAAAAACTTAATATATTTGGGGAGCTTAGAATTTAAATCATACATAAATCTTGTGTGTTTGAATAGGGAAATGGAATATTTGTTGGGGGGATGGCACATTTGAGGAAATGGATTTGAAGAAATAAAAATTCCATATCATTTGTGGAATTAAGAGTTTTGTTAAGAAATTTGAAGATATGTGTTAGAATTATTTGCCTGGCTTTAAATTTTCATATTTTTGCTATGAACTATTTTTGGAAAGTCGTAATAAAAGAATACGAAAGGTACTAAAATGTACTAAAAATTGAGTATCTGTACTGGTCAAACGGAATGAGGTAGAACCCTTCAATTTGGAATGAGAGTCACTGATGGAGAGCAAGATAGATGTACCAAATGGCTTTAGGAAATTCGGACTTTGAGTTACAAAAATTTCTTAAATTGTACTAAACTTCTAAAATGGTACCATTTGGTATTAAGTGAGCAGATATAGTTTAAAACTTGAAATTTGGTATGAGAATTTGGGTTGGAAAGTAAGTTTAAAATATGAGGTTGATTTCGAAAATGTGTACTTAGTCAGCGAACTGTAATAAATGGTACTAATGCTTTGGTTTAGGGTCAACGGATTAAGTTGGAATTTTGATTTGTGTAAAGAGGTGTTTTATATTTGGTACAATTTGATATTGGGGGAACATTTAGTGCTTTAAATCTTAAAATTGGTATTATGATCGTCGTTCATGTGTAGCCTGGACTAACGGAAGTGGTTTCGGAAACGTGTACTACAATTGTACAAAAAGTACTAAATGGTACTATATTAGGTATTGGGTGAAGGGATAGAGATAAAATTCTGCAATTTGATCTGGATCTCACATCTGTTATAACGTTTTGAGAGAAGAAGGTGGATTTAGGAATGTGTTTTATGATTGCTCGAAGAATACTTAATGGTACTAAATTTGCGGTTTAGTAAATGGATAGAGCTGGAAATCTGAAATCTTTGGAGTAAAAATTTGAAGAATAATAATTTGAAAAGTTTATATTTGGGTCACTGCTGGTGTGTAGGCTTAAGATAAATAGTTGTTTTGGAAATTCGTGCATCATTCGTACTAAAGTAACTAAATCGTACTGATATTGCTTAAAATGTGAAATTTATCATTGGGTTCGTTGTTCATGTGTAGTCTGGGCATATATTTGGTATTGGGTAAAAGAAATAGAAATAAAATTCTAAAATGCTATATTTGGGTTACTGATGGTGGTTTGGAAATGCGTCCTATATTTGAACGAAAAGTACTATCCAGTAGGCCTGGAATACCCAAATTTGATTTTGAGGTCTCTGTTGGTATCTGGAAGTGATATATGGAGGTGACTTTGAAAATGTGCACAATAATGGTACAAGAATTACTAAATAGATTAAATTTGATATCGGTGAAGGAAATGAGCTGAAATCCTGAAAATTGACATAGATGTTTGTTGGTGTCTGTCTTTTAGATATAGCGGTAGGTTTAGAAATGTTCACTATAGAAGGAATATATCTGAAATCCTAAAATTTTATATAGATGTCACTGCTGGCATGTGGTATGGAGATATGAAATTAATTTTTCAAAATTAATTTTGTACGAATGACATTAATTTTTAATTTTTTTTTTTTAAATTTTATTGAACGAAAGCAAAACATGTCGGAAATAGCATCAAATTTTAGAACAAGTTTAGATTTGTTCGAATTGGTCAACTTCGGCACGAATTATGGCCTTCAAACGGCCAATAAAACCATCACACGCTGCCCGAATTTTGCTCTGCGATATTTTGGCATACTCCCGGAGAAGCACTTGCTTGAGGTGATCGATACTTTGGTATTTTTTAGTGCCAACCTTGCTTTCCAAATTACTCCAGACACAATAGTCCAACGGATTGGTATCCGGAGATTTTGGTGGCCATTGTGTGCTGGAAATGAAGCGTGGAACCTCATTTTGTAACTATTCTTGGGTGGCTCGTGCTGACTGCGATGATGCTGGGTCCAGTTGGAATGTCCAAGGTCTGCTGCCAAAATGTTTACGCGCCCAAGACGTTTAATACAACCTCCAGAATATTTTCGCGATAATATTCGGCATTTATTTTGATGCCACGGTTGTTATGGCGGCCCACACCATCACCATTACCGGCGCTTGAGTTCTGGTGGCCAACCGAAAATGCACATTATCAGCTGACCTCTTTGGCAAGTATACACGATCATTTTGTTTGTTTACAAACGGCTGGACAAAGATTTTTTTCTCATCGGATAAAACCAAATTCGGGAGTTCACCACTTTCGACCAAGAAAAGCAACTCCTTAGCTCTTTTGGGTCTATTTTCTTCCTGTTGCGGTGTAAGTTCTTGCACTCTTTGGAATTTCAATGACTTTACCCCGAGCTCATTTTTCAATATTTGTCGAATAAAATATCGCGATGTGTTCAGCTCACGAGCCATTTTTTGGGCAACTGCGAAGCGGGTTTCGATCAAGTCGTTTCTTTACTTTTCGAACAATTTCTTCTGATGTTTGTGTTTTCTTCCGTCCAATTCATTGACGTCGGGATGCGCTACCAGTATCACGGTAATGAGCGATGGTACGAGACATAAAAGATTTAACCACATTTAAATGCTGGAGTGCTCTAACGATAGCCATTTGCGGGTTTCCAGCCAAATATAAAGAAGTCACACTATCACGCTTGATTTTCATCACGAATAACTTTTTTTTTCTGGAAAATTCTCACCAAAATGCTTTTGTACGCTTGTAAACAATATAATGAGCTGTCACTGGAATAATTTTAACAGCTGTCGTACGAGTGGCTTAAAAATGACAGCAGTCTGAGTTTGATTGCAGTTTTTTCATTTCACCATGTATGGTGTATCGTTTTCGCCGGACGAGTCATCGGGCTTTTTTTAAATTTATGCTTCAGAGGCACTGAAAATCCGCGTGTAACTCACGAAGAGCCATTATGGTGTGCTGTTTTCGTTGGAGGAGTCATCGGACCTTTTTTCTTCGAAGACGTCGCTGATCAAACGGTTACTGTAAATGGTTAGCGCTACAAAGCAATGATCAAAGATTTATTTTTGTCAGAACTTGATGAGTTGAGATTGGAGAACATGTGGTTACAACAGGACGGTACAGCGAAATAAACTGCACGTGCCATAGTCGATATGTTCAAGAATGCATTTCCCGGGCGCCTAATCTCTCGTTTTGGCGATTTGTACTGGCCAATACGATCACCTGATTTGAACGCTCCAGACTTATTTTTGTGGGGCTTTTTAAAGACGCGGGCTTATGCTCTTAAAGACTATATCCGTCAAGAATGTGAGGACCTACCGCCTGTAGTGTTGGTCAAAGTAATGGAAGATTCCATAAAAGGGGCTCGAATGACAATATACTGTGGCGACATTATATTCTCGATTCTTGGTTGATTTAAAAAAAATTGTTCCACATCCCTGCTGATCGTCATTGTAATTTATTGGAAAAAGGTTGGGATTCGTATAGAGATAATCATACATTATCCAAATCACATACATACATGCTAAGGATAGCTTGGCAATTGAAATCTCCATTTGAAAATAATATCGGTGGCAATGAAAAATTTCTATTGTTATACGGCAGCAAGGTGTGCTCTCTCTAAATGATTACAAATTGTCAATATTTATGCAACCGAATGACACAACAAATTCTCCTTTTCAAAACCAAAGATCTCTTTCCAAATACTCCAAGGAAAAACTATTGAAATAATGACGGTGGTCGGTCCTCTGAGTAAAACATATGAAACATTACGTAGGCGAATTACATTCAATTGTCGCATGTCTCACATGGAGGACACATCGGAGCGACAACGGGATGGTAGTTAAAGGTAAACACATGCCTTGAAATCTTATCAAAATCTTAGAACTACAACAAAAGCCAGACTCTGTGTTGTCACACTCCAGTTCAAAGATGTGAGGATCTAAAAAGAGATACTCATGCCATTGGTGTTGAGGACAAGAAGAGAACAAGAGAGAGTTACAAAGAGTTTAGTTTGAGCAGCACATGGTCTCTGACGTTGGCATTAGTTTACACAATCATGCATTCCATGTGATCCTCGAACATGATTATGCAAGTTGTTGTAATTGCAATTGTATAAATGTTAACTGCATTCATCTCCTGGGTATGATACATACTTACATTATTTTGCAGTGCACCATATGCTGGCCAACTATCTTTCGTTTTTTTTTTTGGGTTTTTTGTTGTATTTCTCTTGGTACGTGTGTGTGTCCTGTTTCTAAGTAGAAACTTTGTTGTTTTTTTAATTTCTCTATTTTTAGTTGTAGTTGTTTTTCTATTTTTAGTTCGTTAGGCGCAGAGCATGTGCTTCTTTTTTTGTTTGTGGAAATTTCAAGTGGTCAGTTTTCCTTAACCACTGGTCATCCTTTTATTTAGGCAGGTATCGGCATCAATGTGGTCTGATCGAGTGACCATAATCTTATCTTAAATGTGGCAACATTTGGCACGAGTTTTATGTTGCAATTGTCTCTCAGATGCAACATATTGTAATCGTAACTCGATCTGTGGAAGTTTTTAGGTTTGGTGACCAAAGACCGTTTTATAGAGTTAGATTCGAAGTGACCAGAAATTAAGCAGAATTTAGCAGAAACAATTTTAGGATGTAGAAGGAATAATTTTGTCCATGTACCTCTACCAGCAAAATTTGGTAAGTATATGTGCCACTTTTGGCAGTAATGACAGCTACAAATCCTCGGCATTACCAGTAAGCTAAGGAAAAGGAGTTATTTATATATATTTTTATCTTACCAAGTAACGACCGCACTGCACAAATTTGACGATCTGTTTTAGATGGAATGTGAAATGTATCAGTCCATACTACCTCTACTTCCCCCCGTAAATATTAATATCTCTAAAATAAGTGAAATTGTGCCCGATTTTCTTATTATATCCTCACATCTCAATATTTCTGTCAGTCAAAATTGTGTCAATCTTTCTCATATACACACCAAAAAATATATTGAAAGTTGTGGATGGATTCAAACCAGCTATAAAATCAATGGTGGTTATATCCAAATGCCATTTAATATCGCGGCTTGCTCCATAAAATGTTATTAAGTTCGTCATTCCGTTTGTAACTTATCGAAATAATAATTTTAGACATAGCAAGTAAAAAAGCTGTAAGTTCGGCCGGCCGAACTTTGAATACCCTCCACCATTTGGAACGACTTTGGCAATTCACAAAACAATAAAATCGACAACATGGACCTGTATAGGTAACTTTTGTCATAAGCCATTTCAATATTCAAATGTGAAACTTAAACAAAAAATCGGTGATGAAATCGTTATATGGGGTTTATACGAAGACGTCGACCTGCACAGACAATTTTCTCTCTTAGAATATACTATCCATAACGAACTTCAAACACCAAATAATGTAGCTAAAATCATCAAAATACCGAATATCGGGAGGTACCGTTATATGGGGGCTATATGAAGACGTGGACCTACCTGGCCCATTTTCTGTTTTAGGCTGTAGTATCCATTACAAACTTCAAATACCAATTTTGAAACAATTCCGGTAAATAATGTCGCTAAAATCATCAAAATACCGAATATCGGGAGGTACAATTATATGGGGGCTATACGAAGATGTGGACCTAAATGGCCCATTTTCAATACCAAAAGTCCTGCAGACATAATATACATTTGAGTAAATTTTTATCAACTTACTTTATTCCGTTCGGAAGCTAGAGTGATTTCCACAGACGGATAGACGAACAGACGGCCGGACATTGTTAAATCAACCTAGAATTTTTTGCTGATCAAGAATATATATACTTTGTGGGTCTAAAATGTATATTTCGAGGTGTTACGAACGGAATGACAAACTTAATATACACTCCATACTATGGTGGAGGGTATAAAAAAACATAAAGTGGGTGAGGCCATTGTATGGGGACCATAACAATATGGGAACCTCTACTTCAAGGTTTGTCATCTGCCAAATCTTCTTAAATACCAAATTTGAAACAATTTCGTGGATAAATGTGACTAGGATTATCAAAATACCGAACATCGGTGGGTACGTTATATGTGCGATGTAGGAAAACGTGGACCTACATTTTTAATGTTCTGCTGCCGGACCTAGAACTCATTATGAACTACAAATAGCAATTTTTTACAAATCCGTGGGAGAATGTGGTAAAAATTATCAAAATATTGAATATCCGGAATTACCATTATGGGGAGGCTATATGAAAACGTGGACCCATATATACTATTTCCGACACAGGAGCTAGCACCAATTATGACCTACAAATACCAATTTTAAGACAAATCCGTAGAAAAAGTTGGCAAAAATCATCAAATATCAAATACCGAATATCGGGAGGTACCATTATATGGGGGCTATTCAAAAACGTGGACCGATATATATCAATTTCAATACCAACCATCCTAGACACAAAACAAATTGCTCTGTCAAATTTTTGAAACTCAACGTCAAATAATGTGGGCTGTATCGTAATTTCAACAAACAGACGGACAGAGAGACGGACGGACATCGTTAAATGGACATAGAATGTTATGCTGATTATGGATATATATACTTTATGGGGTCTACGACGATACCTTTCAAATAAAAACCGTTATATGGGAGCTATATGAAGGCAGGGACCTACATACGAACTTTTTGTCATCGTTAATCAACAAAATATCGCATATCAGGATGTACCGTTATATATCGGCTCTACGATAACGTAGGTCTGCATAGACAATTTTCTGCCATAAGTTGTACTACCCATTACGAATTGAAATACGAAATTTGAAACAATTCCGGTCTGTAGCGTCACTAATATCATAAAAATATTGTAAGGTATCGTTATTTAGGGGTTAAACGAAGACGTGGACCAACTTAACCTCCATTCTGGCAAAATAAACATGTGCGCAAAATTATAGCCTTTTATATCAATTCATTCGAAAGATTACAACAGACAGACAGAAGGACATCAATAAATCGACTTAGTATTTTAAACTTATCAAGAATATATGCAGTTTGTTGGGTCTGAAGTGAGTATTTCGAGGAGTTACAAACGGAATGACTAAATTAATATAGCCTCCATACTATGGTGGAGGGCATAAATTGTACTAAAAAATTACCTATATATTTAGTAGTTTTATACCCTCTATTATACATACATAATATGGAGGGTATATTAAGTTCGCCATTCTGTTTGTAACTCTTCAAAATAATAATTTTAAACCCAAAAAAGTATATATGTATATTCTTGATCAGCGTAAAATTCTAAGACTGTCTCTCCGTCTGCTGTAATCACGCTAGAGTCAAAACGAATGTCTATATCGGCCCACGATATCGTATAGCTTCCCCATATCACGGTACTTCCCTATATTGTTATTTTGATGATTTTAGCCACATTTTTCTATGGAATCGTCTGAAATTTTACATAGGGAGTTCTTTGTGAGTACTTTACCCAATGGAAGAGAGTTGTCTATATTGGTCCACGATATAGTATATCCCCCATATTACAGTACCTCCCTTTATTCGGCGGAATCGTTTCGAATTTCGTATTTGAAGTTCGGAATTGTTACTATAGACTATGACAAAAAAATTATTTAACCAGCACCACGTCTTCGTATAGCCCCCATATAAAGGTTTTTATTTGAACGGTATTTTTCGACGGAATTTTTTGGAGGGTATAAAAAGATCGGCCCGGCCGAACTTAGCTGCATTTTTACATGCTCCTCACTGTTTTGGGGCGGAGCCTTATAATTTTCAGAGTCTCCACCCCTTTAACACAACGAATAATACAAATATAACTCGTTCCTCACTTTCCTTATCATCACAAGTCATTTCGTAAAATGTTGTAACCAATTGCAGAGCTCCAAAAGAACAATACAGAAACACAGCGTTATCTGTGTTCCCCTTCTATTTTCAATTCAACAGAACTAATCTAAATTTAGAAATGTTTTTGTCTTCCACTTCTTTTAAGACAAATTCGAACCAATAATGAATTTATTTATGGAAACGTTCAAATGAGAAGGGGGCAGGTCGATGACTTTCAACGCGCATACCTCATGAGGGGAAGTGTTTTAGGGGAACAAAATATTTGTATTTTTTTGTTGATTTTGTATATAAGCTACATACATACATGTAAGTAAGATTATATAAAAAATTGTATTTATTTTTATTGTAGAAAACTCAGAGTTGTCGCGCGCAACCATGTTGAAGATTTGTGTTGGGAGACACACATATGATATAAAGATGAGTATAGAGCATAATTTTTTTGAAATGAATAATATTTTTTTCAGTAATACAAATTGTATTCAACAGGAATATAATATAAGGCATATGCCAGCAAACGTGAAAGTGAAAGAGTGAAGTGAAAGCAGAAGGGAACTAAATAGAGTGAGGGAAACTTGCTCGCGAGCAGGATTGCTCGAAGAGTGAGAGTTTTTTATGGAGTTTAGTCTTCCAGAGTGCTCGACGAGAGTAGAATCTGCCCAATATCGAACGAATTTTGCTTCCACTCAAAAACGAGCAAAATATACTCATTCATATTTGAGCGACATCAAAAAATTGTGTGTTGCGTGAATGCTTTTTTCTTCTCCTAGGAGCACACTCGCTCGAGTGAGTCTCACCTGGATATTTTATCTGTTTCCGCCAAAGTACAATTTTTATGTTTTTATACCCTCAGCCATATGGCTGTTTTATGCCCTAGGTGTCTTTAAACCAAATTTGTTTCAGGACATTTGGAGTCGATCTGAGGTTGTGCGTCCACCCGCCCGTCCGTCTGTCTGGCTTGTGCGCATGATAACTTTGGAAAGGAGTGTATGATTTATTCCAAAGTTTGTACATCGTAATATTATTGTCAAACTTAGATCGAGTTCGGAGATGGGCAATATAGGTCCACTCCTTCCGGTACGTAACCCACAAAATGTTAAAATTTTCAAAGGAAATAGTTCAATGCACAGAAAGAGAAAGAACAATCTAATTTTGTTTCAACTTTGCAAATCCTAATATTTACATCAGTGCTAGGTGAGGTTCGACAACGGACTCCACTCCATCTAGTACCAACCCCACAAAGGGTGTACATTTTGAATAATTTTAACTCTAATCAAATGTGACATAAAAGTCCGATTGTCTTCAAATTACTCACAGCACAATATTTTTATTAACCCAAGGTCTATTGGGAAGATGTAATATATTGGTCCACTCCTTCTTGTACCTCCCCCAAAGGGTCAAAATTTTGAATATTCATGACGCTAATAAAATGCAAAATTACTATTAGATTACATTCAGACTTGGTACATCCCAATATTCCCATTAACATATATATACCTGTTATAAATATGGTAGTGATCGGGCCATTTTTTATGGTACCTCCCCTACATAGGGTTCAGGATTTTGAAAAACAAAATTCTCAAAAAAGCGAAATAATCATCCAACTCTCTTCATATTTCCCGCATCCAAACATTTTTGCTAACACAAGATATGGTGTGAAGATGGGATACATCGGTACCTCCCCTGCAAGGGTCACAATTTTCAATATTTTTATCTGTCATAACTTAGGAAACAAGTGATTACGCATAAAATTGGATATAAATGTTCGATTTTCTTGTAATTTAACCCAAACCTCTATTTTTATCTGTATTGGATGAATTATGAAAATTGAATGCTTCGGTCGACCATATCTGGGGTACTTCACGAACATTTTCTAAAAATGATAATATATCTCATATAAAGTGAAGGAAGTAGTCGATATAGTCCAAACCTGGTACGTCGCAATATTTATATCATATTTATTTAGGTCCGATAATAAATGGGCAATATTGCCCCATTCCATCGGAACCTATATCATAGAATAATCATAACAGAAGTCAAAATATATTTAAATAATCGAACATTGGCTGAGGGTATAAATCTGTCGGCAAAACCGACTGAAACACTTAACTTGTTTTTTTTTTTTTTTTTTGAAATATTGTCGAAGCCACCATTTACTGACAATCAATGGATTTCAGGGATGTTAATTCGAGAATTTCCAAAAGTATGGAAGAGACTTATTTAGGTTACTTTGCGATATAAATCTTCAAAACGCCGACATACCTGTCTTTTATTTTTAGCCGGACCGAACTTTGAATACGCTTCACCATTTAAAACTAATTTTGATATTTTCACAAAAATAAAATCAGTTAAAAATTTTGTTAAAATCTTTAAAATACCGAATATAGCCGTTATATTGGGATCTATACGAAGACGTAAACCTGCATAGGCAACTTTTGTCATAAGCCATTGTAATTAGGGTGAGATGAAAAAACTGCAACCAACTTCAGACTGCTGTCATTTCTAAGCCACTTGTCCGACAGCTGTTAAAATGATTACAGTGACAGCTCATTATATTGTTTACAAGCGCACAAAAGCATTTTGGTGAGAATTTTCCCGAAAAATATTATTCGTGATGGGATTCAGGCGTGATAGTCTGATTTCTTTATATTTGGCTATCGTTAGAGCGCTCCAGCATTTAAATGTGAATAAATCTTTTGCGTCTCGTACCATCGCTCGTTACCCTGATACTGGTAGTGTAGCCCGACGTCAAGGAAATGGACGGAAGAAAACAGCAACATCAGCAGAAATGGTTCGAAAAGTAAAGAAGCGATTTGATCGTAATCCGCTTCGCAGTGGCCGAAAAATGGCTCGTGAGCTGAACATATCGCACTATTCCATTCGGAAAATATTGAAAATTGAGCTCGGGGTAAAGTCATTGAAATTCCAAAAAGTGCAAGAACTTACACCGCAACAGAAAGAAAATAGACTCAAAATAGCTAAAGAGTCAATTCGCTTGGCCGAAAGTGGTGAACTGCCGAATTTGGTTTTATCCGTCTCCGATGAGAAAACATTCGTTGTCCAGAAGTTTGTAAACAAACAAAATGATCGTGTTTACTTGCCAAAGAGGTCAGCTGAAATTGTGCACCTTCGGTTGGCCATCAGAACTCAAGCGCCGGCCATGGTGATGGTGTGGGCCGCCATAACTGCCGATGATCGCTCGCTCGTATGAATCGACTGTGGCATCAGAATAATTGCCGAATATTATCGCGAAAATATTCTGAAGGGCGTATTAAAGCCTTGGGCACGCAAACATTTTAGCCACAGACTTTGGAAATTCCAACAGGACTCAGCACCATCGCACTCAGAACGCGCCACCCAAGATTGGTTACAAAATCAGGTTCCTTGCTTCATTTCCAACGCACAATGGCCATCAAAACCTCCGAATACCAATCCGGACTATTGTGTCTGGAGTATTTTGGAAAGCAAAGTTGGCACTAATAATACCAAAGTGTCGATCACCTCAAGCAAGCACTTCGCCGGGAATGGTCCAAAATACCGCAGAGCAACAATCGGGCAGCGTGTGACGGTTTCATTGGCCGTTTGAATGCCATAATTCGTTCCAAAGGTGACCAATGCGAACAAATCTAAAATTGTTCTAAAATTTGAAGCTGTTTCTGACATATTTTGCTTTCATTCAATAAAATTTAGAAAAAAAAATGTAAAAATTATGGCGTTTGTCTTTAATGCAATTTTTTTTTATCCAGCGCTGTACTCATATACGAAACTTGAAATAAATCCGGTGAATAATGTAGCTAAAATCATAAAAATACCGAATATAGGGAGGTACCGTGAGATCGGGGCCATACGAAGACATGAACCTGCATAGACCATTTTCTGGCATAGACTGTCTAAATACGAAATGTAAAAAAAAAATCCGCTAAACAATCTCCCTTAAATCGTCAAAATTTGGAATATCGGAGGGTACCATTGTATGTGGGCTATACGATATCGTGGACCCATATAGACATTTCTTTTCCAGGGGGAAAAAATGCTTAGAAAGAATTTCTAGTACTCCTTTCGTGGATTTTTGGACAATTTCATTTAAAAATTTGGCTACAATTATCAAAATACTGAATATCAGGGGGGGGGGGGGGGTGGTTTGACCGTTATATGGGGGCTATACGATATCATGGATCGACGTAGCCGAACTTGCCCTGTCTGCACATAAAAGACCGATCTATGCAATATTTTAGTTTGCTATCTTAATTCGTTTTGACTCTACTGTGATTACGGCAGACGAACGGACGTACAGGGCAAAGTCGTCTTTTTATCGCTGATCAAGAATATATACATACTTTGTTAGCTCAAAAATTATTATTTTAATGAGTTACATACGGAATGATGATCTTAATATACCTACCATACTATGTATGGTGGATGATATAAAAATTGAGTTTTGCTTAATATAATCTCCATGCTCTGGAAATTAAAACACAAAGTCGCAACCTATATCTAAATCATTCTAAACAGCTAACTGTCTTTTGATATGTTACAATATCGTTTAATATAACTTCTAAGTATTGAGTTCTATATTAAGATGAAATCCCATTAAACCACCTACCTTCATTTACGGTTAACCACAAAAATCATGTTCGTATCTCTTCGGTCATCCATCAAATGCAAATTGTAACATACGAGATAAAACTACAAGTTTTCTTTCCACCTTCAACCACCATTCAATCAATGGCCTATTGCGTGCGTGGAAATTTGCCAACTGAAATCCGCCATTGTTTTAAAGAAATCAACATCGAACATCATTCATGCGTTCTCAACATGTCCATTCACTTCAAGGTACAACCTTAATCTAATTCATCATTATTTCAAAATAAATGGCAGTGAAATCCAACCGCTCAATGACACCTACATACAAACATAGGCAATGCAGAAAAAAGCACAGATTTTCCAACTTCACCCAGTGATTACTCAATTTAAATGAAACATCTTCTGTGGTTTTGGTTTGTTTTTGGAAAAAAAACTTAATAACAAACAAATGGACAGAGGCCACGAGAAAAAAACCAACAAATGTTTCTCACTGTGGTCATTTTTACATACGTTCAATCATTATCGGTATCTTCATCATCGTCATCATCATCAGCATTTGCGGTAAGGCCTCCCCCCATTCCCACCAATAAAATGTAGAGGCATTAATATTTTTTGTTTATTTGCACCACCCTTATAATGTTGGTGAACTTTTTTTCTTGGCCACCTCAATTTTGCCCACTCCACCCATACATGCGATACAGGACCAACTCGTATATGTGGGTATCTGTGTGTGAAAAGGGGATGCCCAAAACCGTCGTTGTATTTATCATTTGCAAAATTGCTCCTTATCGATTGGAATCTTAAACGCAATTGTTACCCACTTTTTTATTTCGGGGTTTTTTGTTTATTTTTGGGTTTTTTTTCTTCGTTTGGCATGTGACTCTAGTCAAATAAGTCATCTAGAAAATTAAACCTAAATATATGATAACACTCTAGGGTGGACATGTGGCAGTGGTCGACTAAGCTAAGAACTACACATCAGAAAAAATAAAAGGTCTTCCATCCATAATAGGATTTAAATTTGCAAAAGGCTAGTAAAGAGGGAATATAATGAGCTGGTCATTGAAATTTTCGAATTTCGAAAAAGAAAGAAAAGTTGTGCTAAGTTTTTGGAGAAACGTTTTTTTCGAATTTCGAAGTAAAACTAGAAAGGAAAGAATACCCTACACCAGTATGTGTATTTAGTAGAGCTGCCGTAACAAAAATGTTTATATTAGAAATTTATGTGAAGTATATCATACCACCTACGAACCATATATAACAGCAATGTTGTATAGGAGAGATAAAAAACTGCAACAAAGTCAAGCACCATAATTATTTTTTTTTATTTTATTTAATAAAAACAAAAAAAAAAAAAATTCGGAAATAGCATCAAATTTAGAATAAGTCTAGATTTGTTCGAATTGGTCACCTTTGGCACGAACTATGGCCTTCAAACGGGCAATGAGACCGTCACACGATGTCCGAATTTTGATCTTTGATATTTTGACCCATTCCCGACGAGGCTCTTGCTTAATGTATAGCCAACCTTGCTTTCCAAAATAATCCAGACACAAGAGTCCAACGGATTGGTATTCGGAGATTTTGATGGACATTGTGCGCTGGAAATGAAGCGAGGAATCTCGTTTTGTAACCCTTCTTGGGTGACGCATGCTGAGTGCGATGGCTGTTATCGGCTGTTATGGAGGCCCATTTCTACTTTATGTTGCGGTATAAGTTCTTGCACTTTTTGGAATTTCAATGGCTTTGCCCCGAGCTTATTTTTCAATATTTGCCGAATGGAATATTGCGATATGTTCAGCTCACTAGCCATGTATACCGAAGCTATATAAAAATCAGAACCGATCTCGATAAAATTTGGCAGAGGTATTTTCGAGCAGTATGTGATACCCGGTATCTAATACGAAATACGCATATGAGGGATTTTTACACCAGATCGGATAAAACATGTATGTGGGAGCTATAGCTATATGTGAACCAATTTTCTTTTTCCAGATTTGATGTACTTGCTTCTAGACTGAAGTCGGTCGGATGTGCCAAAATGCAGTCCATTGTGGCATATATTAGCCATTTGGTGCACAGTAACCCTGATATCGGATAAGGATATATATGGGAGCTATATCGAAATCGGATTCGATCTCGATAAAATTTGACAGAGGTATTTTTGAGCTCCATAACTTATCACGTACCAAACGTTATCCTTGTGGGGTGCATATTATGCATGTCAGGATGGTAGCTATAGCTGAATCTGAACCGATTTTTTCATATTTAATGTACTTGCTTTTAGACTGAATTCGGTCGTATGTGCCAAAATTCAGGGCATTTGGACTTATATTGGCTATTTGGTGCACAATTAACCCGAAATAGGCTGAAGATATTTATGGGAGCTATATCTAAATTTGAACCGATTCTCACCAATTTCGATAGGGTTCGTCCTTTGGCCAAACAAAATTTTTGTTTGGAAAATTAAATTTCAATCCGATAATAAATGGGACCTGCATTTTGTTCACAAAAAAACATGCACGGACTGACATGCATAAATCGACTCAGAATGCGATTCCACGAAGATCCTCAAAAATAAATATGGGTTCATCTCGCCTCCTTCTCCATGTTACAAACAAATGCATAAGGACATAATACCCTTAGGTGTAGGTGGTGTAGGGTACAAAAAGGCAAAGACAAAATAAAAACAACAAATAAAAAAATTTGCCTAAAATACGTGAATTGGGGGGAGTTTGAATCTGATTACTTTATTCGTTGTAGCTGCTGATGGTGTTGTCATTCAAATGTTGTTGAGGGTGACAATTTGACCATAAAGTGGTCACTTACAGACTTCACTTGGCACACAAGAGGGTACATCTAAATAATATCTAAAATGGTTCACACAAACAAACACACACATATATATATTTACACATATGGATAAAGCTCAATTCCAGATATGAAGGCATCCATCCCAAGCTGGCTGGACAGACAAATGGTTGGATGCTTGGGATGGGATGATATGTTCGCTGATAAAGCAAAAATCCCATTGCTTTTTTTCTCCTCTCTTCGGCCAAAAAAAAAAAAGACTAAAAATATCATTTATTATTTTTCGTTTTTGTCTCTTTGTCTTTTGCATTGTTGTGGCAGCAGTCAATAGCCATTGGAGAGTTGATTTTTTGGACCATCACACCGAAGGAACGCACGCAACGATTAACTTGGAATTGGACGGGCCACCACAACGCAAGGCAATGATGTTGTGTCAGAGAATTGATAAAAAATGTCCCTCTACCGAACCGCTGATGATTATTGCGACGGCAGAGACAACATTGAAGTAACGTATGTTTCTAATGTCTTTTTTTGCTACTGCTGTTGCTGTTCTTGTCAAAAGCCATGTTTCTAATTTCCTTCGTGGATGGCTATGACTTGAACTAATGTTCTATTCCAATTATTTTTCCACACTATTTTTTTGATATATGAACTATTGTGAAGTAAATGTTGCCGACTTTGCACCATATGTGGGTATCTGTTACAATTGTGTTTCAAATGATATATTTTTTTTATCTGCTATTGTCGCATGACAAATGTTTGTTTATTTATAAAGACATATTTACTTTTTTAACTGATCTGATTGAGGGGAAGGGAGGGAAAGTGGCCAGCAAAAAAAGATTTAGTCGGTTTTTATTAATTTAGTAGAGCTCCACATAACAATTACAAGTTTTTATGGAAGAATTCAATCATACACGCTATGATTATAATTATAATTTAAAGTTCAAAGGACTAAATATGCCGAAGCATTTGTATCTTTTAAATTTGGACTTGTATTGCCCATTTGGTGCAAAAATAATTTGAAATCGGATAAAGATATATATATGGGAGCTATATCTAAATCTGAACCGATCTCGATTAAATTTGGCAAATATATTTCTGAGTTGTATCTGATATATTTCTCTGAATATCGTTGTTACGGAGTGCATATTACTGCTGTGGGTAACAAATACAACAAATCGGATGAACAATATATATGGAAGCTATAGCTATATCTGAACCGATCTTCACAAAATTTGACATACTACCTTCTAGACTCAATTCGGTCGTATGTGTCAAATTTCATCCCATTTGGGTAAACATTAAACGGGTAAACATTACAATAAAAGGTAAATCGGACGAAGTTATATATGGGAGCTATATCCAAATCTGAACCGATCTCGATCAAATTTTACAAAGGTATTTCTGAGCTGCATTTGATAGATTTCCCCAAATATTGTTGTTACAGAGTGCATATTACGGCTGCGGAGGACTAAAATAACAAATCGGATGAAAAATATATATTGGAGCTATAGCTATATCTGAACCGATTTAGATCTAATTTGACATACTTATTTTCAGGCCTAATCTGATTGAATGTGCATAATTCCATACTTTTCTGCCTGATATTACACGTTTGGTGCACAATAAACGGCAAATCGGACGAAGATATATATGGGAACTATATATAAATTTTGACCGATTATCTTCAATTTCAATAGGGTTCGTCCTTGGGCCAAAAATTTCATCTTGGGCCAAAATTTCATCTGTATCGGGCAAAAAATGCGAACTGTACTTTGTTTACAAAAATAGGCAATTTTCTATCACAGGCAGATTCGCTAATACGAAATTTGAAACAATTCCGGAAAATAATGTAGCTAAATCCTCAAAATAACGAATAAAGGGATGTACTTTTATAAGCGGCTACACGACGACCTGAACCTGGACCTACATATGTAATTTTCTCTCATAGGCTGGTGCCGAACTTCTAATACGAAATTGGAAACAGATCCGGTGAATAATATCGCTAAAATCATAAAAATACCAAATATAGGTACCGATATATGAGGGCTATACGAAGGATCTTGGATCTGGATAGGCAATTTTCTGTTATAGCTTGCAGTACTAAATTATGTCATTAAAACCATCAAAATATCGAATATGGGGAGGTACCGTAATATGTTATCAACTTACTTTAACTCATTCGGAAGCTAGAGTGATTTCCACAGACGGACGGACGTACATCGATAAATTTAGACTTTGTGGGGTCAAAAATGTATATTTCGAGGCGTTACAAACGGAATGACAAACTTATTATACCCTCCATAATATGTTGTAGGGTATGAAAATATTGTGATCTGGGGAGTTACCAGAAGCAGTGGTCCGACGTATGCCATCTTCACACCTGTTCTTGTAGTCATAGAAATGTTGAGATGTGTGCGTCAGTAAAAATATTGGGATATATGAAATTTAATGAGAATAGGATGCATATCGATGGATATTTCGCATTTTATTAGAGTTACTATTATTCAAAATGTTGACGCTTTGTGGGGGAGGTACATAATGGAGTAGGTCGATTTTATCCATTTTTGCACATGAGATAACACTAATATAAATATTGGGATTTGCGAAGTTAACACCTAATTGATTTGTCGTTTTAAACGGTAAATTAATTTCTTTGAAAATTGTAACCTTTTGTGGGGGAGGAACCAGAGGAAGAGGACCGATATTGTCCATCTCCGAACTCGATCTAACCTTGACAAGAATATAACGATTCGAGAGTTATCTTGGGTACCAGCCAGCCAGACAGATGGATGGACGGACATCGCTACATCGACTCCAAATGTCCTGAAACGGAGTTGGTCCAAAGAGACCTAGGGTATCAAGTGATATATACCCACTCTTGCCATATGGCAGAGGGTATACAAATTTTGTAAAACTGAACGAATTGGGCATTTTGAATACGAAACAAGTAAAAAAGCTGGCCGGCTGATAAAATCTTAAAAATACCGAATGCCTATACGACGACGTAGACCTGCATAGGCAACTTTTGTCATAAGTTATTACAATATTTAAATGCGAAACTTGAAGAAAAATCTGTTTATAATGTAGCTAAAATCATCAAAATACCGAATATAGGGAATACCGTTATATGGGGGCTATACGAAGACGTGGAGCTACATGGCCCATTTTTATGCTGCAGTATCTATTACGAACTTCAAATACCAAATTTGGAACGATTCCGTTAAATAATGTCGCTAAAATCATCAAAATACCGAATATCGGGGGGTACCGTTATATGGGGGCTATACGAAGACGTGGACCTCTACAGATAATTTTCTGTCATAGGCTGTAGTATTCATTACGAACTTCAAATGCCAAATTGGAAATAATTCCGGTGAATAATGTCGCTACTACTTGGTCCATTTTCAATACCAAAAATCCTGCGGACATAATATACATTTGAGTAAAATTTTTTCAACCTACTTCAATTCGTTTGGAAGATAGAGTGATTTCCACAGACGGACAGACATCGCTAAATCGACATAGAATTTTATGCTGATCAGGAATATATATCCTTTGTGAGGTCTAAAATGTATATTTCGAGGTGTTATAAACGGAATGACAAACTAAATATACCCTCCATACGA
This sequence comes from Musca domestica, assembly GCF_030504385.1. Lineage (NCBI taxonomy): Eukaryota > Metazoa > Arthropoda > Insecta > Diptera > Muscidae > Musca > Musca domestica. Next base: position 1,050,006 of record NW_026712393.1, read on the forward strand.
TGGTCGAGGGTATAAAAAGTCCTAACACGAACTGGCGTGAATCTAAAATTTTAAGGAGCGGGCAATTGTTAGTTAGTGGATTAATCCTTGAAAATGTCAAAAAACATATCAATTTGTGTAGAGTTTTTCTCTTCACAAAGGCTTTTCTCAATAACTATTCTCATGAGCAATTTGCATATATTCCTAGCAACCTTCATGGCACAACTGCCAGGAAGCACTGCCCAGTGCAGATATCTTTTCAAAACTTAAAACATGCCTTGATATTTGTAAAAACAAGAATCTTCATTTATTAAGGAATCGACAAAGGTTTTTTGTTTATTTCCCTGTAGTGTATTTGACAGCCATAATGAAAGCTCGTGTGTCTGTCTATCTCTCTTTTTTTCTTGGAAAATTGTAAACTTCATTAACACTGTCAATAAATCAACAACTTTTTAGGCAAAATCCAAACACAAAAAAAAGCTAAAAAAACAAATGATATATCTCTAACACACATGATGAGTACATGCTCATATGCCTCTTCAATGATGTCCTGATACAGATTCTCTTTTTTAAGATGGGATTTGAATGCATTACATTTAGGATAAAACTTCATGTCTTGTTAAGATGCTCCCGTGAGATTGTGCTTTGATTAATGGCCACAGTGCCATATTCAAAAGCCTCGAAAAAAAGGAAAATGGCCTAAACACAGAAAATTCCTTAAAAAACAGTATCAACGACAAACCGCAGGATGATAATCAAATCCCTAAAAAACACTAAAGTTTTCAAATCTCGAACACAGAAGTCGGTTAGTTTTAGTTATTGTTTGTCATGTTGTTCAAAAAGCCATTATTGAAGTTTGCTTTTTATTGCATAATTGACAGTTAAGGACACGAGAACTGAAACGGTTTGGTAGGGGAAGAGAAATGGAAAAGTTTTTTTTTCTCAAAAGCCATTATATTTAAAACGAATTTTTATTGTTTATGCATTTAAGTTATTGGTTTTTAGTTGCGGTTGTTGTTGCTGCTATTTTCGTTGCCAGTCGGTGAGTGAATCCTTTCATTCGTTTGCATGCATTTTGGAATTGGAGCTTGACACGCAAATTTTCTGAGGGTATTAAACGTTTGTCTGTTACTGGAACGAGTTGTAACTCTTGACTTGTTTGTTTTTCACCTTTCCGTATTTGAAAGGGGAGGTAGTTAGTCAGTCAATAACCGTTTGATTGTTATTTTATTTATGAGCTTTCGTTTGTTTTGTTCAACAATCGCATGGTAACCGAAAATTGTGTTGGTGGGTTGAGGGATACAATTGTTTGGTGAAGGGGTAAAATATTGCGAGGAAAATATATGAAAACTAGGGACGAAAGGTCATAATTCGGGCAGGGCCAACTATATGATACCCTACACAACTATGCATATTTTGTAGAGCTCCCCCAACATTTGTGTTGCAAAATTTGTGTGAAGTAGATCGTACCGACTATTAACCAAATAACAATTCTATATAGTGCATAATATGACTTCGATAAGGATTATACTAAAAATATTTATTGGAACAATAGATATACCGGACTGAGTTTCTCCAAATGGTAAAATTCGATTGAATATGAAAAAATCTATTCAATTTGGGATGATATTAAATATATGGTAAGCAATAACCGTAAAATCGGAAGAAGATGTATATCGAAGCTATAAAAAAATCTTAACCGATCTCGAAAAAATTAGGCGGATATATTTTCGAGTAGTATCCTATGCCCGGTACCAAATATCATTCTTGTGGAGTGCATGTTACGCATGTGAAGGACTTAAAAACTCAAAATGGATGAAACATATATATGGGAGCTATAGCTATATCTGAACCGATACCTAAACCAAGTTCGATGTACTTGATTCTAGACCGAATTCGGTCGGAATTGGCAAAATTCAGGTCATTTGGATTTTGATGCACAATTATCCCGAAATCGGTTGAAGATATATATGAGTGCTATATCTAAATTTGAACCGATTCTCACCAATTTCAATAGGGTTCATCCCTGGGCTTTCTTATCCATGTTACAAACAAATACATAAAGACATAACATCTATGTGCTGTGGATTATAAAAATGGGATCGAACTTTTGATACCCATTTATCATTACATGAAAATATTGGAAAATATGTCCGAATTCATCCTCTCACACTTAATATAAGGCACATTTTGATTGGCAATAATCCTAAAATCCAATGCGACCATAAAATGTCTTTAAGCCCCTAAAATAACCGATTATCGGGACGCCCAATTATTATTATGAACATATATTAAACCGTTTGTACTGCGTGTTAAATACCAATTGGGGAGTCAAAATAGTGAATTGTAAATAAATGTGGTTTAAAATAGATAGATAGAGATATACTTAGTAATATTAAAAATCCGGAGGAACTATGCTAAAAACAAACAAATTTTGATTTTTTGGTATAAAACAGAAACCCCAGAATTCCGAATCTTTTTCAGAAGACCTTAAATCTGGGGTAATCATTATATGGGGGCCCAAAAATCAAATTATAGCTAACTCCTTTGGAAATGTGGCCTAAACCTTCGGAATACCTGATATCGGGTGGCAACGTTCACTGTGTAGTCTGAAATGTCTTTCGAACACATTTCTTGTTGGAGAGAAATATGCCAAGAGACAAAAATTGTTTGTTCATACAAAATGTTCTGAAATTGTATTATATCGATGGGAACCCAAACCGTCTTCTGGATACGTCGGCGGTTTCGAAAACAGGGCTATGTCAAAATTTGGACCCATTTCAAAATGTTGTTAGCAAAGGTTTGATTTAATTTACATCAAACAATTTAATTACATTAAGTGCCAAGTCATAGCTAAGTCTGTTGGGAAATGTAGTAAAAACCCATCAAAATATCTGAAATCGGGCTGTATTGTTTTATGGGGCTATATGAAAACTTAGACATATTTAAATTTTTATACCCTTAGCCATTGGCTAGAGAGCGTATATATCAATTGATACGGCCAAAAGGAGTCTCATCGAAATAACGGTTTTAGGGTCTAAAACTAATCCGCGAGTATTTGGAGTCGATCTAGCGATGTCCGTCTGTCTGTCTGGCTGGTGCTCAAACTCGGTACATCGTAATATTAAAAGTTTGCTGTGAAAAAGATCTGTCAATAGAACTTGAGTCGAAGCTGGAGAGTTTCTACTGTATAATTCGCATATGCTAATTCGCAATAAGTTCGAAATATATACTACTTTCCAGGGAACGGCCCTTGTAAGCCATCATCCACACCAAATATGCCTGATGAGCCGCTTAACCAACGGCGAAACGCGTCGCATAGTGGTGAGTGTGTGATAGTGTCTATCTGGCTTTCCTTTTCACTGCAAATTTCAGATCATTAAGCTCGTCTCGAAAGAGAAATCAAACACATAAATCATAAAACATATGATCTTCGCCTTAATAAGGCAAAACTTAAAAAAAATATATTTTACTGCACAGAATGAGAAAGGAAAATCCAATTTTGCTCCAATGTTGAAAAGTCTTAATGTTTGTATCGGTGACAGGTCAGGTGCGAAAATGGACAATATTGGTCTACTCCATCAAGTACCTTCCCCACAAAGGGTCAAAATTTTGAATAATTATAACTCCTTTAAAATGTGAGATCCCGATTGTCTTCATATTACACACAAAACAATATTTTTATTAACCCAAGCCATACAGGGGAACTTCCAAATGTTTGCCTTTGCACATAAATCAACTTCCGCAGGGTGGAGAGTATATAGAGTTTAGCTCGGTCCAACTAATTGTCATTTTTATGTGTTTTTTATACCTTCAGTCATATGGCTAGATACGGCCAAAACGTGTCTCATCGAAATAACGGATTTAGACCATAGGTTTCTTTGAACAAAATCCATTTCAGGACATTTGGAATCGATCTAGCGATGTTCGTCTGTCTGTTTGGCTGGTGCGCACGATAATTCTCGAAGGGAGTATCCGATTTGGTCCAAGCTTTGTACATCGTAATATTATTATCAAACTTAGATTCGGTATAGCCCAGTTTTCAATAGTTTAAAGATTTGAGTCATATATGTCTCCCTAATTGCTTTTCGGGCTTGCTTTGCTTAACGGCATGGAATTAGTTTTGTAATTTTAAAAGTTTGAATTATATTTTCTTCACTGCACCACACACTGCAGGGAAGAGTGCGATATCCGATTTTTATTAAGGAATATGGTCAATACAATCCAAAACAAGTCATATTGAATATAAATTTCACATTAGAAATGTCCACATATTTTGTCCTTATTTTAAAAGGTATACAAATCTCAAAATCTCACGGTATCAATGCAATTGTCAACACATTGTAAACATTATTTTGTGAGATACGATGACCTCGATTAAAAAACTCATTAACATTTCCAAAAAAATCAATTTGCATGACAATGTCCCTTAGGAATCTTTTTAGAGAGACTAGTTTAAAATGATACCTTCTTGACACCGTTGACCTCTAAAAGTCACAATATTTTTAAACCTACAACACATTTGCATTACTCCAATACACTTTTTACCTAAAAAAATCTGTTAAAAAATTAGAGCGTAGCATTTTTAAGATGCCAAAGAAATCTTCTGACTTTAGCAGCGGGTATCCTACCTTCCCTTCTCTCATTGGCACATTAATTTCGTTATGCTCTACAATAAATAATTCATTGCAAATGCAACCAGGGAGACAAACATAAATGCATTGTATCGCACATATGTAGAGCATGCAAATCTCTTGCACACAAAACCACTGAGAGAAGGACATTTTTCCGTAAACAAAAAAATTCTTCGAATTTCTGTAATTCACACAAGCATTCGGGGTGAAGAGAACGGTCAGTGGTGATGGCAAGCCGGCATCCTTGTGATTTTTTTTTTGGTATTTTCCTTTAAGGAATGCAAATTATCACATTTTGCATAAGAGAAGGACATGCACATGCACACAATGAAGAAAATATTGTTGTTGTTGCTGTAAATTGGACACCCCCTGGACATCCCTGTGCATTGTGTTATTTATGCATGGAAATATGAATTTGATAAAATTATGAAAATTTTGAATATTCCACAATTTATAAACAAAGAAATATTTTCCTTTCTCTGCCAGAAAATGCATTGTTCTGTTTCTCGCTGCTGCCGCCGCTGCTACCTAAATAGGGTCATATTTTGCTTCTGTTGTTAATCCTTAAATTTCAAGGACTTGACCATAACATGATTTGCAATTTTCACAAAAAAATGTTTCAAAAAGATATTTCTTTAATTATAACAAAACATGATTTTGGAAAATTGGATCTAAAAGGCCAGCAAAAAAAAAAACACACATTAACTCAATCCCTCTGGGAACATAATGTGGGTGGCCTTAAAATAACACAAGTGTTCTTTTCTTTGAGAAGGAGATTTTTTTCTCTTTCATTTTTTAATCCTCCATAATTTGTATTCTTAAGGTAGTTTTTTTTTCATTTTACCCATTCCGTGCAACATTCTCTCCTCTTTTTTGTTGTGAAAATCTTCGAAAGTCATTAATTCCCTCAAGAGAGGAAAAACTCGAGGTAAATGAAAGGACTGCAAAAATGCACCCAAAAAGGATTAAATTACAACTCTAAATACATTTCACTTCAATTATTCCCAATGGTATTATGGCGACATTGAAAAGAGAGCTGTCGTTCACTCCTTCACTTAGCCAGTCCGTCTCACATTCATCAGGTGGTTTTTCAAACTAATGATAGGGAAAGGGTTTGAACGGCAGACAACTTGTGAGGTCGACCAATGTCTGGCGAAGGGATAAAGAGGTAATGGAATTATATTTTGGCAAATATCATTGATTAAGGATAATTAGTAATGAAAAGACTCTTATTAATATTATGAGGTCTGACATTCCCCCTTATTCGAAGATAAGTTTGGATTGATCCTTCAATGGATTATGAGTCCTTTTTATATATTATCTAGTGATTTTATGCATTCTAAAAGTTTTGTTCACACCTTCAATCAAATTTTGTTTAAATTCTAATTTTTAAAATTTCAGAAAAAAATATAAATTTTAAAGAGAATGTATCTTAGATACTATTTAAGACATTAACTACCTCTTTCAAAATTTTATATTTTCAATGAAAAATCAAAAGTTTTCGAAAAAAAAACTCCATTTGGAATATTTAATTTTGAAATATAAAATATTTTTTTTTCTCGGTCGTGCCGAACTTTTTATACCCTCCACAATTTGTAAAAATATATCTGTGAGTGCCGAAATTCCAGTATTCGAGGGGTACTAGGAACATCCAATCCAAATTTCAAACAATTCTGTAAAAATTGCCTTCGGTTATCAAAATACCGAATACTAGGAGCATAGGGGCTATAGAAAAACTTGGACTTATATAGAAGTTGTTCAATATAAGCGGAAGAACCCCCTACGTAATCCATAAACTGGATTTTAAGTAATTCCGTTAGAAAATCATCATCAAATTAATTGCAGGGAAAGAGTTTGAACGGCAGACAACTTGTGAGGTCGACCAATGTACGGCAAAGGGATAAAAGGGGCAATGGAATTCTATTTTGGCAAATATCATTGATTAAGGATAATTAGTAATGAAAGGATCCTCAATACTATTTCGAGGTTTAGCATTCCCCCTTATTTGAGGATAGTTTGGATTGACCCTTGAATGGAGTCCTTTTCATGGGTGTCTAGTGATGTTATGCATTTTAAAAGTTTTTTACATACCCTCAATCAAATTTGCTATAATTTGTCATTTCGGTTCTAATTTTTAAAATTCCAATAAAAAAAAATTTAGAAAACAAAATTTTTAAGAGGATGGCTCTTCAATTCTACTCAAAATATTAACTGCGTCTTTTAAAATGTTGCATTTTCAATGAAAAATCAAAAATTTTCTGGAAAAAAAAACAATTGGAACATTTAATTTTGAAATATGAAATATTTTTTTTTATCGGCCGTGCCGAAATTTTAAAGAAAATTTTAAATTTAAAATTTTAGTTAAAATATATCTGTAAATGCTGAAATTCCAATATTCGAGGGGCACTAGGAACATCCAATCCAAATTTCAAACAATTCTGTAAAAAAATAATGGTTTCAGTCATCAAAATACCGAATATTAGGAGGATAGGGGCAATAGAAAAAATTTGACTTATGTAGAAGTTGTTCAATATAAGCGGAAGAACACCTTACGGAATCCATAAATTGGATTTTAAGTAATTCCGTTAGAAAATATAGCTTAAATCATCACAATAACGATTATCGGGAAGTACCTTTATATAGGGAACTATAGGGAAACGTGAACATATTTAGGCAGTGTTCTGCTACAGAATATAGATTCCAATATAAACTCTAAATATTGCATTTTAAGTTATTCTGCTAGAAACAGAGGCTTAATTTATCAAAATACCGAATATGGGAAGGTATAATTAAATGGCCGTAATGGGATAACGTGGACCTATATTGGCAATATTCTGCCACAAAGGTAGACCCCAATACAAACTCAAAATACTAAATTTTAAATTATTCTTTTAAAAAAAGTCAAAATTAAAAATATCGCAAGGTACAATTATATGGGGACTATAGGAAAAAGTGGGTCTCTGCCACAGGAGGTAGACCCCACTGTAAACTCAATATACCGAAGTTAAAACTTTTACGTTAGAAAGGTTATGGGGTGGTAACAATTATATGGGGGCCATACGAGAACTTTGGCCAATATGGTTCATCTCTAAGCAAAATTTTAGCAGCCTGTCTATCACATGCCATTTGGACTCTAGAGTGATTACAACAGATGGACGGACAGACGTACGTACGCTGATTAACCATATACACATACTTTGTTGGGTCTAAAACTATTATTTCGATGAGTTACAAACGGAATGACCGATTTAATGTCTTCCATACATACATTTAGGGTATAAAAAAGTCAAATTTAGTTTGGTACGGCTTTCAATTTTAGCGAACTCTATATAATCCCGACCTCAGAAAAACCCTGACCACTACAGCCGTTGTTTACTTTTTATACCTTCAGCCCTATGGCCAGAGAGGGTATACGGCCAAAACGTGCCTCATCGAAATAACGGTTTTAGATCCTAGGTCTCTAGGATATTTGAAGTCGATCTTGGGGTATCCGCCCTTCTGTCCGTCTGTCTGCTGGCTGAAAGGTGCGCATGATAACTGTCGCAGCGAGTATCCGATTTGATCCAAACTTGGTTCATCGTAACATTTTTGTCAAACTTGGATCGAGTTCTGAGATGGGCAATATCGGTCTTCTCCCCTCCCCTACAAAAGATCGAAATTTTCAAATAATATATTTTCTGCACAGAAAGAGAAAGGTTTATCCGATTTTGCTCCAACTATGCAAATCCTAATATTTGCATTAGTGCTGGGTCAGGTGAGAAAATGGGCAATATCGACCCATTCCATCAAGTACCTCCCCTACAAAAGGGTCAACATTTTGAACAATTATAACTCTTATAAAATGTATTATAAGAGTCCGATTGTCTTCAAATTACACAGATCATAATATTTTTGTTAACGCAAGGTCTGGTGCGAAGATAGAATATATCGATCCACTCTCTAGTACCTCCTCCACATAGGGTCAACATTTTGAATATCCATGAAGCTCATAAAACGTGAAATTAACATACGATTTCATTCAGACTTGGCAGGTCTCAATATTTCCATCAATACAAGATCAGCTATAAAGATGATTGAAATCGGAACATTCCTTATGATACCTCCCCCACAAAGGGTCAACATATTGAATAACCAAAACGATGGTAAAATCCGAATTAATCATCCGGTTCTCTTCATATTTAATACATCCCATTATTTCTACTAACGCAAGATCTGTTGTGAAGATGGGATATATTGGTTCACTCCTTCTGCTACCTTTCCTTCAAATTGTTAAAATTTTCAAAATCCATGTAGCTCGTGAAATGTGGAATTATATCCGATTCCATTCAGAATTATATCCGGACCATTTCTTCTGGTACTTCCCCCACATAGGGTTTACGATTTTGAAAAATAAAACGCTCAAGGAGAGCGAAATAACCATGGAACTCTCTTTAAATTTCACACAGTCAAACATTTTTTCTGATCAAACAGATCTGTTGAAGATAACATATATCTGCCAGCCTCTTCTGATACCTCACCCACAAAGGGTCACACTTTCAAATACTTTTATTTGTCATAATTTGCGAAGCAAGTCAGCGATTCTTTACAACTTGCTATATCCAAATATTTCTCTCAACCAGAAATCCGATATGAATATGGAATTTATCGGAATTTATGATTTCGCATAACTACATTTTTATACCCCCACCATAGTATGGATGGTATATTAAGTTTGTCATTCCGTTTGCAATACTTCGAAATATACATTTTAGACCCCACAAAGTATATATATTCTTGATCAGCATAAAATTCTATGTCGATATCACTCTAGCTTCCGAACAAAATGAAGTAGGTTGATAAAATTTTAATGTATATTATGTCTGTAGGACTTTCGATATTGATATTGGGCCATGTAGGTCCACGTTTTGGTATAGCCCCCATATAATGGTACCTCCCAATTTTCGGTATTTGATGGTTTAAGCGACATTATTCACCGGAATTGTTTCAAATTTGGTATTTGAAGTTCGTAATGGATACTACAGCCTATGACTGGAGATTGCCCCCCATATAGAGGTTCCTCCCGATATTCGGTATTTTGATGATTTTAGAGATATTATTCACCGGAATTGATTCTAATTTGGTGTTTGAAGTTCGTAATGGGTACTATAGCCTATGACAGAAGATTATCTGTGCAGGTCCACGTCTTCGTATAGCCCCCATAACACGGTACTTTCCGATATTCGGTACTTTGTTGATTTCATCGACATTATTCACCAGAATTCTTTCAATTTTGGCATTTGAAGTTCGTAATGGATACTACAGCCTATGACTAGAGGTTGCCCACCATATAGAGGTTCCTCCCGATATTCGATATTTTGATGATTTTAGCGACTTTGTTCACCGGGATTGTTTCAAATTTGTTATTTGAAGTTCGTCTGTGACAGAAAATTGTCTATGCAGGTCCAGGTCTTCGTATAGCCCCCATAACACGGTACTTCCCGATAATCGGTATTTTGATGATTTTAGAGACATTTTGACTGCAATGGTTTAAAATACTACAGTCTATGACAGAACATTTTCTATGCCGGTAAAAGTCTTCGTATTGCCCCCATATAACGGCACCTCCCGATATTCGGTATTTTGACGATTTTAGCTACATTATTAGCGATTTTTTTAGTTTCACATTTGAATATTGTAATGTCTTATAGCAAATGTTACCTATGCAGGTCCATGTCGTTGTATTCAAAGTTCGGCCCGGCCGCTGTTTTAATTGCTTCTGTTTATACCACGCTTTTTGTGCTTTCCGAACTGCCGTCGTAGCCCCTGCCGAAAACTTCTAATTTTGGTAACCATTTTGATATACATATCCTTATTTCTGGTATTTCGGAGGAGCTTAATATTTTTTCAAAAGTCGGAATTTGATGAAAATACGAATCCACAGCCCCGTTTCTGATATAGTTATAGTTGACATACATTATATTCGAGGCCCAATGAAAACATTAATTTCTAATGAATTTTTTTACTAAACATCCAGAGTGGTGTGGTACCTTCACGTTGCCCCATTCCCCCTCCTTATTTGGGTTTTCAGCTAAGATCCCTATGAGGCGTCCATTGAAAATTCAGGGCTCTTTGTCTCGTTATGTTCAAGATGTGCTCGCGTTTTTGTATCCGTCCTACAGTAGATTATTAAAATTCCAACAAATTCTTGGCGCCAGTTTTAAATAAACCCGCAGCACAAATGTAACTGTCCTAAGTAGGGGTATTATCCTTTTATGGATATAAAACACAGATATCCTTGCTAATGCAATCAGCCGTTGCAAATACAGGCGCAACAATAGCTCTCTTTCTGCTGCAACAAAGCCGTTATAATTTTAATATTCCACAACAAAATGTAAATGTGAAACGGACATCTGCAAGCATTCAAGGATGCAAAGCGGCAAAGGCAAATAAAGGACTAAGAGAGAAAACCTAACAAACAAACGAAATTCAAATTGGCAATGATGGACTTTGCAAAAGACCAACCAAACAACATATTTTTGGCAGAAATCCAAAAAAATTTCAAAAACCAAACAGAAAACATATCCTTTTATTTGCAGATATTTGTGTGTTGTTGTTGGTGTTGATATTTAAAATTCCTCGTCCTTTGATGATGGAGTGAATGAGCGAACGTATGCTGATGTTGTGAAAAGTGGTGACCATCGGTGGCGGGAAACTGTACACAATACACAAACTAATACAACACTACGATGATGCATTCCATTCCGGTGGAGTGGCTGGCTGGCTGCTGCTACTGTGCCATTGTTGTTGTTGTATATGTCCTCCAACAAATAATAGGCAGGATATGCAATCAGTCACAAAAGCATTGTAAAATAACAAAAGAGAGAAAAATGAGGCAAAAAAGGACTCAGAAAATGAAAACTGTTAAATGAAAAACGAACACACATTCACATATGTCCTGTGCCAGGAGCAAAATGCCGCTAAAAAGGATGAATGGATGGATGGTGAGTTGGTCTAACGGTCTTGGCTTGGGGTCACTCCAAAGGTCATCAACGGGATTTTTAATTTTCCTCTTTTTTTCTAAAATGCAGCAGCAGCAGCCAGCCAGTCCATTGTTTAAGGACATTGGGTGAGAGCGTGTGTGTGTGTGTCTTGGATCTGGCACTGATGACAGGGGATGCAAAATTGCACAAGGCATGTCACGGCATTTATTCCCAACATTTATGGGTTGATTTTTTACTTATTTTGGAAACAATTTTTTTTCTTGAATTGGGGAGGGTTTTTTTTGTTTTGTTTTTGGATAGGGTCCTAATTTAAATTTCATTTTTTGTGGAGGTCGGCAAATATCCTTAAAAAAAGGAGATGAGTAGTTACTCTTGTCTTAAGGATACTTTTTAACCTTTGATTGGTTATCCATCTATTCATCTTAAGATTAAAAACAAACAAGATAAAGATGCAGGCTGGAGAGGGTTTGTTTTTTGCATGCGCCGGGCACACTTTTTGTGGCGGATTTTTTATGGGACTCATTTTTTGCTCAAGGATCTATTTGTTTGTATAGGGATAAATTAAGGACACGCGTCTTGTTAATGGGTTTTTAATCAATGTCGTTAATAAGAGAATACTTTTTTTCTCCCCTATGCCTCTATGCATACCTCCGAATCGACTTAGAGAATGAAAATTTAAGAAGCAGGGGGAGGAGTATCATTTTTTATGTATTAGTTAAGCGTCTTATTTTTTTTCTGCCACTGCATCCAGGGGTTAAACGACTGCTGCACCACTTAAGCAGATTTGAGAGGGCATATGTGAGTTTCATTTTTTTTTTTTTGCATATGTCACATGTAAATTGATATGACTCATTCATCGCATGCCAAAAAAGAAAGAAAACTTGGCACCCTTTATTCGAAAAAATCATGTGGGTGGTTAAATGTGTCCGCACGGCTGTGTGTGGCACACGAGCTATAATGCGCCATTTTTTCTCCTGCAACTGTGGGACAATACATATGTTAAGCACCCGGGCAGTCAAATAGCACACGTGTCCTGGAGGGTTTGTTTCAGGGCACACCATATCCGTTATGTGTGAACTCAGAGTACATGAGCAACTCACATGTCCATATATGTGCATTTTCCGCCACCACATATAAAAGGGGGGGTTGTAAGGGTTGCATATAAGGGTTAAAGATTGTACATATGTCGACACACACGTCAATATATATGTGGATATATATACACATGTGAATATATACACATGATGTGGATATTGAATAGTGGTAATATTTCGTTAGCCTTTTCATATTGCAAATATACAAATGCAATTGAATTTGAACACTTTTGGAACAAAGTGGAGAGTAAACTTCGTACATAACTCACGCTCGTGAGTAAAGTTCACAAGAAAGAAAAAAGGAGTAAATCTGAGCTTTGGTTGTAACTAAGGTATAGCCAGAAAATGATTTTAACTTCGAAGAAAATAAGAAAATTAAACTTTGTAATAGAAACGTAGGTATTAAATTAACCCCTACATGGACATATTCAAAAAAATAATAGCCTTTAGGTAAAGGACATGCAAAATATCTTGAGGATCGGACTATAAGTGCGACCTGTATATAATGCCCTCAATACATAGGAATAACTTAGATCTATTTCTTTTACATATATATTTTATCTATTTTGCGATATATCCGATATCTTTGCTATCAGTATCACTTTAATGGACAGAAATGATCTATTAATGTATTTGTGATTTCGTCGAGATTAAAAGTATTCTCGGTTTAATAGAAAATTCCGTATTTTTTATTCTTCAGTCCAGCTCGAACCCCTAACTCCATGCTAAATTTCTCGTCGTTTGGTCTATAAAAGTGGCCTGTAGAGCAACTGAAAAATCAGGACAGTTTTCGATCATCTCAAAACCCAATAGGCTTTTATTCCGACTTTAACACAGTTCGTTGAGATAGGAGGAATTAAAATGGAATTTTCGAATTTCAAATAAAAATGCTACATATGACAAGAAAAAAGGAACCTATGTTCGGCCGGGCCGAACTTCTAATACCCTCCACCACTTGGATGGAACTTGAAAAATTTTAAAAACATTTCTTCGTTATATGGGAGCTATACGAAAGCAATTTATTGTTACAGGATGTAGTACCCATTACGAAATACAATTCGTTGAACTTCCGTTGAATAATGTCTCTAATATCATCACTTTAAATATGGAATCTTAAACAACTCCGGTGAATAACGTCGCTAAAATCATCAAAATACCGAATACCAGGAAGTATCGTATATGGTGGCTATACGAAGACGTGGACATACATACGCAATTTTTTGTCAGAGGCTGTAGTGCCCATGACAAACTTTAAACACGATTTTTGAAACAATTCCGGTGAATAATGCGCTAAATTAATAAAAACAAGTAAAAAAGCAGTAAGTTCGGCCGGGCCGAACTTTGAATGCCCACCACCATTTGGAAAGAATTTTGAAATTTCAAAAAACATAAAATTCTTAAAAAATTCTGTTAAAATTTTAAAAATACCGAATATAGCCGTTATATTGGGGTCTATATGACGTGGACCTACATAGGCATTGTTTGTCATAAGCCATTTCCATATTCAAATTCGAAAACTTGGAATCAACGGCAAATAATTTAGCTAAAATCATCAAAATATCGTATATAGAGAGGTACCGTTATATCGGAGCTGTGCGAAGACCTGAACCAGCATAGACAATTTTCTGTCATAGGCTGTATCATCTATTATGAACTTCAAATATGACATCTCAAACAATTTTGGTGGGTATTGTACCTAAACTCGTCAAAATACCGAATATAGAGAGGTACCGTTGTATGGGGGCTATACGAAGACCTGGACCTGCATAGACAATTTTCTGTCATAGGCTGTAGTATCCGTTACGAACTTCAAATACCAAATATTAAACAATTCCGGTTAATAATGTCGCTAAAATCGTCAAAATGCCGAATATTAAGAGGTACCGTTATATGGGGGCTATATGAAAACGTGGACCTACATGGCCCATTTACGAACTTAACCTGCCTACTGGAAAAATAAACATGTGTGCAAAAATTTAGCCTTCTATCTCAATTCCTTCGGAAGATAGCGTGATTACAACAGAGAGACAGGCGGACAGACAAACGGGCATCGCTAAATCGACTTAGAATTTTACGCTGATCAAGAATATATATACTTTGTTGGGTCTGACACGAGTATTTTGAAGAGTTACAAATGGAATGTCGAAGTTAATGTACACTCCATAGTATGGTGGAGGGTATAAAGTGCAAGAACTTACACTGCAACAAAAAGAAAATAGGCTCAAAAGAGCTAAAGAGTTGCTTCGCCGCCGAATTTGGTTTTTTCCGATGATAAAACATTAGTTGTTCGGCAGTTTGTAAACAAACAAAATGATCGCGTTTACTTGCCAAAGAGGTCAGCTGAAAATGTGCTCCATCGGTTGGCAACCAGAACTCAGAATTCAAGCGCCCCAATGGTGATGGTGTGGGCCGCCATAGCAGCCGATGGTGCCTCTCCGCTCGATTTAATCGACCGTGGCAATCAGAATAAATACCGAATATTATCGCAAAGATATTCTGGAGGGTTTATTAAAGCCTTGGGCACGCATACATTTTGACCGCAGAGCTTGGACATTCCAACAGGACTCAGCACCATCGCACTCAGCACGCGCCACCCAAGAATGGTTACAAAATGAAGTTGCTCGCATCATTTCCAGCGCACAATGGCCACCAAAATCCGGATCTCCGGATACCAATCCGTTGGACTATTGTGTCTGGAGTATTTTGGAAAGCAAGTTTGGCACTAAAAAATACCAAAGTGTCGATTACTTAAGGCAAGCGCTTCACCAGGAATGGGCCAAAATACCGCAGAGCAACATTGGGGCAGCGTGTGACGGTTTCATTGGCCGTTTGTAGGCCATAATTCGTGCCAAAGGTGACTAATTCAAACAAATCTAATCTTATTCTTAGATTTTATGCTATTTTCGACATTTTTTGCTTTCATTCAATAAAACTTAAAAAAATAATGTAAAAATTAGGGCGTTTGACTTTGTTGCAGTTTTTTTTATCTCACCCTGTATGTATATATTGTTTTCAACAGACAGACGGACATCGTTAGAATTTGTGCTGATCATGAATATACATACTTTATGGGGTCTACGTTGATGTTTAGGGATGTTACAAACGGAATGACAATGTTAATATACCCTCCTTCGAAGGTGGAGGGTATACAAATTTATCCAATTCTTGCTAATATTACATATATGGTGGACAATGACCCTAAAAACGTATGAAGATTAATATCGAATCTATATAAAAATCTGTACCAATCTCGATAAATTTTGGCAGAGGTATATTTGAGCTGTATCTGATGTTTGGTATCAATTATCGTTGTTGTGGAGTGCATATTACGCATGTATGGGACCAATAAATGCGACGCATTTTATTCACAAAAATACACGGATAGATGGACTGACATGCGGAAAGTGACTTAGAAAGTGATTCTAAGAAGATCCTCAAAAGTAGCTATGGGTCTTTCTCGCTTCCCTCTCCATGTTACAAACAAATGCACAAAGACATAATACCCTTGCCACTACATATACACTTTGTGCGGTCTAAAATGTATATTTCGAGGCGTTACAAACTGAATGGCAAAATTTATATGTAGACCCTCCATAATTTGGTGGAGGATATAATTAAAAGTCTGTTTTATATATTTTAACACTTATTGAAATGGGCTGACAGAGGGCACTCCCAGATATCTGTCTGCGAACGCAAAATTGCCACTTTGAACGTACCCCTATAATTTAATGGGTATTATGTCCAGAAAAAAAAAACGGTCATAAACTACAGAAAGTTGCGGACATAATGCCATAATAATGTGTATGTTCAAAGACTTTCTCCTCTGGGTATGTCCGGCACTGGCTAACGCAAACCCAAGTTTACTACCATTAATAATTTTTGTAAGTGGCCCCACAGTAATTAGGTGTGCAAAAAAAAAACTGACATTTTCTCCTTTGGGTATGTCCTGCACATAAATTTAATAATTTTTGTAAGTGTGCGTCCGTTGGCCGGGACTTGAGATTTTCTCTTTCGAGTATATCCCGCACAGGCTACCGCGAATCAAAGATTCCTAAAATGAATTATTTTTGTAAGAAGTCCACACAGCAAACGGTGATACTGCCTGTGGGGATTCTGTACGTTTTGGAACACAATCCTATAATTGCAAAGGGGATTATGTCCGGGCACCGATAAAGCACCTCCAAAACCAACGGACGCAATTATTTTTATACCCTACACACAATGTGGTCAGGGTATTATGTCTTTGTTTGTAACAGGCAGAAGGAAACGAGATAGACCCATAGTTCCTTTTGATGATCCGCATAGAATCACATTCTGAGTCGATTTATGCATGTCCGTCCGTCCGTCTGTCCATGTACTTTTGTAAACAAAGTACAATTCTCATTTATTGCCCTATTTATATGAAATTTTGCATAAATCATTTGTTTGGCCCAAGGACGAACCCTATTGAAATTGGAAATAATCGGTCAAAATTTAGATATAGCTTCCATATATATCTTCGTCCGATTTGCTATTTGTTGTGCACCAAACGTGTAATATCAGTCCGAATAGTATGGAATTTTGCATATGCACCCAAATTAGGTCTAACAATAAGTATGCCAAATTTGATTGAAATCGGTTCAGATATAGCTATAGCTCCCATTCCCATATTCCCATATTGTTCATCCGATTTGTTATTTTTGTCCTCCGCAGCCCTAAAATGCACTCTGCAACAACAATATTTGGAGAAATATATTAAATACAGCTCAGAAATATCTTTGCCAAATTTTATCGAGATCGGTTCAGATTTGGATATAGCACCCATATATAACTTCGTCCAATTTACCTTTTATTGTGCACCAAACATCTAATATTTGCCCACATGGGATGGAATTTGGCACTTACGACCGAATTGAGTCTAGAATCTAGTACGTCAAATTTGGTGAAGATCGGTTCAGATATAGCTATAGCTCCCATATATATTGTTCATCCGATTTTTTATATTTGTTACCCACAGCCGTAATATGCACTCCGTAACAACGATATTCAGGGAAATATATCAAATACAGCTCAGAAATATCTTTGCCAAATGTTATCGAGATCGGCTCCGATTTGGATATATCTCCCATATATATCTTTATATGATTTCAAATTAATTTTGCACCAAATGGGCAATACAAGTCCGAATTAAAAAGATACAAATGCTTCGGCATATTTAGTCCTTTGCACTTTAAATTATAATTATAATCATAGCGTGTATGATTAAATTCTCCCATAAAAACTTTTAATTGTTATGCGCAGCTCTACTAAATTAGCAAAGACTTTCTTTACTGACTTCTTTACCGACTTTAAGACTTTCTTTACTGGTTTAAAAAATAAACAAGTTTTTCTTTTTGGAAACATAAACAACTTTTTGACAGTAGGGCAATAGGTGATATAAGCTTTTACTCTCAGACGAAAAAAGTAAATGAACTAAAATAAAAACTTGATTGTCTGGATAGCAATTGCTTGTCTGCCTTAAACAAAAGTTCTGTGAAGAGGTTATTAATGTACTTTATATAGAGTCGTTGAGGGGGTACATATTTCGATTTTAACCGAGTAATCACTCTTTTGTAAACGTTGTCGCATTCTTAGACAATAGTGTCATACAACTTCAAAATCGACATTTTTTCATTTCAATAAAATATTTTTTCTGAGTGAAAAGTTTTTATTGTAAATATTTTATATATCGCTAAAATTCCAATATTTTTTATTTAACGCAGCCATCAAAACATGTCTTATCTTTGGCTGATTATCCCCATTTCAAACTTTTAAGACAATGCCATCATTTTATTTTTGCATGGGAAAATAATAACGACCAATTTTCAATACATCCTTTGTCAAACATAACGTATTAACACCATCTCCCCATTTGAATGCAAATAAAACCGCCATCCAGAAGAACAATGCAGAACTCAAATGACCGTTACAGGGAATCTTAAGAAATCAGTGAAAAAATAGCAGAAGAAAGGACAATTTCCCTGGACAAAGAAATGGCAATGCAATTCACAGTTCAAGAAATGCATGATCACGTAAGTTTTTCTCAAAACGTTGCGGAAAAACGGAAGTATACAATGGAGACAATGCAAAAAGTTAACAATCGAAATGGTTAACACAGGGGTAGAGGGTATTGGAAGGATATCTAGCTAAGGGATTTTATTATGACGCCATGTGTATGTCCCCTGACAAGGGTGATTTTTATTATTGACTAAAAATTCAAATTTTATTGACATTTTATTTTGAATAGTCGCTTTGCTTTTGTTTTTGTTTGCGAAGCGTAACGAATTCGTTGGAAATCAAATCCATGCGACATTTTGCATAATTGCAACAATGTGTGTTGTTGCATTATCCCTTTTTGCCAAAATCAAGCAGTTTTACCCTATTTTGTTGATGCTTTTGTACAATTCGATTGGATTTTTGCATAAACCGGGGGGAGAACACATAACAAAAGGAATGAAAAAATAACCCAAAATGTTGAAAATGAATAATGACCGTTTTATGTCTGCTGTGGAAGGGTGGTGGTGGTTGGTCGGTTGGGTTGTTCATTAATGCGAGTTTTTGCCCATGCAAAATTAATGAATAATATTTGTTGTCACAATCATGCATAGCCATTGCATGTATATGTATGCACATATGTATATTTAATATGCTTATATACATATCCCTTCCAAGGTAAATAAAATTGGATACGTTTTGTGAAGCTGTAGCGGATGTATAGCCAGCCAGTTAAATAAGTCTCTTGAGAGATTATGTAATTTGAGAAGTTTCGAAATTGGAAATATTATAAAAGGAAATTTTGCAAAGGTACTCAATTGATTTTATATTGTTTTGCGGATTTCTTATTAGCTTCATTGCCCAATGCAGAGTATAGATTGCAATATTTCCCAATTCGAAGGTTTGATAAATAAAATTTTATTTGAACTATCAAAACTTAGAGAAAACAACTAGTCTAGAATCCTAAAATTCTAGATTCACTCCAACAGTTTATTTTAGAATTTTGTGGTACTCAAAATGCACAATTTGTTCAGTTTCACAAAATTTTCTAATCAAAACTTAATACATATTCAAGTTTTTCCTTTTTCTGAGTAATAATTAGGAAAAAATTTACATTTACACTAACAAGTTTTAAAAAATCTTTTATTTTGAAGTTTTCCAAGGAAGATAATTGGATCCACATCCAATTTTCTGACCAAAGCTATTGCAACGTCTCCAAATGTAAACCCTTGAAACCAAACGTTGCCTCTATCTCCTCACCCGATACCATACCACAACACCAGATACCAACAGAGACCTCAGTATCAAATTTAGGCATTCCAATTTTATACATTCGCTTAATACTAAATTTAGTAACTTTAAGTACTTTTCGTACATTTGCAGTACACATTTCCAAAACAACCAATCCCAATCCCAGATCAATATCACATTTGAGAATTTCAGCCCTATTCTTTCACCCAACACCAAATTTGGTACCTTTTAGTACTTCACGTTCAAAAATAGGACCGACGCATTTCCAGTAACCTAAATATGAAATTCTCTATTCCTTCACCCAATACCAAATTTAGTACTTTTCGTACAATTATAGTACGCATTTGCAAAACCACCTCCATATCTTATCCATAGACCCCCACATTGAGATCTGTATAAAATTTTAGGGTTCTTTTACTCTCTATTCTTTTACCTAATACCAAATTGAGTACCATATAGTACTTAGCTACCGTATCTTAACCACAGACACCAACAGTGACATGTATATCAAATTTCGGGATTCAAGCTCTATCCCTTCAACCAATACAATTTATTCAAATTTTTACAATTCAATTTTGTATCATTTTGTACTTTTCGTACAAATAAAGGCCGCATTTCCAAACCATCGCCAAATCTCAAACATAGATTACTTCAGCAATCTTAATATCAAATTTTGGAATTTTATCTTTGTTCAGTCACCCAATTCCAAATATAATACCATTCAGTACTCTTCGTACATTTATCTGCACAAATTTCCGAAATCACCTCTATATGGCCAGGCTACACATGAACAGTGGCCCTAATACCAAATTTTAGATTTTAAGCACTAGCTGTTCATCCATAACCAAATTGTACCATATATAGCACTATTTATTATTTTTCGTACACTTGTAGTACACACTTCCCAAACCACATCTTTATCACAAACACTCGAAACCATCTTCACATATCAAACTTACTTTCCAACTTTGATTGTGAAACCCAATTTCAAGTTTTTAGCTCTATCCATTCACATAAAAAACGATTTGGTTTTAGAAGTATACTTTCATGAACTTTTCGTAACCTTAAAGATCGAAATTCCAAATATCTTCTGATATACGTATCCTGCACTCCATCAGTGACTCTCATTCGAAATTTCAGAATTCTATCTCATTCTCTTTGTCCCTTTAGCACGAAATTCCCAAAAATGAAATATTATCACGTGCCAAAGCACCAAGACTGACCCTCGTGCAAAATTTCAACACTATAGCTTCAGCCGTTTCGTCTGCGCATTAATTCTCTCTAATAGAAGATACACGTATAATTCTTCAAACATTTGTAGTTATGTGGGGGTAGACCGATATATTCCATTTCCATACTTACTCTAATATAAACAATCAAATTGATATGTACCTAATTTTAAGAAAATCAGGTGTCGATATTCCACTTTTATAGAGTTAATATTATTCAAAAGTTGAGCTATTGCGGGGTATTTACAAGGTAGATTGGTATCTGATCTAATCCATATAAAATGTTTTTCAAAACATTTTTATACCCTCAGCTATATGGCTATAGGGGGTATATATCATTTGACACGGCCAAAAGTACCTCATCGAAATAAAATTTTTAGACCCTAGGTCTCTTTAGACCAAATCTGTTCCAGGACATTTGGAGTCGATCTAGCGATCTACGTCCGTCTGTCCGCCGGTTGGCTGCTTCGCACGATAACTTTCGATGGGAGTATCCGATTTGGTCCAAAATTGGTACATCGTAATATTATTATCGAACTTAGATCGAGTTCGAAGATGGGCAATATCGTCGATATTTTCAAAAAAAAAAAAAAAATAAATAAATAAATAAATAATAATAAAATAAAAATACTGCACAGGAGGAGAAAGGATTTGCACCAGTGCTAGGTCAGGTGCGAAAATGAACAAAATTGCTCCATTCCATCAAGTACCTCCCGCATAAAGGGTCAACATTTTCAATAAATATAACTCTTTTGAAATGTGATTTAAAATTCCGATAGTCGTCTTTTATTAACCCAAGGTCTGACTCCTTCGGTCGACTCCTTCCGGTACCTTCCCTTCGGAACCTACGACATAGAGGGCCAACAATGATAATAATCACAACCGAAATCGAAATATATTTAAATAATCGAACATTTGCTGAGGGTATAGATCTGATGGTAAAACCGACTAAGACTTTTTAACTTGTTATTGTTCAAAATTTTGAATTTTGAGGGGAAAGTTTTTGAACTTTGTGGGCAAAGTTGTTAATTTTGTGGTTTATTTGAATTATTTAAAAACTACAGAAGCTTCTAATTTTCGCTAATATTCCAAAAATCTCCACAAAAACTCATATTTTTGCTCTCCTCAAAATGACGAATTTTTCTTAATTTTTTATGTAAAGCAATTAATTGTTCAAGTAAGGAAAAGGATTTTATTAGCAGGTAGCAACATATTTTAAATAACACTTAGTGTTTTACAGTAAAGGCTACCTAAAAGACAACTAAAAAGGAACAAATCAGACACGCGACCAGTTGCATCATAAAAAATCTTTTCTTCTACCAACAAAAAGATAGAAACTCCCAAATTAAAGGAATCCATTTTATTCCTAAAAAAATGGCACACGACCAGTTGATTCTTACCATTTCCCATTGCAAGAAAAGAAACATCTTCGATACTTTTACAAAGATGCGCTACATATTTTGCATTTAATCAGTAATTGACCCTAAGAAACCATAAAACATTAGAGACAACACAGCACTCTTTTTTTAAAGGTTCCCCTACAGCATCCCCTAAAAAGTGGCTGAGGTATTCTTTCTTTTTCTTTTACGTGAAAGGTAAATTAATCCCAACGAAAAAAGTGTGGCACGCACTTCAAGAAAAAGTGATGATGCTCAAAGGTGGTGGCATTGCAGTTGTTCGGAATTACCTTCCTTTAATGGTTAACGGCGGATGGTACGGCATATGTGAATATGATTAGAAATGACACGGGTTTAGAGGTATCTGGCGCGCTCCACTGAAGCATTCCTAAAAAAAACTGATGAATACATTTTTTGGTTAATTCGATTTCTTTCTTTTTTTAAGGAGGGGGGTTAAAAAGCAAAGGAACGTGTTCATCTTCAGGCACAAATGCTGTTGATCTTAAGAGGTGCAGAGAAAGAGAGAGAGAAAGTGTGGCGGCACATCAAGCCCTGGCAGAAGACATTTCCCTACATGGAGGATGCTTTTATTTATAACATCTTCATGTCTTTTTTATTTGAGGGTATTTTTTTACGGAACTGGCACGCGTTTGGCAGCATCTTTGGTGGTGTCTCTTTTTCTTGGTTTTTTGATCTTCGAAAGAATTTTTTTTAGACAAACAATGAAACTCTTAAAGAGAACTCCTTGAGAAAAGTGTGGACGAGCTGAGATCGTATTGAGGGGGTTTTATTTTTATCCACTCATTCTTGGTTAAATATATGTGTGTTTTTTCGGTACATCTCATCGGGGGGAGGGGAGTTGACATCTGTAAAGTGTTCATTAGTCGCACATTTACATATCGCATTGCTGGCATAGCTTTTATGGCAGGGAAATATTTGGGGAATTTTCATTCTTTTCCTTTAATTTTGTGTTTATTTTCTTGTGGTTGCCACAAGTACGTTGTTTGGAAATACTGCTGTGGTAAAAAGCGGAAAATGATCAGTCGCTCCCCTCT
Source organism: Musca domestica (assembly GCF_030504385.1). Taxonomy (NCBI): domain Eukaryota; kingdom Metazoa; phylum Arthropoda; class Insecta; order Diptera; family Muscidae; genus Musca; species Musca domestica. Next base: position 1,073,637 of record NW_026712393.1, read on the forward strand.
CGAGGCAGAGCATCAGGAGATGTGTGACATTTTAGTGGAGTTTGGCTTAATTACTGACACTCGTCAATTCGTTTTTGTTTTTTTGCTTTCAGGGGAGGTTGGGGGGAACCCCACTCTTTTGGTTTGGGGTGGGATTAATGTGTTGCACACTTCATTTGACATTGAAGTGAGCGGTATGTCGCCTTACATGTTGCATCCATTCCCCTGGCTCCCCTCGGTTTGGAAAGATTTGTGGCAAGACGTCACCCACCTCAGAGGGGTAATTTGGATATTGGATTAAGAGAGTGCATCTTTATTGGTAATATTAAAAAAATATTGTGGTGAACAGTGGGCTCGGAATTTTTTTAGTGAAAAAAAAAATATATATATATATATTAGAACGGTACGAACGGTACGAAAAGTATTAAAAGGTACTAAATATCGTACTCTTGTATTTAGGGAAGCAGTAGATGTAGAACTCGTAACTTGGAATAATAGTCACTGATGATGATAGATATACCAAAGGGTTTTTGGAAATCAGTACACTATGGGTGTACGAAAAGTACTAAAATGTACAACATTTGGTACCATTTCGTATCATATAAAAGCTTAGAGCTAAAAATTTTAAAATTAAAATGGCTTCTTTCCTCTTCAAATTTTTAAGTTTTTACCTCAAAGCGTTTATATGATACGATATGGTACCAAATTTTGTACATTTTAGTGAAGAGTACAGTCGATGTAAGGAGGTAGTTTTGGAAGTGTGTATTCATGTATACGAAATGTACTAAACGGTACTAAATATAGTACAATTTGAATTTGGCGAAACGGATAGAGCTGGAATTCTGAAATTTGAAATTAACTACTGGTGGAGTGTAGGATTTGTATATGATGGAGGACGTTTTCGAAATTTTTACTTATGTGCACGTAAAATACTAAATGATATTAAATTTGGTACAATTTCGAATTGGGTGAACCGATAGAGCTGGAATTCTGAAATTTAGAAATAAGATTACAATTGCATTCTAGCACTGAGGAATGTAGGTAGTTTTGGAAGTTCGTACTACATGGTACTAAAATTGGTACAATTTAAATTTTGGGAGAACCAATAGAAATGGAATCCTGAAATTTGGAAATAAGGCACTAAAGAATGCAGGTAGTTTTGGAAATTCTTAATAATGTGTAGTAAATGGTAGTTAATTTAGTACAATTTGGACTTGGATGAAACAATAAAGCTGGTATTCTGAAAATTAGAAATGCAGAGGGAGATAAAAAAAACTGCAACAAAGTCAAACGCCATCATTTTAACATTTTTTATCGAATGAAAGCCAAAAATGTCGGAAATGACATCAAATTTTAGAATAAGTTTAGATTTGTTCGAGCTGGACACCTTTGGTACGAATTATGGCCTTTAAACGGCCTATGAAACCTCTGCGGTATTTGGGTCCATTCCAGGCGAAGTGCTTGCTTGAGGTGGTCGACACTTTGGTATTTTTTAGTGCCAACTTTACTTTTCAAATTACTCCAGATACGATAGACCAACGGATTGAAATCTGGAGTTTTTTGTGGTAATTGAGCGCTGGAAATGAAGCGAGGAACCTCATTTTGTAACCAGTGATGTTTGCGTGCCCTCCAGAATATTTTCGCTATAATATTCGGCATTTATTCTGATGCCACGGCCGATTAAAACGAGCGGATAGCGACCATCGGCTGTTATGGCGTCCCACACCATCACCATGACCGGCGCTTGAGTTCTGGTGGCCAACCGGAGGTGCACGTTTTCAGCTGACCTCTTTGGCAAGTAAACACAATCATTTTGTTTATTTACAAACTGCTGGAAAACGAATGTTTCCTCATCGGAGACGGAGAAAACCAAATTCAGCAGTTCACCACTTTCGGCGAAGCACCTCTTTATTTCAATGGTTTACATCGAGCTCATTTTTCAATATTTGCCGAATGGAATATTGCGATATGTTCAGCTCATGAGCCATTTTTCGGCCACTGCGACGCTGGTTTCGATCAAGTCGCTTCTTTACTTTTCGAACCATTTCTGCTGATGTTGCTTTTTTTTATTTATTCCGTTCACTTCCTTGACGTCGGGCTACGCACCCAGTATCACGGTAACGAGCGATGGTACGAGTCACAAAAGATTTATTTACATTTAAATGCTGGAGTGCTCTAACGATAGCCTTGTGGTTTTCCAGCCAAATCACACTATCACGCTTGAATTCCATCACGAATAACTTTTTTTCTGGAAAATTCTCACCAAAATGATTTTGTCCGCTTGTAAAAAATATAAAGAGCTGTCCTTGGAGTAATTTTAACAGCTTTCGGACGAGTTGCTTAGAAATGACAGCAGTCTGAAGTAGGTTGCAGTTTTTTCATTTCACCCTGTATGTGTACTAAATGGTACCAAACTTGTTACAGTTTAAACTTTAAATGAACCGGTAGATTTGGAATCCTGATATTTGCAAATAAGATTACTGTTGGAGTGTAGGATTGGGTTATAGAGGATGTTTTGGAAAATCGTATTATATAAATTTTGGCGAACAAAATGGGACAGAATTCTTAATTTGGATTTGGCATTACTGTCGGAATGTAGGATTGGGTAAATGGGAAGCTTTGGAAATTCGTACTTTTGTTTACCAAATGGTACTAAGTATGATACAAATATTAATTGTGATGAAAGAGGGGAGCTTGAATTCCGTAATTTGCAATGAGAATCACTGATGGCGGGCAGGCTCTATATACCAAAGGTTTGTTGGAAAATCGAACTTTAAGGTTACGAAAAGTGATATATTGATATTATGTGAACCGATAGCCAAAAAATTTGAAATTTTCTATGACAATCAAGGTTGGAAAGTAAGTTTAAATAAGAAGTTAATTTTGGAAATGTGTGTACTAAGTGTACGAACTGTATTAAATGGTACTAAGTTTGGAACCGTTTGGTTTAGGGTCAACGGTTGAAGCTGGAATTTTTAAATTTTGCATTAAATTTGATATTGAGGTCTCTATTGGTGTTTGTGGTTAGGAAATGGAGTTGGTTTTGGAGATGTGTACCATAAGTATTCGAAAAGTACTAAATGGTACTACATTCGGTATTAGATTAAAGGATGGAAAATCCTGAAAGTTTATACAGATGTCAAGGTTTGGGAAAATTATGCTATAATTGTACGAAGAGTACTAAATGGTACACAATTAGGTATTGGGTGTAGGCATAGTGCTGGAAACCTGAAATTTGATATTGAGGTCACTCTTAGTATCTGGGACTAAAATATGGTAAATATGTACTATGATTGTAATAAATGGTACTAAATGCTACTAAATTGAGCATTTGGTGAAGGAATTGAGCTGATATCCTGAAATTTGATACTAAGGTCTCTGTTGGTGTCTAAAATTGTGATATGGACCTTTGTTTGGGAAATGTGTTCCATAATTGTTTGAAAAGTACTAGATCGTACTAATTTTGGATTACTGTTGGTGTCTAGGATTGAGAAATGAATATGGACACTAAATATTACTACACCTTCTTGGGTGAAGGGATTATGGAAGGGTGGTGAAATTTAATATTGTGGTCACTGTTGGTTTCTAGGGTTGACTTATGGAGACGTTGAAATAGTTTTGTATAAAAATTGTGTGTGGGTCCAATGTGCAATTGTTTTACTAATATCCTCTATTTTATGTAAAGGAAAACATTTTTCTATTATTTTTTTCTAAAAAGGAAACATTTCAAAAATATGTAAAGCCTTAAAAATCTGAAAGGTTTCTTTTCTTTTGTTTTTTTTTTTTTTTTTGTTTATTATAATGAACATTTTGTATTTTTTTCATTATTAATTTTTTTCTTTTGAGAACACTGTTCCACCCCCCACTCCCTTACAAATATTTAAAAAGTTTGTTTAAGTTGCCACATGTATGTTGTCTCCGCAATGTTTATTATTTAATGGCTGACATTCGATCGTGCCAACAGTTGTTAAGATTACCCAGATATTTATTTCGACAAGCCCTCAAGAAACATAAAAAACGAATTTTCTATTTTCCTTATATTTTTTTATCAATAAACCGAGGAATATGGTTTCATATGCTAGCCCCGAAAACTAAAGTTTCTTATACAAATATAAAAAAAAATTATTTTCCTTGTAGTTTTTCCTCAAAAAGTGTGACATAAAAAGTGTCTGAAGGGGAGAACTGCATTGGGATTGTCATTTTGGGGGGAGAAAAGGGAGTTGGCCGCACACAAAAATGATCTATAGCGGCACGTGCTCTCAGCCAAGAGTGACAATATTTGAAATTGAATTGAATTCAAGTTCATTCATTGTAGAAAATAAGAAAAAAGTTTTTGATCTAAAAATAGCATTTGTAAAAGTTTGATCATTAGGAAATGCGCAGTGAGGAAGTTCTGTACTCTGGGGAATATGTCTTGTAAAGGAAATGATAATTTCATTTAAAAAAATCGATTCAAAATTGAATTTTACAAACAAAAGGTGAAGGAAAAAAGTTTTTATACCCTACAACACATAGTGTTGTAGGGTATTATAAGTTTGATTGGGCCAAAATTATGTAACACCACGAAATATTGGTTTCCCATATAGGAAAGTATATATGGATCTTCCTAGCTCGCCGAGCTGAGTCGATCTAGCTATGTATGTCCGTCTGTCCGTCTGTCCATGTTAATTTGTAATCACTCTACAGGTCGCAATTATGGCCCGATCCTTACGAAATTTTGCACGAAGGTGGGGTTTGGGTCAGAATAGAACCCTATTTCTTTTGGAGATGATCGCCAAATGATTAGGGGTTAAAATGGACCAAATACTGAAAAAATGTCGGATTTTGCAGTAGCTATACAGGTCGCAATTATAGACCAATCGAAGCGGAATTTCGCATGTAGCTAGAGTTTAGGGCAGGGAAGAAGCCTACCAATTCGGGTGGTCATCGGATAATATTTAGCGGGTAAAATAGACCATATCTTTTGTGTTGAAAAAATTCAAAAATGTTCATTAAACCGCGATTATTTTAAATCCCGGCGAAATCACAAAGCCATGACAAGGTTACTTCTGGTCTTTACATTGATGTTAACATCCAACAAATCGGATATATAGCAAAATATATGCGATATATATGTCTATCAAAGAAGATATGCTTGAAAGATCTCTTATATGTCGAGAACGGCTGAACTGATTTCGATAGTTCTCATTAATTCAGAATGGCCTCTTGGCAGGAAAGAAAAAACTTCTAAAAAACGCATACAAATATCTCTCTAAAGTTGAAAATATTGATTTTGTAACATGTTCTCATATTTTTTCCATTTTGTCATATTTTTGGCATATTTTCATTTTGAATTAAACATTTGGTAATATTTCTACAGCTAACAAAACTAAGTAGTTAGGATATCAGGATATCATATACAGATCGCATTTATGGACCGATCCTTACGAAATTTTGCATGGAGAGGGTCAGAATAGAAGCCTACTGTTTTTGGAGATGATCGTCATATATTTAGGGGTTGAAATGGACCAAAAAAACTGCAAAATTGTCAGCAGGTCGTAATTATCGCCCGACCCTCACGCACATTTGAATGGAGGTTATCGGACATTGCAAAAGCCAAGCAGTTTTGGATGGCCATCCAAAAATATTCAATGTGCGAAATAGTTTGCCAATTTTTGTAGACAAAATACGAAAATGTCCATTCCAGTGACTTTTTGGAGAATTCACAAATACAGGAAAGACGCACTTCTGACTATTTCGTTAACGCTGATTTCGTTGAAGAACATAGTCAAATGTATGTATCTCATATAGATGCCCTTCAGTCAAAAACCAATAATAAATTTTAATCTTTTGCCACTTCTGAGAGATTATAGGTCTTTGGGAAATATTGGTTCCAGATCCAGGAAGACCATTTACGTGCAACATCTACCAATAAATTGGAAATGAGCAAATTAGCTCAAGTTGCTATTATTCGAAAATTAGAGAACGAAACCTGATGGTTTTCTTTTATTATTTGTCACAATATCTTGTGGAATTCATTCGAGTATCTCGCCTATATAAACTGTATCACTTATTATAGTGTTGTAGGGTATTCAACGGTCGGCCCCGCTCGACTGTAGCCTTTGCTTACTTGTTTTTTTTTTAGTTTCAGCCAATGTTCGATTATTTAACTATATTTTCTGTTATGATTATTTAAATTGTTGACCCTCTATGGATGCGGTTTCGAAGGAATGGACCGATATTGTCCATTTCGTATCGAATCTAAATAAATATGATATAAATATTGTGACGTGCAGGTTTGGACTACACCGACTACTTCCTTCACTTTATATGAGATATGGAATAATTTTTAGAAAATGTAAAAATGTGGGTGACGTACCCGATGTATTTAATTTTCATATTTCTTCTAATACAGATCAAAATATTTGTATGGACGAAATTATAAGGAAATCGAACATTTATATCCAATGCGAAATGTTAAATTCCGATAGATTCCATGTTCATATCTGATTTCTATTTGAGAGAAATATGTAGATATATCAAGTTGTAAAGAATGTCTAACTTGTCTCACAAGTTATGACAGAAAAAATATTGAAAATTGTGACCCAGAAGGGGTTCGCAGATGTATATCATCTTCACAGCAGATCATGTGTCAGCAAAAATGCTTGTATGAGTGAAATTTGAAGAGAGTTGAATGCTTATTTTGCTTTCTTTGAGCATTTTGTTTTTCTTTAACCCTATGTCAGGGAGGTACCTGAAGAAATGTTCCGATCTCTACTATCCTAGTAACAGATCCTGTGTTGATAGAAATATTTAGATGTACCAAGTCTGAACAGAATCGGATTTTAATTTCGTGTTTTATGAGCTTGATGGATATTCAAAATGTTGACTCTTTGTGGGGGAGGTATCAGAAGGAGTAGACCGATATATCCCATCTTCACAGCAGATTTTGTGTTTATAGAAATATTTTGATGTGCGAAAATTGAGGGGAATCGGATGCTTCTTTAAGATTTTATAATCGCTTTAGTTATTCAAAATGTTGACCCTTTGTGAGGGAAGTACCAGAAGGAATGGTCCGATCTTCACCAACTTTATAACATATCTTCTATTGATAGAAATATGGAGATGTGGGAACTTCGCGTTGTATGAGGTTTATGAATATTCAAAATATTTACCCGATATGGGGAAGGTATCAGGATTAGTGGACCGGAATATTCCACCTTCACACCAGACCTTGGGTTAATAAGAATATTGCGATTAGTCTAATTTGATGTTAATCGAACACTTGCAGCACATTTTATAAGAATTATACTTATTAAAAATGTTGACCTTTGTGTGGAGGAGGTACTTGATGGAGTGGACCGATATTCCGACCTGACCTAACACTCATTGAAATATTAGTATTTGCAAAGATGGAGCAAAATTGAAATACATTTTCTCTTTTTGTGCAGTAAATTATTTTCTTTGAAAATGTTAATATTTTGTGTGGGAGGTACCAGAGAGATTGGACCAATATTGCCCATCTTCGATGTTTGATAATAATATTACGATGTATCGAATTTGGAACAAATCGAATACTCCCTTCGAGAGTTATCGTGCGCACCAGCCAGACAGACGGACGGACCCCTCTAGATCAACTCCAAATTTCCTGAAACGGCTTTCTTCAAAGAGATATGTGATCTTAAACCGTTATTTCGATGAGGCACGTTTGGACCGTATCAAATGATATATACCCTCTCTAGCCATTTGAACAAAGCCCTTTATTAGAACACACTTTGAAAATTACTTAGTATGTCATTGGACATTATATATATGAATTTGGTTACATTTAAACTCTGATATATTTCGCTTTAATTATCCCCATCTAATTTAACGAGTAATTAATCTAATTAACGAGTAATTTTTGAACATTTGGAACAATTTAATTATTTTTTTTTTTCAAATCCATTAAGAAACCTACTTTATTTCAGAATTTTCGCATCAAAAACAAATTAGTACCAACGCAAAATTTTATTACTATTTAGTACTTTTCCTGCAATTATTGTACACATTTTCAAAACCACCTCCATATCTCAACTCCAGATCCCAACACAGATTTCAATATAAAATTTGAGAATTTCAGTTCCATCCCTTAAACCGAAACCAAATTTAATATTATTTAGTACTTTATGTACATATATAGGACCCATCTCTAAATTTCAACCTCAGTTACCAATACCAATAGACCTTAAAGTTCAATTTCAGAATTTTATCTCTATCCCTTCAATTAAAACCATTATTAGTACCATTTGGTTCTTTTTGTACAATTGTCCTACACATTTCCGAAAGTACCTCCATATATTCAGGCTACACATGAAAGGCGATTTTTATACCAAATTTCAGATTTCAGACAACATTTCATCATCCAATACAAAGTATAGTATTATATAATACTTTAGTACCATTTGGTATTTTACTACTATTTATATTTAGTACTATTGTACTATTCGCTCTCTGCTCTTATTAATAGACTGTGGCATCAGAATAAATGCCGAATATTATCGCGTAAATATTCTGGAGGGTGTATTAAAGCCACAGCACCATCGCACTCAGAACGCGCCACTCAAAAAAGGTTACAAAATGAGGTTCCTCGCTTAATTTCCAGCACACAATGGCCACCAAAATCTCCGGATACCAATCCGTTGGACTATTGTGTTTGGAGTATTTTGGAAAGCAAGGTTGGCACTTAAAAATACCAAAGTGTCGATCGACTCAAGCAAGCGCTTCGTCGGAGATGGGCCACAATACCGCAGAGCAACGGGCAGCGTGTGACGGTTTCATTGGCCGTTTGAAGGCCATAATTCGTGCCAAAGGTGACCAATTCGAACAAATTTTTTCTAAGTGTGCCCGACTTCTGCCAATTTTGTGTATGTATTTGTTGTTTTGAAAAATAAAAACAAAATATTTTTAAAATCAATTATTGGAAGAAAATTAAATTGCGGGACGCGCATTAATAATATTAATCAGATTTGCCATGGAATTGAGAGATTGAACGCTTAGGATCATATTTTTAAGAAATGGACAGAAAATATCAAATGAATGAAAACAACTTGTTGCCCATAATTTTGAATAATTCTGACAGGAAGCGGGCATAGCCTTAGGGCTGTATTTCTGTAGTTTAACGACGCTGTTCTACCTCCTTCTTGTACCATGGCTCTATCCTTTTACATAATTTCAAAATGTACTATTATTGAAAATTAGTACGATTTGAGTTCATTTCGTAACATTAAATTGTTCTTTTTCCACATCCTTTCCGAAAACCCATTTTATTAAAGAATTTTTTCCTTAAAAATAAATTAACTATCGGCAGGGGCATAAAACATTGCTATCAGTTGGCTGTAGTTCAAATGTATTTGTAAGAACAAACATATAATTTTGGCTCACACTTTCACCTCAACATTTCGTGATTTATTAATGAATTTTGCAAATTCATCCAAGGCTCTGCAGAAACGTCTTCCCCTTCACAAAACAAATCCCATTCATAATTTGGCAATAACATTTCTATCGTCACTTTCATTTCTATGATTGGCAAACACAACACTTTTAAGATCCATTAAAAATATGGGGCGAAGAAACAGACTAAAACATAACAATTTCCAAAAACACCAAAAACAACAACACGAAGTGTCCGCTTCACGAATGAAACGTCAATCATAACAAATGAACATAAAACGCATAATGGAATTGTTGTTGTGTCTATTAATAGGCAATGGCTACGGCAAAGGTGTTGTATCGAAAATCCATTAATACTTCGCAACCGTTCGAAAGGAAATCCTTTGCCAACTCATGATGGGTGCGTTACTGTGCGAGAGAGGTCTTATCGTTTTAATAACCTAACCTACTCATGGTCATCATCCTTTCGTTTCATGTCCAGGGGAATTAATATGTGTTGGCGTTGTTGATGTTGTTGGTGTCTTTATCGCCAATACACGCATCAGAGTTGAGCATTTTTTGCGTAATTGTTTTTCTTCGGCTTCGTTAGACACGAAATGATAGCTTCGTTCTAATACTCTTTCACACACAACACGAAAGGAAGGCTTGTTGTAATACCTACGCTCTCAGACAAGCACACATACATGTATGACCACACACACACATATAATATTTGGCGCGTAACTGTATCCTTTTGCCATTTGTATCATTTAAAGGATGACGACGATGACGACAAGGATGACCAGTGGCCAGCTGTTGTTATTTTCGTTTGGTTGCATCAAAAAAAAAAAAATATTGGAAAAATTTTACTGGTCAGTTGTGTCCAGTTAAGCAAACAGTGGCCGATAGAGTTAAGGGTGGAAAGTCGGCTGTGTCCAGTTAAGGTTGCATATCAGAGGTACCGTTGTGAATAATGAAAATGATAAGATAGAAAAAAAGTATCGAAAAGAGGGGTTAACAAAATTTGCCGCTAACAACTGCACATTTCTTCGTAACAACGCCATCACCAACACCACCACCATTTTGCTCATCACCAGACTGGACTTCTGCTGCTGCTGCTGCTGTTATTTGTACTACTGACCAGTTGTTGTGCAAGAAGCACAATAGGGAAGGGATAATGGTATTGTCTTTATGTTTTGCTCTTTTCATTGCGCTTCGAATAGAGGTTATATAATTTTTGTACCATTTAGGTATTTGTTAGATATTTTTGTCAATTTATTTATTGCTCTTCGTAAATTAAAATGGGATAGGGTTTCTTGGAGACATACAATTCGTATTGAAAGGAATTAGGGTTAAATCTTTGAAGGCGAACATCTCCATTAATTACTTTGAATTTTTTAAGATTAAAAATTCTGGGTTTAAACAAATCACGGAAAAAAGACTCGGACTCAGAATTTCAGCTCTCTCCCAATACCAAATCTATTACAATTTTGCACTTTCCGAAAAATTATAATATATCCATATCCAAAACCACCTCCATATTTCAATCCCTGATACCAACAGTGACCATAAAATCAAATTTCAGGATTTTAGCTCTGTAATTTCAACCATTTCGTACTATAATTGTACCAGCTCGTACTCTCAACCACAGACACCAACAGTGACCTTTATATCAAATTGTAGGATTTTACCTCTATCCTTTCACCCAATACACAATTTAGTACCATTTAATACTTTTCGTATAAATAAAGATTGCATTTCCAAACCACTGTCAAATCTCAATTCCATATACCAACAGAGACTTCAATATCAAATTTAAGGACTACAGCCCTATCCCTTCACCCAATACCAAATTTAGAACTTTTCGTATGAATAAAGGTCGCATTTTCAAACCACTGCCAAATCTAAACCTCACACACGAATAGTCATCTAAATATCAAATTTTAGAATTTTATCTTTATCCTTTCAACCAATACCAAATTTAGTACTATTAAGTACTTTTCGTACTATTATAGTACATGTTTCCAAATAATCTTCATATCTAAGTTCCAAATACCAATGGAGACCTCAATAAAAAATGTGAGGATTGCAGCCCTGTCGTTTCACCCTATTGCAAATTAAGTACCATTTAGTACTTTTCGTAGAAATATAAATATCAAATTCACAGAAATTTATCTCTATTCCTTCACGCAATACAAAAATTTAGTACCATTTAGTACTTTTCATACAATTATGGTACACATTTCTGAAACCTCCATGCCCAGGCTGCACATGAACTGCAACCCTGATACCAAATTTCAGATTTCAAACTATCTGTTCATCAAATACAATATTGAAGTGAAAATAGTACTAGTTAATACTTTTCGTGCACTTGTAGCATACATTACAAAAACCACATCCAAATCACAAACCGAGCAGCAAGCTTCCTCCTTTCACCCTAAACCAAGTGTTTCAAATTTAGTTCAATTTGGTATTTTTTGTACTAATATAGGACACGTTTCCAAAACAACGCCAAATCTGAAACTTGGATGCTCAGTAATTTAAATATCAACTTTCAGAATTTTATCTCTGTCCCTTCAACCAATAGCAAATTTCGTACTATTTAGTACTTTTCGTACATATATGGGACGCATTTCCAAATCACCCCCAAATCTTAAACACGGATACCATCAGTGGTCTTAATATCAAATTTCAGAGTTTTATCTCTACTTTTTTTATTTTATCCCTACAACCAATACCTAATTTAGTACTATTTCGTACTATTATAGTACACATTTTCAAATCATCTCCATATCTCAATTCAAGATACCAAATTTCACATTTGAAGATTCCAGCCGTATACCTTCATCCAATACCAAATTTAGTACCATTTGTACTTTTCGTGGAAATGCGTCCTGTATTTCCAAACAACAACCAAATCGCAACCTCAGACACCAATGGTCATCTAAACATACAATTTCAGAATTGTATCTCTATTTTCATTAGCCAAATCTGAATTTAGTACCATTTAGTAATGGACACATTTCCAAACTACCTTATATCTCCATATATAGGACACATTTCCAAAACCAACGCTAAATCTCAAACTTGGATGCCATTAGTAATCTTAATATCAAATTTCAGAAATTTATTTGTATCCCTTCAAACAATATAAAAACTAGTATCCCTTCAAACAATACTAACTTTAGTACTTTTATATCTCAATTCCAGATATTAATGGATACCTAAATTTCATATTTGAGGATCAGTCATATCTTAATTTGAGGATCGGCCATATCTCAACGCAATACCAAATTTAGTACTATTTCGTACTTTTCGTACAAATATAGGACGTATTTTCAAACCACCGACAAACCTCGTACCATTTTGTACCAAATTTAGCACTATTTGGTATTTTTCGTTCAGTTATTAAACACATTTCCGAAAACTACCTCTTTATCGCGAACATACTACCAAGAGGGTCCCCAATACAAAGTTTCAGCTTCATCCGTTCACTCTAAACCAAACTGTTCGAAATTTAGCACACCATTTTAGAAGGTTAGTACTATTTTAGAACTTTTAATAACCTTAAAGTTCGAATTTCCAAAAGCCCTTTAGTACATCTATCCTGCACTCCATCCGAGGCTCTTTGTACGATACAAATTATTTAAGTTTTAGTACATTTTAGTACTCTTTTAGTACAAGTTTTCAAAAATCCACACTTATCATTACTTATTACTTAAAGACTTTTTTTTAACTCTTTTAAAGTTTTCTATTTTTCAGAATTCATAAATGTCTTTTCAAATCAAACAAACAAAATTTCCACCATTCGATTTCCAATTTTCCAACTTTTACCTTTAGAAACCAAATCCCGTTTTCAGCAGCTGTTCCAATACCAAACTGTGTGCATGATTTGGTCTAACCATTTGTTCACATCACATTGTGTCACCGTGATAACCTTTGGCCTTCGTTCGTATCCTTCGAATGTTTCATGTTACAACATTTCGTGTCGAGTCGAACAATGCACACTGCAGTCCTTCCCTCTTTGTCAGCTATTATTTTGAGGCAAAAACAAAATAAAAATTTCCAAAAATTGAGTTTCAATTGATTTGATGTTTTTGGGGTTATTTTTGAAGGAAAAACTGTTTTATTTGTTTTTTGGAATTTTTTGGTAACTGTGTATGGTGTATGCAGTAGGCTATGGATGGGGTAAAGAGAAAAGGGGAAATATTTTATTGAAATAATTCTTAGTGGTATTTTCATATATCGGTAGAATGGTTTTGATAGTGAAATTAAATGATAAAATTTGTAAATATTCTCGAAATTTATGAAGATTTTGGAAAATTTTCTCTCTTACAGGGAAAAGCTGTAGTCATGTTATAATTTATTCTAAAAGAGGATATGAAGGTATTTAATGAAAATATCTCGAAAACCAGTTGGAATTTATATTTTTCGCTTGCTACATTATTTTGCATTCGGCAAAGTTAGGGATAATAAGGCCTAGAAAATATATTTAAATTTTTTTAGTGGTATTTGTGGAAAAATGTGGCACAATGCAAGGCCTACTAACCTTTTGTAATTTTAGCATTGATATCGCATTTTAATAATTTTCGAACAGGTATTTAAATCTAGTGCAACTTTCTAATTTCAGAAAAGGAGACATCACTACTGCGAGGATATATGGAGGTAGTGGTTATTGCAAAACCTCTACTGCTATCCTCCATCTATGTGTCTTACGAAGACCCGGACCCACCGCACAGGGACATGATGGGCCTACTACAATAAATGATAAAACGTCCTACTACAATAAATGATGGACGTCATCCATGTAAGAGGTCACTCAGTATTCAATTTTTTTAAATGTTATTCTTAATAATATTCTTCGAATATGTAATAAGGATAACCTTCCAACTTTGTAAGGAGGGAGGTTATTGACATAACCCTCTCCAATAAGGATGACTCTGTTGTTAGCTACGAAAAGTATATGAAAAGCGCTCTTTCTCAGATCACAGAATGATATTCTTTCAAGTGGCTACTTGAGAATTAAACAGATATCTTTTAGGAATGCAAGAAAAACGGCCAATACAAGTCTTTTACGTCAGAGTTGAAATACATTCCTCGAGATCTGCAATAAATTATCGACGTTGATAGCTGTTAATGCTATCACAAATGTTCTTCGTTCGAGCTGTGAGAATTTTTGTCACATCACCTATCATAGGAGGAAATTCCAACCGCTTTTATGGACCAACGACCTTGCCATTCTTCGTAAAATAGTAAGCAGATCATATAAAAGGGCCAGTAGAACTAAACTTAGCAGTGATTGGAACGGAGTTAAAACCGGCTTTCATAAATTCAAAAGTGAGTAAAAGAAGGCTAAATGTAAATCTTGGATCAGCTTTTGAGAGTCTGCTGAGGGAGTGGATAATGCTGCCAGAGTGATTGAAATATTGCCTAAGAACCCTAAACCCATAGGCAGTATAAAGCGAGACTCTTGATCTTCTATTAGGCATCCATTTCCCGGGCGTAAAAGAAAGACGATAGTGAGCAATCGTTAACACCTGTCTCAGAACATATAGCGGAAGAGAAGAGACTCATAGACAGGATGACAAGCTATCCCAAGCTCTTATCGGCGATCAACACGTTTCGACCCCTTAAGTCCTCGAGTCGTGATAGAGTAACATTGGCAATGTTGCAAAATACATCCATTTTGCAGGAAATCTTTAAAGTTTTCTCAGGTTTTGCTTCGTACCAAGACTGTGGAAGTATGTAACGGTGATTTATATTCATAAAGTTGGGAGACCTAGTCACACTTTGTCCAAAGATTATAGCTGGATCTAAGAAGAATATGGAAAACTCCGACTTCACATTTTCAGCTTTTCAAGATATAAAGGGGGCTTAGAAGAATGTGAAGCTCGTGTCGATTCATAATGCTCTCTACACCTCTGGTATTTCCTCAATCCTGATACGATATGATTCTAAAAAGCAGGATTATAAATTCGAGCTCGGGAGAGAGTTCCATCAGTAAAAATTGTCAAACGAGACACACCGCAGGGAGGAGTTCTCCCACCGGTGTTTTGGCTTCTGGTGATATATGAAGCACTACAGAGTTTCGTTCAACTGAGAATAGAGGTAGTCACCTATACCGATGATGTAGTGGTGATGATAAGTGGCAGATTTCTTCCAACTATAGCAGACTTAATTCAAGGTGCACTAGTGCAGTTGTCTAGTTGGACACGTGACAATGACCAAATAGTCCAACGGATTGGTATCCGGAGATTTTGGTGGCCATTGTGTGCTGGAAATGAAGCGATGAACCTCATTTTGTAACCATTCTTGGGTGGCGCATGCTGAGTGCGATGGTGCTGATTCCTGTTGGAATGTCCAAGATCTGCGGCCAAAATGTTTGGGTGCTTAAAACTTTAATACACCCTCCAAAATATTTTCGCGATAATACTCGGCATTTATTCAAATGCCTCGGGCGATTAATACGAGGGGAGTGCGAGCATTATGGCGGCCCACACCATCACCATAGCCGGCGCTTGAGTTCTGGTGGCCAACCGAAGGTACACATTTTCAGCTGACCTCATTGGCAAGTAAACACGATCATTTTCTTCGCAAACTGCTAGTCAACGAATGTTTTCTCATCGGAGAAACCCAAATTCGGCAGTTCACCACTTTCGGCCAAGCGAAGCAACTCTTTAGCTCTTTTGAATCAATTTTTTTCTGTTGTTGTGCAGGTTCTTGCACCTTTTGGAATTTCAATGGCTTTTAATGAGCTCGGGGTAGCTTATTTTTCAATTTTTGTCGAATGGAATATTGCGATTCGGCCACTGCGACGAGGGTTTCGATTAAGCCGCTTTTTTACTTTTCAAACCATTTCTGCTGATGTTGCTGTTTTCTTCCGTTCACTTTCTTGACGTCGGGCTACGCTACCAGTATCACGGTAGCGATCGATGGTGCGAGACACAAAAGATTTATTCAAATTTAAATGCTGGAGTGATCTAACGATAGCCACTTTTTCCAGCCAAACTAAAAGAAATCTCACTATCACGCTTGAATTCCATCACGAATAACTTTTTTTCTGCAAAATTCTCAACAAAATGCTTTTGTACGCTTGTAAACAATATAATGAGCTGTCACTGGAATAATTTTAACAGCTGTAGGACGAGTGGCTTAGAAATGTCAGCAGTCGGAAGTTGGTTGCAGTTTTTGTTTATCTCGCCAGTTTTTGTTTATCTCTGTATATTAGGTGACTTCAATATCATTACCAGATAGAGATGCCTCTAAGGTGCGATCTAAGAATCTCGGTGGACATATTGACTGGTCACTACAGTGTCAGCTACCAGACCTCTAGATGGGATAACGGTTGCCCCGACTACAGTGGATAATGTGAGGGCGAAGGAGAGTTAGAGCCGATTGAATATCTTCAATGCAGATGTCCAAGGCTGCCAAGCGAAATACATAGCAAACGTTCTTCTCAGACGTAGATCGCATCATCAATACGTTTGCCAAGAGCATATCTTAGCTAGGCAAGCCTTCGTATAACTAGATATCTCTAGCTCTTCTTTTTTTCCAATGTATATCTTTCTTATCATAACTAATTCTTCTTCGGATGAACACCATGGACCAATGGTCTGCGAGTAAAGTAGCTTTCGAATATAGTGTAGCTGCGTATTCTGTAACCTAACCTAAGTCCTTATTTGATTAATTTTTTATACCACCACCATACATAGAATGGAGGGTATACAAAGTTTGATCAGCACAAGATTCTATTTCAATAGTCATCCGTCCGTCAGCCTGTCCATTTGTGGGAATCACACTAGTTTCCGAACGAAATGAAGTAGATTGATAAAATTGTGATAAAATGCATTTAAGGTCCGTAGAATATTTGATACGGCTTCGTATAGCCCCCACATACCTATACCCCCGATTTTCGGTATTTGAATAACTTTCGTAGCACTTTTAATCGGAATTATTTAAAATTTTGCAAGATTCTTCCACATGGTGAAAGGTATTACAGGTTCAGTTCGGCCGACTTTTGCTTCTTTTTTACTTGGTTTTTCTTATCTCGTAATTCTGATTTCAGAAATGTCCATGGTTCGCCCTTGGGCGTAATGTTCAGCAAAGGGTTCCTCAAGTGGCTGTTTACACTTCAATGAAGAGGAAAGGGTGTAGCCTATGTCCAACATCACCACCACCTCCACATATAAAATGGGGTTGAACACTTTCGCCTTGGCGAATAATCATGGTGACGATGAGGATAATCTTCAGATGATAATGATGTTGGTGCTGGTAATAAAAATAATGGTGATTGTAAGAGGCAATGCTACAGGCCTATGTACATACCATATATGTACACACAGACATATGTGTGGTGTATTATATGTGCGTATTTGGTGGACAGTCAGTTAATGGGTGAGGGGAGTGTGAGGTTTATTTTTTGCACAAGAGAATTTTTTGTGTGTCTGTCTGCTTTCGTGAAAGGGGTTGATTTTTATTGGCGCGTTGGCGGTAGCGACTGTTGGTGGTTGTGGTGGCTGGGTTTCTCTTACCGATTTATCCTTTATTCTGCTCGTCACATACATAAGTGGAAATGTTGTATGTTTCTGACTGGTGTCATATAACTCTTACGTAATCAATGGCTCACACACACATACAGAGATGTGTGGACATTTTCAATACTCAAAGGTTTCCATGCCATGTAGTCCGCAGTCAGTATTTTTTTTTGGTTGGCTTTGAAAATGTTGAGGGTGTTTGTTTTGATATTCTTTTTGCATTAAAACTCAAATCGCCAACAAAGGTGGCGGTGGTGGTGGATTCCATTCCGTATTTGTTTTTTCTGTATTTTTTATAGAAATTTCCAATGAATTTTCTTTCCTTTCTAAAAAAAACTTTTACCAGGTTTTTTGTTTCACATCAATACAACATTTTGACCGTGGACTCAGTTTGTTGTTTAACATTTTGTTGTTGTTGGCACGTGCGTTTGAGTTTTCGTCCCCGCTGTACTCTTGATGTGCTGCTGTTGCTGTTGTTTTATTTGTGGCTAAATACACTACCGAGGGGAGCTGTAATTTGTTTAATCTTCTTAGTGATTTTTTTTTAGTCAAAAGAAATCGTTTCGGGAAAAAAGTCGGTTTGTTTAGCTGCTGAGAGAGGAGAGGAGAGAGTCGCTGGCAAAAGTGTTGGGGGTAAACTCAAATATTGTTATGAATTGATGTGTAATGTGTAGGGGTAGAGGCAGAGGTACTACCTCGTTCCGTAAGAGATATCTTAACAGATGTATGAGCCATGAAATTGGAGACGAGCGAATGCAATGCAATTCATATTTTATTTCGTTTTATGCAATTGTTTATGAGTTCCAAACCAATGGCGAGTTCTAAATGATTTTGATTTGGCGGATTTGAATTAAAACCACAGTTTATTTTACATCGGAAATTGGGCAACATTGAGCATTAATACTTTTTTATATGTTCATGATATTTGTATCATCTGCAACAGATTCCATAAGGTTTATTGATTCTAAATTAAAGCAAAAGTCTATGTCGACTATGACATGTTCAGCTCACAGTGACTCCGAGTTTAGTTCTATCACAAAAGACCCAATTTTTGTACCATACTGTGGTGGTCACTTTTCGATACATGTATTTTGGACCCCTCAAAGTATATGGAAATATTCAAAGACGGAGGGAAGAGAGGAACCTGTGTTGTTGTTAAAATAAACAAGTAAAAAATCAACTAAATTCGACCGGGCCGGACTTTAAGACCCTCTACTACGGAATATTCAAAATGTAAAAATAAGCCGTTGAAATATACCGCTATATTTTTAAAAAAATTCCGAATATCAGGTATTATAGTTATAGCTACACGAAAGCGTGGGCCTTAACAGCCAATTATCTGTCAGAGAGGGTGATACCATTAACGAACTCTAAACACCAAGTTTAAGATAATTCTGTTTGAAAGATGTAGCTATAATCATTAAAAACCCGAATATTAGGAGGTACCGTTACATGGAGGCTACACGAACACGTGGGCATTTTTTTTGTCAAAGCAAGCAATAGTCATTACAAATTCCGAATTGGAAAAAATTCTGGAGGAAAGTGTGGCTAAAATCGCCAAAATACCGAATATGGGGAGGAAAAGTTATAAGGGAGCTATACGAAGATATGGACCTGTATAGGCAATTTTCTGTCATGGACTGTAGTAGCCATTAGGAACTCCAAATATCAAATTTCAAACAATTCCGCTCAAAAGTGAGAAAGAAATCATCAAAATACAGTATATTTGTATTTATATGGTGCTTATGCGAAACAGTGGACCTATACAGCCAATTTTCTGCCAGAGAAAGTAGTGCCTATTCCGAACTCCAAATAACAAGTTTGAAAAAAAATTGAGAAAAAAATTTAGCAAAAGTCGTCAAAATGCCGAATATTTGAAAATATCCTTGTATGGGGGCTATATAAAGGCTTGGATCTGTACAGAAAATGTTCTAACAGTACCCAGAAATGTAGTACCCATTGCGAGATCCAAGTACCAAATTTAAAATAATTCCGCTGAAAACTGTGACACGAATAATCAAAATACCAAATATCAGGAGATACAGTTTATGGCGCTAATACCAAAACTTGGAACCATATCTACAGTCTTCTGCAAGGATGTATATGTATACAGGGCGAGATGAAACAAGTTAAAAACCAGTAAGTTCGGCCGGGCCGAACTTTGAATACCCTCCACCATTTGGAACGAATTTAAAAATAAAATCCTGAAAAATTTTGATAAAATTTTAAAAAAACGACGTGGACCCACACAGGCGTTATTTGTCATGAGTCATTACCAAATTCAAATTCGGAACTTGAAATAAACGCGAATAATGTAGCTAAAATCATCAAAGTATAGAATATAGGGAGGTACCGTTATATCGGAGCTGTGCGAAGACCTGAACCTGCGTAGACAATTTTTTGTCATATTCTGTAGCATTGATTACAAACTTCAAATACGACATTTCAAACAACTTCGGTGAGTATTGTACCTAAGCTCGTCAAAATAACGAGTATAGGGAGGTACTGGTATATGGGGCCTATACGAAGACCTGGACCTGCATAGATAATTTTCTGTCACAGACTGGAGTTTCCATTACGAACTCTAAATGAAAAAAATTTTGGTGAATAAAGACGCTGAAATCACCAAACTACCGAATATAGGGAGGTACCGTTATATGGTGGCTATACGAAGACGTGGACCTGCACGGACAATTTTCTGTCTTAGGCTGTAGTATCCATTTCGAACTTCAAATACTAAATTTGAAACAATTCCGGTGAATAATGTCCCAAAAATCATCAAAATACCGAATATCGGGAGGTACCGTTATATGGGGGCTATATGAAAACGTGGACCTACATGGCCCATTTACGAACTTAACCTGCCTACTGTAAAAATAAACCTGTGTGCAAAATTTTAGCCTTGTATCTCAATTCGTTCGAAAGATAGCGTGATTACAACAGACAGACAGACTGACGGACAAAGGGACAGACAGACGGACATCGCTAAATCGACTTAGAATTTTACGCTGATCAAGAGGAGTTACAAACGGAATGACAAAGTTAATATACCCTCCATAGTATGGTGGAGGGTATAAAAACTGCAATCAAATTCAGACTGCTGTCATTCCTAAGCCACTCGTCCGACAGTTGTTAAAATTATTCCAGTAACAGCTCATTATATTGTTTACAAACGTAAAAAAACATTTTGGTGGGAATTTTCCAGAAAAAAAATTATTCGTGATGGAGTTCAAGCGTGATAGTGTGATTTCTTTATGTTTGACTGGAAAACCACCAACCAAGTGGCTATGGTTAGAGCACTCCAGCATTTAAATGTGAATAAATCGTTTGTGTCTCGTATCATCGCTCGTTACTCTGATACTGGTAGCGTAGCCCGTCCTCAAGAAAGTTGGACGGAAGAAAACATCAACATCAGCAGAAATGGTTCGAAAAGTAAAGAAACGACTTGATCGAAACCCGCATCGCAGTGACCGAAAAATGGCCCGTGAGCTGAACATATCACAATATTCCATTCGGCAAATATTGAAAAATGGGCTCGGGGTAAAGCCATTGAAATTCTAAAAAGTGCAAGAAAATAGACTCAAAAGAGCTAAAGAGTTGCTTCGCTTGACCGAAACTGGTGAACTGACGAATTTGGTTTTCTCCGATGAGAAAACATTCGTTGTTCAGCAGTTTCTAAACCAACAAAATGATCGTCTTTACTTGCCAAAGAGGTCAGCTGAAAATGTGCACCTTCTGTTGGCCACCAGAACTAAAGCGCCGGCCATGGTGATGGTGTGGGCCGCCATTACAGCCGATGTTTGCTCTCCGCTCGTATTAATCCATCGTGGCATCAGAATAAATGCCGAATATTATCGCGAAAATAATCTGGAGGGTGTATTAAAAACTTGGGCACACAAACATTTTAGCCGTAGACTTTGGACATTCCAACAGGACTCAGCTTCGTCGCACTCATCACGTGCCACCAAAAAATGGTTACAAAATGAGGTTCCTCGGCTTATTTCCAGCGCACAATGGCCACCAAAATTTCCGGATACTAATCCGTTGGGCTATTGTGTCTGCAGTATTTTGTAAAGCAAGATTGGCACTGATAAATACCAAAGTGCCTAACACCTCAAGCAAGCCCTTCGCCGGAAATGGGGCAAAATACCGCAGAGCAACATTCGGGCAGCGTGTGACGGTTTCATTGGCCGTTTGAAGGCCATCATTCGTGCCAATTCGAACAAATCTAATCTTATTCTGAAAGTTGATGCTATTTCCGACATTTTTGCTTTCATTCAATACAATTTATAAAACAAGTAAAATAGTATCAGTCGGTTTTGCCGACAGATGTATACCCCTAGCCTCGATCGGATGTTAATTTTGCGTTTTACGAGTTTCATGGATACTCAAAATTTTAACCCATAGTGAGGGAGGTACCAGAAGGAGTGGACTGATGTATTCCATCTTGCCATCGGACCTTGGGTTAATAAAATTATTGGGATATGTAAAATTTGAAGACAATCGGTCTCTTACATCATCCAAGTCTGATTAGAATCGGATGTTAATTTTGCGTTTTATGAGCTTCATGGATACTCAAAATTTTGACCTTTTGAGGTACATGAAGAAGTGGACCGATATATCCCATCTTCACACCAGACCTTGAGTTAGTAGAAATAATGGGACGTGTGTAATATGAAGAGAACCGGATGTTTATTTCGGATTCTTTGGTCAAGTTAGGACCAAATCGGATACTCCCTTCGAGAGTTATCGTGCGCACCGGCCAGACAGACAGACGGACGAACGGACATCGCTAGATCGACTCCAAATGTTCTGAAACGGATTTGGTCGAAAGAGACCTAGGGTCTAAAACAGTTATTTCGACTAGGCACGTATCATATGGTATATTCCCTCTGTAGCCATATGATTGAGGGTATAAAAATGTAAAAATTATGGCTTTTGACTTTGTTACATTTTTTTTATCTCACCCTGTAGAGCAACGGAAATATCTGGAAATTTTTCTATTTTTGGTCGAACCCCTAAATATTTTGCGATCATCTCCTAAAATAATAGGCTTTTATTCTGACCCTAACCCCACCTCCATTCTAGAGGATCGGGTCATATTTGCGACCTGTAGCGTGATTACAAATTACGATGAACATACATACATAGCTAGATCGACACAGCTCGGTGAGATATGAAGATCCAGATATACTTTCCAATGTGCAGCACCAATATTTCCACGTGTTGCATAATTTTGGCCCAATCAAACTTATGGTTAAAATGTGATATATCTGTATAACAATTTAAGACCTCAAAAATATTAAAAAATCATATTTAGAAAATTTGTAGGAGAGTCCTGTTCACTGTCTGCCTGGCTGCGCCCAATTCGAAGACAATATCCTATTTCCTCCAATCTTTCCAAACCTTATATTCTCTACCATCCTAGACTTAGTTCAAATAAACTATATTGATTTATGCAACCCTTCTGAAACTCTCGATTAGCTGAATCACCCCTGTCCGTAGGAGTTTAAAATAGACTAATAAACCGGGTGGTTAGTGATTATGGAAAGTCTAACCTGTTGTAAATCTAGATGGACAGAATCACACATCTGCAAAAATAAAAATTCATCCACACCACCCATACAGGCATAGCACCACCCGCTTCCAATTGCCCACATTTGTGCCCTGAAAAATACGTTACGTTTTCCATTTCAGCTCACCATGCGCCGCAAAAACTAAACCTTTAAAATTTTGTGCAAAAATTGCAGAAATTTTAAATCCTTTATTGTCGTGTTGTTATTGTTGTTGTTGTTCTGTGTGTCTGGTGTCTGGCACATGCCCAAAGTGTGTGCGTATGCCCAATACACAAACGTTTATCCTTTTATCCTTTCGTTAGTCGTGTTCAACCCTATAATCAATAAAACATCAGTCATTCCTTTTTTTGTTAAAAAAAAAAATAAAAATTTCACTGACATATCGGAAACGCAACAATTAACCACGCACGAATTGCGAATTTGTTGGGTGTTGTTGTTGTTGTTGTTGTTCCAGTTCCTGTTTTGTGTGAGTCCCTTTGTTGAGCTGTCATTGTGTCTATTTTCACTACTGCGTTTTTTGGGTGAAAATGTGTATATTTTTTAGTAAAAAATAGGAAATTCGCATGGTTTTCGGTGACTTTAAAATAACCCCTAATTTTGTGTGTGTGTGTGCCAGTCATGGGTGTGCATGTCCTTGACAATGTTTGTAGTTTTTCGTTTTTTTTTTTTTTTTTTTTTGGGAGTTTAGAATTTCACAATATTTTTCTGAATGATTTGCAGTTTTCAACCCATTTTTTATTCCCCTTTTTTTTTTTTGATTGCATCCTTTCGGTTTGGCTGTTGTTTTGTTGTGGCCCATAACGGGGTAATCGCCCGTCCATTCTGGTGGCGTGCGTAATGGGTTCATTTGCTCTATCCTTCCCGATGGGCGATAAACTTCCCTTTTGGCACGTTGTCCACGTTCTCGTCATAATCATCAACATCAGAATCCACATCGTCGTCATTGTTGTTGTTGCTGTCCTCCTCATCGTAGTTGTCATTATCATCATTTTCATCTTCATTGTTGTTGCTGCTGTTGTAGTTATTATTGTTATTATTTGTTGTTACTGATTGTGTTTGGAACATCGAAGGCAGTGATTATCCTTTTTGATTTGTCCTCTCCTATTATTTTCATTATTACTGCTATTGCTGTTGTTGTGCATTGATTTCCGTTTTTTATTCAATTGATGCTTTAATTTGTCGCGCATGTGTGTGAATTTTGATTTCATTTCGCTGGGGGGTTTTTTATAGAATTTTTACGTCTATTTTTAAGAGATTTTTATTTTTGTAAACCTTTGGATTTATGAATTGAATTTGGTTTTTGTTGAGTGGTGGTTTTTCCTATTTTGATTTAGGGGTATGATTTTATGCTGCAAGCAGGTGTGTTTTGAAGGGATTATTTTGAAAAAAAAAAAAAACTTTGAAATTTAAAGGATCTACATTGCATTTAAATTTAAAAATATTATTAGGCTGATTAGAAAATCGGATGCATATGGTGCGATATAGCGAAAAATCTCAAAATTCCTGGGTTAGTATTCTACGAGACTTATTTTAGTTTCCATATT
The DNA here is from genome assembly GCF_030504385.1 of Musca domestica. Classification (NCBI taxonomy): domain Eukaryota; kingdom Metazoa; phylum Arthropoda; class Insecta; order Diptera; family Muscidae; genus Musca; species Musca domestica. The sequence continues at coordinate 1,098,660 of NW_026712393.1, forward strand.
AGAAAAAGCGAATATAAAACCATTAAAGAAAAGTCAAAAGTCGGGCGGGGTCGACTGTATGATACCCTACACCACTATGCATATATAGTAGAGCTCCCATAACAAAAGAATTTATTTGAAGTAGATCATACCACCTATCAACACTTTGCTTTTCAGCAGTTATAGTTTGGTTTCAGAGGGAACTAATATATGGAAGGCATATTCAATTCTGAATCGATTTTTCACTAAATTAGGCGCAGATATTTTTATATTTTATACCAAATAACATTGCTATAGAGTGCATGATATCACTTCGAGAAGGGTTATATTAAAATTATATATATCGGAGTTCCACAAAATGGAAATGTACGTCCCGGAATTCACTCCATTTAGGCTGACATTACCCTTTATTTGCACAATAAACCTGAAATAGGATTAAGGATATATTTGGAGACATATCCAAATCTTAGCCATTCTCGATAATATTTGGCAAAGGTATTTCCGAGCTCTATAAGATATCTGGTAAAAAGATATCTGGAAAATTTCATCTCAATCACAAGAATACATGAACAGACGGACGGACGGACTGACATGCATAAATCGACTCAGCAAGTGATTCTATGAAGACCCCCAAAAGTAACTTTGGTTCTATCTCTCTTCCTTGTCCCTGTTGTAAACTAATGAACGAGGATATAATACCCTTACCACAATGTGGTGTAGGATAAAAAAACAGCTAACTTCAAAAATCGAACTTTTAATACGCTCCACCATTTGGAAGGAACTTGAAAAATTTTAACAAGACGCGGACCTGCATAAGCAATTTTTTTGTCAATGGCTGTAGTACCCATTAAAATTTTCAAATACGAAACTTAAAACAATTCCGGTGAAAAATGTTTCTTAAATCATCAAAATACATGGGGGCCATACGAAGACGTGGACATGCATAAGGAATTTTTTTGCGTAGACTGTAGTACCCATTTTGAACTTCGAATACGAAATTTTAAAACTTTTCCGATTTTCGATAGAATTTTGAAGAAATGTGTATAAGATTTATTTTAGTATTATTCCCAATATGGACCCTCTTTAGTCAACATCCGCCAAAGTGAATTTTTCAGAAGTACACCTAAGTCTGTTTTTACACGGTCTTTTTGTACACGGTTTTGATATAACACGGTTTGAAAATTGAATATTTTTAATTTTTTACACGATATTATTCCATTTAGCACGATTTTAAATTTTATGTACTTAAATTTTTTTTTGCCAAATTTAATTCTTGCGAAGTATGTTCATATCACAAAAAAGTATTTATGAAAGAAAAACGTCTGAAACCAGTATCGATAGTTATTCTATTTTATTTTATTTTTTACCTTAAAATTTGAATAACCTATTCCTTTCGTTTACAACATAGTTTTTTAGTTCCTGAACTTGCCATACATTTAATTTATATTACTTGAAAGATTAGAGTACAGATCTTTTTATCATTAATTACTATGCTTGTGAAAATAAGTATTATATATTTGATTTAATGAAATAAACATGAATTCTTGTTCTTAAAAATTTATGTTTTTCACTAATTTTAATAGGTTTTAGAGATTAGGAACAAATCACCCATTTTTGTATAAGATCAATGTCTTTTTTTACACGTTTTTTTTTACACGGCTTCTTCTGGAACCAATCTACCGTGTAAAAACAGACTTAGGTGTATAATGTTTTTATAAAATGTAGAACAAAACATCGAATTTGACGCAAAATTCTACACCAATCACTCAACCAATGTTTATACCCTCAGCCATATGGCTACATAGGGTATATACGTGCTTCATCAAAACAACGATTATAGACCCTCTCTTTGAACCGAATACGTTTCAAGACATTTGCAGACGATCTGAGGGTGTCCGTCCGCCCGCCCGTCCGTCTGTCTGGCTTGTGCGCATGATAACTTTGGAAAGGAGTGTACGATTTATTCCAAAGTTGGTACATCGTAAATTTATTGTCAAACATAGATCGAGTCCGGAGATGGGCAAGATCGGTCCACTATTACTGGTACCTCCCACACAAAAGTTCAAATTTTGAAAGGAAAATAATTTACCTCAGAAAAAGAGGGGGGTCATTTGATTTTGTGCGAATTTTGCAAATCCAATTTTTTGGTCAGTGCTAGGTCAGCTGCGAAAGTGCACAATTTCAGTCCACACCACAAAATCAGTACCTTCTCCATTATGGGTCCAAATTTTGAATAAACATAACTCTTATAAAATGTGAAATAAGAGTCAAATTGTCTTCAAATTTCGCACATCCCAAAAATTTCTATCAACAAAATCTCTGGTATGAGGACGGGAAATATCGAGTCACTCTTTCAGGTACCTTCCCCACAATGGGTCAATATTTTGAATATTCATGAAGCCCATAAAAAGCGAAATTAACATCCGATTCAATTCATCTCAATATTTTCAGCAACACAAGATCTATTGTAAAGATGGTTGAGATCGGACCATTTTTTCTGGTACCTCCCCCATATAGGGTTCAAGATTTTGAAAGCCAAAACGCTCAAAGAGAGCGAAATAACCATCCAACTTTCTATCACACATACAAACATTTTTGCTAACACTAGGTCTATTGTGAAGATGACATAAATCTGCTTGCGAAACAAGTCTGTAATTTCATACAACTTTCTATATTTAAATATTTCTCTCAACCAGAAACCTGTGATGAATGTGGAATTCGCATAAAATTTTATATAAATGTTCTATTTTCTTGTAATTTTTCCCATACCAATATTTTTATCTGTATTAGATGAAGTATGAAAAAGGAATACTTCGCTCGACTATATCTGGTACTTCCCACACATTTCAATATTATCTAAAAATTTTCACTTATCTCATATAAAGTAAAGGAATTAGTCGATATAGTCCAAACCTGATACGTCCCAATATTTATACCGTCGGTATACCGGTCCGAGTTTCACCAAATGATGAAATTCGGTTAAATATGAAAAATATCTATTTAATTTGGGCTGATATTACAAATATGTCAAGCAATAACCGTAAAATCGGATAGAGATGTATATCGAAGCTATAAAAAATCTAAACCGATTTCGATAAAATTTGACAGAGGTATTTTCGAGCTGTATCTAATGGTCGGTATCATATTACGCATGTGAGGATGTGCATATCACGAGTGTGAGGGATTTATACATCAAATCGGGTAAAACACGCATATGGCAGCTGTAGCTATATCTGAACCGATTTTCTCCAAATTTGATGTAATTGCTTCTAGACTGAATTCGATCGGATGTACCAAGATTCAGGGCTTTTTGACAGATATTGGTCATCTGGTGCACAATTAACCCGAAAACGGAGAAATAAAGATATATATATGGGAGTTATATGCAAATCTGAACAGATCTCAGTAAAATTTGACAGGGGTATTTCTGGGCTGTATCTGATATCTATTACCAAATATCATAGTTTTGGAGTGCATATTACGCATGTGAGGGACTTTTACACAAAAACGGATGAAACATATATGTGGGAGGTATATCTAAACCGATTTTCACCAAAATTTGAAGCACTTGCGTTTAGGGTGAATTCCGTCTGAGGTGCCTAAATTCAGTCCATTTGGGCTGATATTAGCCATTTGGATAAAACATATATATTGGAGCTTTAGCTATATCTGAACCGATTTTCACCAAATTTGAAGTGCTTTTTTAGATGGAATTCGATCGGATGTGCCAAAATTCAGGTCATTTGGACAGATAGTGGTCATTTGGTGCAAAATTAACCCGAAATCGGGAGCTAAATTCAAACCGATTCTCACCAATTTCGGGATCGTCCTTGGGCCAAGCAAATATTGTTTGCAAAATTTCATCTCAATCGGATAATAAATACGACTTTCATTTTGTTTACAAAAAAACATGAACAGACGGACGAACGTAAAGACGGACTGACATGTCAGAAAGTTATTCTATGAAGATCCTCAAAATTAACTATGGACCTATTTCGCTTTCTTCTCCATGTTACAAACAAATGCACAAAGACGTTATATCCTTACCACTATGTGGTGTAGGATATAAAAAATTGTTCAAAATAGTTTGCGAACATCTTCCAAAGTCAATCATTCAAATTTTTACCCCGCCCTAAATTCTAGTCCTATGCAATATTCCGAGTCCATTGATCTATAATTGTGATATGTGAACTGCAAAATCAGATTTTTTTTGTTTTTGGTCCATTTCAATCCCTTGATATCATGTCCAAAAAAAAACCAGTAAAGAAAGTCCTAAAGTGGGCGGGGCCGATTTTATGATACCCTACACAACTTTGCTAATATAGTTGAGCTCCACTTAATAATTAAAAGTTTTTATGGGAGAATTCAATCATACACGCTATGATTATAATTGTAATATAAATTTCAATGGACTAAATATACCGAAGCATTTGTATCTTTTAAATTCTGACTTGTATTGCCCATTTGGTGCGAAATTAATTTGAAATCGGATAAAAATATATATGGGAACTATATCCAAATCTGAACCGATCTCGATAAAATTTGGCAAAGATATTTCTGAGCTGTATTTGATATATTTCCCTGAATATCGTTGTTACGGAGTGCATATTGCGGCTGTGGGTAACAAATACAATAAATCGGATGAATAATATATATGGGAGCTATAACTATATCTGAACCGATCTTCACCAAATTTGGCATACTACCTTCTAGACTAAATTCGGTCGTATGTGCCAAATTCCATCCCATTTGGACAAATATTTGATGTTTGGTGCACAATAAATGGTAAATCGGACGAAGTTATATATGGGAACTATATCCAAATCTGAACCGATCTCGATAAAATTTAGCAAAGGTATTTCTGAGCTGCATTTGATATATTTCCCCAAATATTGTTGTTGCAGAGTGCATATTACGGCTGCGGAGGACAAAAATAACAAATCGGATGAACAATATATATGGGAGCTATAGCTATATCTGAACCGATTTCGATAAAATTTGGCATACTTATTTTCAGGCCTAATTTGGTTGTATGTGCAAAATTCCATACAATTCGGGCTGATATTACACGTTTGGTGCACAATAAAAGGCAAATCGGACGAAGATATATATGGGAACTATATCTAAATTTTTACCGAATATCTCCAATTTTAATAGGGTTCGTCCTTGGGCTAAACAAATGTTGTTTGCAAAATTTCATTTCAATCGGATAATAAATGCGACGTCCATTTTGTTCACAAGAATACATGGACAGACGGACGGACGACAAACGGACTGACATGCATAAATCAAATCAGAAAGTGATTCTATACAGATCATCAAAAGGAACTATGGGTCTATCTCGTTTCCTTTTGCCTGTTACAAACAAATGCACCACTTTGGGGTGTGGGGTATAAAAAATAGGATTTTATTCTGACCCTATCCTGACACATATGCAATACACTTTGTGAGGATGTTACAAATTTTTGGCCCATTAAACTTATAATACCCGCAACTCACAGTCTTGGAGGGTATTAAAAATGGTATTTTAAGAATTTTGGAATTTGACAGTTTTTGTTCTGAAAAACATAGAAGTGTACTGAAAATTGTGTGTTTAAAAAAAAACTTGAATTAAAAATTGGATTAGCTTTGTCATTCGGTTTGTAACTCCTCGAAATATTCATGATAGACCCTACAAAGTATATATATTCTGAATCATCAAAAAATTCTAAAACGATTAACAATGTCCGTCTACTGTTGTAATCAACATGTGTATTTTGCCAGTAGGCAGGTTAAGTTCGTAAATGACCCCCATAAACGGTATCACCTTTTATTCGGTATTTTGATGATTTTATCGACATTATTTACCGGAATTGTCTTAAATTTCGTATTTGAAGATCTTAATGGGTATTACAGCCTACTACTTATAAAGGTCCTTCGTACAGGCCCCTTATAAGGGTCATCATTTAAACGGTATTTTTCGGAATTTTTTTTTTTTTTTTTTTTTGAAATATTTCAAGTTCTTTCCAAACGGAGGAGGGTATTAAAAGTTTGGGCAGAAATTGTAATACCCATACGTACGATCAGATTGGACCTGCAAATAAGTATGCCAAATTTGATCGAAATCGGTTCAGATATACTATAGCTCCAATATATATTGTTCATCCGATATGTTAATTTAGTCCTCCGCAGCCGTAATATGCACTTTGTAGCAACAATATTTGGGGAAATATATGAAATACAGCTCAGAAATACATTAGCTAAATTTGATCGAGTTCGGTTCAGATTTGGATATAGCTCCCATATATAACTTCGTCCGATTTACCTTGGATTGTGCACGAAACGTCTAATATTTGCCCAAATTGGATAAAATTTGGCACTTACGACCAAATTGATAGCTATAACTTCCATATATATTGTTCATCCGATTTGTTATATGTGTTACCCACAGCCGTAATATGCTCTCTGTAACAACAATATTTGAGGAAATATATCAAATACAGCTCAGAAATATCTTTGCAAAATTTTATCGAGATCGGCAATACAAGTCCGAATTTAAAATATACAAATGCTTCGGAAAATTTAGTCTTTTGAACTTTAAATTATAATTATACTCATAGCGTGTATGATTAATTGTTATGTGGAGCTCTACTAAATTAGCAAAGTGGTGTAGGGTATCATAAAGTCGGTCTCGTTCGACTTTAAGACTTTCTTTACTGGATATTTATTTATTTTTTGAAAATTTCTATATCCGTTCCATATGGTGGAGGATAATCAAAGGTGTTTTTCAGAAAAACCTAGAAGTGTACTAAAAATTGTATGGAATAAAAAATTGATAATTGCCATAAAGCGTTGTTTCCAGTTATATATGAGTACTTAAGTACTAAGCACTAAACCAAATGACACCCATTTTAAATATTTTTTCATATCGATATTTAAAGACCCAAACCTGTTTTAAAATTTGGCTAAGGGTAGAAACGATTCCATCTCCTTTCTGTTACAATTTCAAACTTTTTGCCTGATTCATAGGTCACTTGATTTTCTTCAATTTCTACTTCATTGTATAATTGTACCTAGCAATTATTTCTATCTCTTCACCCAGCTTCAACAATTTGTCATGGCAATAATTTTAAGTTTCAAAAATGAAAAAAAAAAACGAGAAGAAGATGAAGAATAAATACCCCACATATATCTCATTGAAACTTGTTTTCATTACTTTATTTTTAATTTATCATCTGGCCGCACTTTTCTGTACTTTTTCTTTACATTTCTTGCTTTTTTTTTCTTTTGATTAGTACTTTGTGTTTATTTTTCATCTTTACCGAGAAGAAAAAGAAAATGACGATGATGATGATGAAAATAAAAAAAAAAATATAATGAAAACTCATTTACATAACCAAGCAAACAACTACAGCTGTCAGGCGGTGCAGAAGCATTTCCAACGTCTTTCAAACAAAACACGGGGTTGACATTAAGGACACACTAAATGAGAAAAGATCCTGGCAGCAGCAGCAACACTGCCTTCCAGGCCAGCTTAGAAAAAAAGTGAAATAAAACAAAATATAAAGCAAAGAAAAAAACGCTATTTAAGCATTTCGCTAATAGCAAGGCAGCAGCAGCAACAACAACAATGGCAGCAAGAATAAAACTTTCTTGTTACCGGGTCACTTGTTTTGCGTAATTTTCTTACTTTTTTTGCTCTTAATTTTTATTTTATTTTTTGTTGGTGAGTTGTAGAGCTTCCATCACTCTTTTCAACCCACAATGCCGAGGCAATAAAGCAACCACTCCAAACCTCGCTGCAGCACTGATTTCTTTATAGGGCTACAAGCCTCCATGGTAACTCTTAAAAAAGTCCTTTTCAAAAGACATTTGTGATGCTTTTGTTGTTGTTTGTTTTCATTTCCAGCAGAAAAGAGTGGGAGTGGAATAATACACAAGACTGGGTTTTCTAAAGAAAGTTCTTCTTTCCTTTTTTTTTGGAGAAATTTTGAGTCCTTTTATTACAAGTTTTTGATCTTTGGTGACATGTTTTTTTCTCGTTTTGTTTTTCTTCAATTTTTTTAGAATTGTATCCTGGCAATAATTTGAAGCAGAAGGCGGTTGAATACGAGTTCGGACAATACTTTCCATGGAAATGGGTGGCATTTTAATTGCTTCAATTGAGTGGGGAAGGGGGCTGGAGAGAGGGGGAGGAGGGGTGCTTATATAAATGTTCGTATGATATGGTTTGATGTGACAGCATTCTCCTTTGAGTAATTAGTTCTTACGCACTTCTCGTTGATATTTCTGTTTGTTTGCTTTAAAACGAATGAAAAGTTTTGATTTTTTCGTAAACATTAAAAATATATCTTGAAGTAAATTTTAATAAAAAATTATATTTTTTTGTTTATATATTTTAGTATTTTGTAAACATTTATGTAATTAAAAATATATGTGTTTATTTATAAATTATTCTTTTTTATATATTTTCTTACTTGACCGATTTTTTAAACTAATGAATCTTCAAAAATGTAAAAGGACTATACCAAATATTGCGAAATGTTTTTCAAAAAGTTTAGTTTTTTTTTGGCAAACCTAGTTTAAACAGTTCATGCATGTTTCGGTTTTTTTACTGTCAAACATCTGGAGTTTGGTCTATAATATATTTTATGGAAGGTCTATTTTTTGGTTCTATGGGGTTTATGGGGCTATGCTAAAGTTCATGTCTAGGCAAATGACACTTTGGAATACAACATTGAAGCATTAATTTAATATTCCAAATACCATCCGAAATGTTAAAAAGAGGACTGGAGTGGATGTATTTGAGGATTAGTGACGGACAACTTTTGTGTGAAATAATCTCCAGACATTAAATTATATGGACTGTAATATCATTTTATGGATGTGTATACTCTCCACAATGAAGAGTATTTTAAATTTGTCATTCCGTTTGGAAAACTTCGAAACATTCGCCAGAGACCTCAAAAAGTACTCCTGATCAGAATAAGACTATAAGGCCATTTAGCGATGTCCGACTGTGTGTTGACACGATAGTGTCCATCTAGACCCTAAAAATTTGGCACAAAGCTTTATATTACATGCAGGTTGATGGTTACTGAAAATGGGCTATATGGGTCCTCGTTTAGAATTAGCCCCCATATAACGGTACCTTCAGATATTCCGTATTTTGAAGGTTTCTGCCAAAATAACTAACCAAATCAGCTGAAACTTTGTATTTAGGGTTCTTAGTAGGTCTGTTTTCTCCCTGCAAAAATATTTGATTCAGCACAACTCAATTTTCGTTAATGCCATACTTTCCAACCAAATTAGAAAAGTTTCGATATATTTTATACCCTCCACCATAGTATGGAGGGTATATTAAGTTTGTCATTCCATTTGTAACACCTCAAAATATACATTTTAGACCCCACAAAGTATCTATATTCTTGGTCAGCATAAAATTCTATGTCGATTTAGCGATGTCCGACCGTCTGTGGAAATCACTCTAGCTTCCGAACAAATTGAAGTAGCTGGATAAAATTTTACTCAAATGTATGTTATGTCTGCAGGATTTTTGGTATGGAAAATGGGCCATGTAGGTCCACGTTTTGGTATAGCCCCCATATAATGGTACCTCCTTATTTTCGGAATTTTGGTGATTTAAGCGACGCTATTCACGGGAAATATTCCAAATTTGGTATTTGATGTTCGCAATGGATACTACAGCCTAAGAGAGAAAATTGTCTTTGCAAGTTCACGTCTTCGTATATCCCTCATATAACGGTACCTCTCTAATTTCGGTAGTTCGGTCATTTAATCGACATTATTCACCGGAAATGTTTCAAATTTGCTCTTTGATGTTCGTAATGGATCATTCAGCCTATGACAGAAAATTGTCTGTGCCCCTATATAATGGTACCTCCTGATATTCGCTATTTTGACAATTTTTTAAGTACAATATTCACGGAAATTCCGTATTTGAAGTTCCCAATAGGTACAACAGCCTGTGGCAGGTCCAGTTCTTCGTATAGACTTAAATATATATTATGTCTGCAGGAATTTTGAAAATGGGCCATGTAGGTCCACGTTTTGGTATAACCCCCATATAATGGTACCTCCCTACTTTCTGTATTTTTTCAAGTTTCGTATTTGAGTAATCTAATGGCTCATGACAACAGTTGCCTATGCACGTCCACTTCGTTGTATGGACCCTAATTAATGGCTACATTTGGTATTTTTAAGATTTCAACAGAATTTTTAACGGATTTTATTTCATTAGAAATTGCCAAGTTCGTTCAAAATGGTGGAGACTATTCAATACAGACAGCTGTTTTAATTGCTTCTACTAACACAAGATCGATCTATCTATCGATGAAAATTTTAAAACGGGAAATTAATATCCGATTCCATTCAGACTTGGTACATCTCAATATTTTCATCAACACAAAATCTTTTATAATCTTTTTCTTTTGGCACCTGCCCCACATATTGTTCAAGATTTCGAGAAACAAAACGCTCACAGAAAGTGAAATAAGTATCCAACTCCCTTCAAATTTCACACATATAAACATTTTTGCTAATACAAGATCTGTTGTGAAGATAGTAGATATCTGTGGACCCCATTTGTTACCTTACCCACAAAGAATCACATTTTCTAGAGGGTCGCAAGAGTAACAATTTTCTAGTGGGTCCCAAGGGTCATAATTTTCTAGTTAGCGATTCTTTACAACTTGCAATATGTAAACATTTCTCTCAATCAGAAACCTGAGATGAATGCGGAATTTATGATTTCGCATAAAATTGGATATAAGTGTTCGATTTCCTTGCAATTTTTCATATATCAATATTTTTGTCTGTATTAGATGACCTAATGAAGTGAAGGAAGTAATAAATAAAATATCCGATTCTGGCACGTCGCAATATTTATACCATATTTATTTAGGACCGATACAAAATGGACAACATTGGCCCATTGCTTCGGAACCTATCCAAAATGAATAAAAATGTAATAATCGAACATTGGCCGAGGGTATACATCTGTCGACAAAAGCGACTGATACTTTTTTGCTGGTTTCATACCTTTCAGTTCGTATTTCCAAAAATCCTTTATCCAAAAATTCTTTCGAACCACTTCGTTCCAAAGCGAACCTCAGGACCCTGACTTTAGCCGATTCATGTTGGCTTTGAAGAATTAGTCATTAAGTTATCACTTCTCTTTGAATTTTTCAAGGGATACTCTAAATGTTGGCAATTGAAAAGGGTTTTCGTTGTGAATAAAAGTTGCGGTCCAGTCGGAATTAAAGCCGTGTTTTCTTATTCTTACTTGTCTAGAAAATTCTCCTTACCCTTCTTACTTAAGTTGGGCCCAACTTCCATTGATTTAAGATTTTTTTACTTTACAGATTTTCTTCTATGATATTAGAAGTATTTTTTAAGTTTTGTAATTTTCTCCAATAATTCAAACAGAAAATATTCAACGCAATGCTTCAGATTCTCCACAACGAGTAATGGGTAAAATTTGAACATTTTAAACATTATAAGAAACCAAATATCATAGGCTTCTTATAATAAGATACGCTAAACAATAAATATGCCATAACTCTCAATTCTCTATTTAAAAAATTCGCATTTTTAAATTCCATTATTTTTTTTACTTTCTTATTATCCTGCGTAGCATTGCCTCAATATTAAATGTATGTACCCTTAAAATTCGTTTTTAGATAGGGTATGTCACTTAAAAAAAATAAGTCTAACAACAATTCCTCCCATGAACAGTTAAAAAATGAAAAAAAACTTGGTATTCTAATGAAAAATGGCCAAATAGTCCGAAAAAAAGTAATAATAACGAAACAATGGACTTTAGCTGGGGAATTTGTCAGTGAAGCTAAGAAAAATCGCGGCTAATTTTAATTTTTCTTTGCCCCAACCCCAACTCCTTGCGACAATGGAGGAATGAAGGATGGAAAACAGCTCATCTAGCAGAAATTTAAATGGGGAAGAAAAGGTGTGGGTTGTTGATGATGATGCTGATGCCGTTCCTGCTGCTGCTGCTGCTGGGTTGATTATTTCCAAAGCAAAGTCAGTGGAGGCCTAGGCGTCCTAGGCATTCCGGTTGTTTGAAGGATGAGTTGCTTAGTTAATATGCCAACTGATGATGGTGGTGCTGCTGCTGTGACCGTTGCCAATGCACGTTCACGTTCTCCTTTAGTTTCGTCCGGCCATCAGCCAGTGCCTTTCGTCTCTGGGGGTGCTATGTCATTTGTACATCAACATTCAGGCCAGGCCATGATTAGACGAACACAAACAGAGTAAGTGAAACTTTTTTTCTGCTGATAAATAATGACCTGGCACAAAAATTCTAGATGAAGAATTTTTTCTTAAACGCATTTTTTCGCTGTGTCCACAACCCTCGGCTTAACTCCTATCCACCACCTCCAAGTGGTGGCGGAGGTGGTGATGGTGGCCAAAGCCATTGGTGTGTTATGGAAACCAAAGCTTTATTTTGGTGCGTTTGATGTGTTGTCCTCTTACACAACAAAATAACAACAACAGGAGCAGCACCAAATTAAGGCCCAACGAAGTAAACAACACAAACTTAAGATTCTACAAAAGAATCCTCCCAAAAATTACCAAAAAAAAGTTTTAAATTATGAAACGAAATGACTTGACGAGTAGTTTTCAAGTATTTGTTGGTCTTTTGATTAACGTTTGCTTTGGTGGGTTTTGTTTACAAAGGATTTGGTCAGGCGAGTGCATTTTTGAACCGAAATTAACCTAGTAGTTTGTACGAAACTTGTGGTGGACAGTGGTTTTGGGAGGCGGTCGCAAGAAAATTTGACTTGGCTTATCTTAATGTGAACATATCGTTATAAAGAGACATCTTAATACAGAAAAACATTATTATAGAACAGTATAGAGATTGGAAGCTGTTTAATACCAGTTTCCAGTCATTTCGAAATTGTTATTTATTACAGTTGTTTTGAAAATTCACTGAAACATCCACGTTTTGAGGCCTCTTGAGGCAAATGAATTTTTTATACCCTCATCCAATGTTCAATAATTTAAAAATATTTTGACTTCTTTTATGATTATTCAAACTCTTGCCCCTCTATGGAGTAGGTTTTGAAAGAATTTGCCAATACTGTCCATTTCTTATAGGAACTAAATAAATATAACATAAATACAGCGACGTGCCAGGTTTTGACTATATTGATTCCCTCACATTACCTGAGATATGTGATAATTTTAAGAAAATTTTAACATTTGCGTGAGGTATCAGATATAGTCGACCGAAGTATTCCATTTTCATGCTTCATCTAATGCAGATAAAAATATTGGTATGGCCAAAATAATAAGAAAATCGGACATTTATATCCAATTTATTGGAAATCATAAATTCCATATTCATTTCAGGTTTCTGGTTGAGAGACATATATTTAGATATAGCACGTTGTAAAGAATTGCGAAACAACTCGCAATTTATGACAGATATAAGTATTGGAAATTGTGAACCTTTGTGGGTGAGGTACCAGATGGGGTTGGCAGATATATATCATCTTCACAACAGATCTTGTGTTAGCAAAAATATTCGTATGTGTGAAATTTGAAGAGTGTTGGATGCTTATTTCGCTTTTTTAAGCCCCATGTGGGGAAGGTACCGAAAGAAATGGTCTGATCTCTAACACACTTTTAACAGATCCTGTGTTGGTGGAAATATTGAGATGTACCAAGCCGGAATAGAATCGGATGTTAAATTCGCGTTTTATGGATATTCAAAATTTTGACCCTTTGTGACGAGGTACCATAAGGATTGGACCGATATATCCCATCTTCACAGCAGATCTTGTTTTAGTAGATATAATGGGATGTGTGAAATATGAAGAGAACCGGACAATTATTTTAGATTTTATGATCGTTTTGGTTACTTAAAACTTTGACCCTTTGTAAGAGAGGTACCAGAAAAAATGGTCTGATCTCTACCATCTTTATAACAGACGCTGTGTTGATAGAAGTATTCAGATGTACCAAGTCTGAATAGAAACGAATGTTAATTTCGCTTTGTAAGAGCTTCACGGATATTCAAAATTTTGACCCTTTGTGGGGGAGGTACCAGAAAAAGTGAGCCGATATATCCTATCTTAACACCATAACTTTTGTAAATAGATATATTGGGATGTGTGAATTTGAAGACAATCAGGCTCTTACCAAAGAGTTAAAATTATTCAAACTTTTGACCCTTTGTGGGGGAGGTACTTGATGTAGTGGACGGATATTATATATTTTCCTACCTGACCTAGCACTGGTGGATATATTTGCAAAGTTGGAGCAAAATCGGAGGTACTTGATGTAGTGGACGAATATTATATATTTTCCTACCTGACCTGGCACTGGTGGATATATTTGCAAAGTTGGAGCAAAATCGGAGTATATTTTCTCTTTCTGCGCAGTAAAATATTTTTTTTTTTTTGAAAATTTCGACCTTTGGTGTGGGAGGTACAAGAAGGAGTGAAACGATATTGCCATCTCCAAACTCGATCTAAGTTTGATAATAATATTACGATGTATCAAGTCTGGACTAAATCTGATGCTCCTTTCGAGAGTTATCGTGCGCACCAGCTAGACAGACAGACGGACGGCGTCGCTATATCGACTCCAAATGTCATGAAACGGATTTGGTCCAAAGAGGCATAGTTAGACCCTATTTCGATGAAGCACGTTTTGGCCATATCAAATGATATTTACCCTCCCTAGCCATATGACTGAGACGTTCTGATACCTGAAATATCCTGAAACTATTTTTGAAAATCTACTTTCTGAAACCTTATAGTTGTCCTTTTCACAAAATTCTCGTTTTATAGCCTTGATAAGTCCACGTTTTGAAAACTTAAAGCTGTATTCTTTAAAATATTAAAAAAAAATTCACAGTAGACACATGTCGGAAAGGATCTTAAAAATATTTTAGAACCTTCAAGTCCTAATTCCTAATTAGTCCTTAAAATATTAAAATTTAAAAGAGCCTTGGAAACTTCTTTTTGAAAAACTTCGTATTGAGACCAAAGATTAAATCTGTAAAACTCTCTAACAAGTCTATGCTTTGAAGCGTCAAAAAGTCTATAAATCTTCTTTGCAAAAATGATTTTTTGATGAATCTGAAAAAAAAATTAAAAATATGAAAATCCACTTTTTAAAGTCTGTGTGGTGTGCTGTTTTCGCTGGAGGAGTCATCGGACCTTTTTTCTACGAAGACGTCTCGGGCCAAACGGTTACTGTGAATGGTGAGCGCTACAATGCAATGATCAACGACTTATTTTTGCCGCAACTTCATGAGTTGAGATTGGAAAACATGCTCGTGCCACAATCGATATGCTGAAGGATGCATTTCCGGGCGACTAATCTAACGTTTTGGCGATCTAACGTTGGCCGATATTTTAAAGTCCAGACGAAGCTAAAGCGTGGAGATAAAACTTTGACTACCTGGAGCCCTCAAATTTGTTAGCCACTAAATTTCTATTGAGACAAGTATCTTTAGAGATCCTTAATTTAGACGACGGTCTTCAGTGGTCTTTTATGAGCCGAAAGCCTCCAGTGCTCGTCTATGGAAAATACGGTCTAAAATGCTCCTCTATTGAGACAATAGTTTTCAGAGCTCGTCTATTGGGTCGATGGTCTTCTGAACTTGTCTATTGGTGGCGATGGTCTTCAGAGCTCTTTAATTTAGACGAAGATCTTCGGAGCTCGTCTATTCAGACGATGGTTTTCAGAGCTCGTCAATTGAGACGCTGGTCCTCAGAGCCCGTCTATTGGTGACGATGATCTTTAGAGCTTGCCTATTAAAACGATGGTTTTCAGAGCTCGTCTATTGGATGGTCTTCAGAGCTCTTTTATTGAGACGAAGGTCTTCAGAGCTCGTATACAAAGGCTCCCTCCCGATCGTCAATAGAGACACCCTCCCGATCGTCAATAAAGATTCCCTCCTGATCGTTTATGGAGACTCCCTCCCGTTCGTTTCCAGAGACACTCACCCGATGGTCTAAAGAGACTCTCATCCGATAGTGTGTAGAGACTCCCTCCCGATTGTCTATAGAGACTCCCCCCGATTGTATTTATAGAAACCCCCTCCTGATCTTTCCAGCAAGATCGTCTGATTATACAGCTCCAGACTTCTTTTTGTGGTGCTTTTTGAAGTCTCGGGTTTATGTCAACAAGCCTAAGACTCTTAAAGACAATATCCGTCAAGAATGTGAGGACCTATCGCCGGAAGTTTTGGCCAATGTAATGAATGGAAAATTCGATAAAAAGGGCTCAAATG
Organism: Musca domestica; assembly: GCF_030504385.1. Classification (NCBI taxonomy): domain Eukaryota; kingdom Metazoa; phylum Arthropoda; class Insecta; order Diptera; family Muscidae; genus Musca; species Musca domestica. Next base: position 1,114,909 of record NW_026712393.1, read on the forward strand.
ACAATAAACTGTGGCGGCGGCCATTAACATGACATCATATTCTCGACTTGTTGTAAAAAACAAGAAGAATCAAAGAAGAACAAGAGAAATCAAAGTTTTTCTTTTTTTTAATTACAGCCCAAAAAGTTTACTTTTCAACCTTGTATAAAAGTAGCCATAAAAGGCAACCTCTTTTGGCCTTTTTACAATAATCTCTCGCCTTCCCCCAAATAGAAAATGTTACACCGGCGGTGTTATATATGCACTGACTTGGAAACCGAATTATCGGTCCAGATTCATAGTATGAAACTTAATATGATTACCTAGCTCTTTTCTGAGCTGCAAGTGGTGGCGTAAAAAGCTAGACCCAATGTACCAATGCCACTCTACTTTGTCTCAATTCCAGAATCAGTTCAAAGCACTGTATATTTCTACAAATTAATAATAAATTGCGTTTGTATTCCTCATCTGCTAATCAATTAGGAACATTTGTACGGGGTACTCAACCTGCGATTGAAAATCCCTTGGGTTAAATAAAGAAATGTAAAAAAATGAAGAGATTTCTTTAAAGAAACGAATGCTAGTCAAAGGGAAATAATTCATGAGGTTTTCGACGAGAAGAAAAGCCTTTTGTTACAACTAGCACACGTTGCTTAAAAACAATGGAATCGGAGTATGGACACGGGGAATAAAAGGAGATAATACAAAAGGAAAACTTTGCCAGAATTTAACAATGCCCATGACTCATTCCCACAACAAATAATCTACACATACAACAAAAATAACTTATTTTTTGAGAAAAAAAATCAAAGTATTTTTAAAGCTCACGAGCCTAACTTGAGAAAAAGAAAAAAAAAAAAAACACCAAAAAACAATGAATCCTTATCGCAGCCATGATAAAAAGAAGACCAACTCTCCACAATTGCCAGAATGACATGTTAAGAAAAAAATTGAAAGAAAATTAAAAAAAAGAATAACACAAAGTAAAATATTTTTTAATTTATCACCAGTTTTTTTTTTTTCAGAAGCAAAAAAATAAGGAACGGAAACAAAACCTGCTTATACGGGCTCTAGAATACAAAGTAGTAGTGGTATCATTGGTTGGAAGCCACATCCCTTGCCAAGAGCAGGCATTCTCCTTCTACTCTCATTACGCTTTGAAATCCTGATCTGGTTTTTTGGCTTCACGCTAAACGATATAACTGAGGTTTCAATTTTCGCCCCATGCCTTTGTTCCATTCTATTTTTGGTGGGCAATTATTAAAATCTCAATGATTTTCCAAATAGTGACAACATTTTTCCACTACAGTGACTTCTGAGTATGATTTTATTCGGAAAGGGGCCGCTTACGAGTGTATACCAAATAAGTTTGGTAAAGAATTTGAAAATGAGGAGACTGGGCTCATACTGTTGGGACTTAGTGGTCGTTTGGCAGAGAGTCGCACTCTTATGTTGTACTTTTGGTACTCTCTGATTACAGATATTCCATGGAGATAATGGTCCAGTTGAAAATGGGATCGTTTTTGTTCATATCTGTTAGATACTTAAGGATTTGAGGGTCATCACTCTCTCTAGAGGAATGTAACGGACAATTCAAACTCTTACGAGAAATTGTTCAGGAAGATATGCAACGTCAATACGCCGCACTTTCACGAGGCAGTACCCAGGTGGGTCCGTTATTTTATTATATTTATTATAATTTGGGCAGTACAGCTATTTCCCGTTAAAGGGTTGAGGAGAACTTCAGCCCCCTGTACGAATCGCTTATTTAAATTTGGAGAATCTTGAGGGGATTTTGAATTTGCTTTAGTAAGTCCATAGCGGTGGCCAATGATATGTCTAGATTACCCACCAATATTTTAAAGTCCAGACAAAGCCTAAAGCGTGGAGATGGAACATTGACCACCTGGATACCTTAATTTTATTAGCCACTAAATATCTATTGAGACGAATCTCTTTAGGGATCCCAAGTTTGGACGACGGTCTTCAGTGGTCTTTTTTGAGCCGTAGGCCTCTAGTGCTCGTCGACTATTATCTTCAGAGCTCGTCTATCGGGTCGAAGGTCTCCAGTGGTCTTTTTTGAGCCGAAGGCCTTTAGTGCTCGTCGACTATTATCTTCAGAGCTCGTCTATTGGGTCGATAGTCTTCTGAGCTCGTCTATTGGTGGCGATGGCCGCTCTGAAGACCATCGACCCAATAGATGAGCTCTGAAGACCATGGTCTCAATAGGCGAGCTTTGAAGACTATTGTCTCAATAGACGAGCATTTTAGACCGTATTTTCCATATACGAGCATTGGAGGCCTTCGGCTCATAAAAGACAAATGGAGACCGTCGTCTAAATTAAAGATCTCTGAAGAAACTTTTATTGAGACGAAGATTTTCCGACCTCATCTATTCAGACGATGGTTTTCAGAGCTCATCAATTGAGACGATGGTCCTCAGAGCTCGTCTACTGAGGCGAAGGCATTCGACGCTCGTTTATTAAGACGATGGTCTTTAGAGCTTGTGTATTGTTTGATTACGAAGGTAATTAGACGATGTTCTTTAGAGCTCGCTTATGAAGACGAGCCCAGAGCCCGCTCGTCTATAAAGACTCCCTCCGACTCGTCTATAAAGACTCCCCAGGCTCGTCTATAAAGACTCCCCAGGCTCGTCTATAAAGACTCCCCAGGCTCGTCTATAAAGACTCCCCAGGCTCGTCTATAAAGACTCCCCAGGCTCGTCCATAAAGACTCCCTCTGGCTCGTCCATAAAGACTCCCCCTGGCTCGTCTATAAAGACTCCCCCTGGCTCGTCTATAAAGACTCCCCCTGGCTCGTCTATAAAGACTCCCCTGGCTCGTCTATAAAGACTCCCCCTGGCTCGTCTATAAAGACTCCCCCTGGCTCGTCTATAAAGACTCCCCCTGGCTCGTCTATAAAGACTCCCCCTGGCTCGTCTATAAAGACTCCCCCTGGCTCGTCTATAAAGACTCCCCCTGGCTCGTCTATAAAGACTCCCCCTGGCTCGTCTATAAAGACTCCCCCTGGCTCGTCTAAAAAGACTGCCTCCTGCTCGTCTAAAAAGACTCCCCTGGCTCGTCTATAAAGACTCCCTCCGACTCGTCTATAAAGACTCCCTCCGACTCGTCTATAAAGACTCCCTCCGACTCGTCTATAAAGACTCCCTCCGACTCGTCTATAAAGACTCCCTCCGACTCGTCTATAAAGACTCCCTCCGACTCGTCTATAAAGACTCCCTCCGACTCGTCTATAAAGACTCCCTCCGACTCGTCTATAAAGACTCCCTCCGACTCGTCTATAAAGACTCCCTCCGACTCGTCTATAAAGACTCCCTCCGACTCGTCTATAAAGACTCCCTCCGACTCGTCTATAAAGACTCCCTCCGACTCGTCTATAAAGACTCCCTCCGACTCGTCTATAAAGACTCCCTCCGACTCGTCTATAAAGACTCCCTCCGACTCGTCTATAAAGACTCCCTCCGACTCGTCTATAAAGACTCCCTCCGACTCGTCTATAAAGACTCCCTCCGACTCGTCTATAAAGACTCCCTCCAACTCGTCTATAAAGACTCCCTTCGACTCGTCTATAAAAACTCCCTCCGGCTTGTCTATAAAGTCTTCCTCCGGCACGTCTATGAAGACTCCCCTGACTCTATTGAGAGTTCCTCCAGCTCATCCATAAAATCTCCCTCTCGTTTCTCTTGCTTTGGGGGATAGTATTAATTTTGTTCTCTTCTTAGAAATGTCACTCTACCCGGACCTTATTACACCGCCCCCATATCTTCTCCACCGAATAATAGAACATAGTTAAATTAGAGCAGAACATATAGAAAATCATTTTTAATTAGCCACATTTTGTTGACCATTGTCATTAATATGGCTGAGCTGTACTTTGGTGCAAGTGACTGCAAGAGTCTAAGTTTTCACTTCTTCAAAGGACATTCTTCCCATTCACATCTATAAAGTGTGGGAGCATTTTCGCCATCCAACCAAAGGACAGAAAAGAAAAAACAAAAACTGAAGATGGCGTAAATGATGACCGGACATTGGACTGTCATTTGCATGGCTAACATTTAATTTTTTTTGTCTTTGGCGTCAGAGGCTTCCGCCAAAGTCGATGCCTTTGTCATTTCCTTTTTTTTCCTCTTTGTTATTTTGTCTTGTACACGTTTCATTATTTTTTAATTATTGTGTGAAAAATATGTAACTTTTTTCTCTAAAAAATTGTGACTTTTTCGATTTGAATACCAGGGGAGGAAGAGAGGGGGTGAATGTGAAGAAGAACCAAAAAATAGCAAAGAAATATTTTCACATGAATTCATTTGGGCATAACGAAAGATAAGACATTTTGTCTTTCTTAAAGACATTCATAAGGATTCCCATTGACTTGGTGTAGGCGGTGGTGGGGGTAGTATTTTAATATAGGGGGTTGTTAGTGTCTAGTGGCTGCTTGTCCACTACATTTGAATATGAATTTTATTGCAGTGGACATGATGACTTTCCCATTTGTTTATTCACCATTCAGAGACAATTTTTTTTAGAGTTCCTTGTGAGGTATGGGTATTTGCCGGAGAAGACAGAGGATTACATTTCGAAAAAAAGGATAATTAGTGGTTGTAGGATTTGTCAAATATTTAATTTATTATTTGATAATTAAAGTGTTTGAGAGAAGTGTAGAGCATCTAAGAAATGGCTACTTTCCCATCATGCATGATATCCGGCTAGAAAGTTAAAATTTGGCTACATCCTTAATTACTTAAAAAATTGATCAGGTGCAGGGTACACCTTGCTTAAATATATAAGATTATGAGACAATTATGGCGAAATAACAATTTTAAGAATTCAGTTTGAAGCTAAGGTATTTTAGCCAAAGAAAAAATATTTCGTCCTAGAGACTCCTCATTGGTCGAATACAAAGACTCCCTCCTGTTCAGACGCCCATCGACTCGCCATAGAGCCACCCTCCCGATCGTCTACATGGAGACGAGCTGAAGAGGGTCTCTATAGAAGAGCTGAAGGGAGAATCCCTACTTATCGTCTATAGAGACGGCCTTGATAAACACGTCTATGGAGACGACCTTCATAAACTCTTCTATGGAGACGTCCCCCGGCTCGTCTATAGTGACGACCTTCATCAGCTCGTCTATAGAGACGACCTTCATCAGCTCGTCTACAGAGGCGACCTTCATCAGCTCGTCTGTAGAGACTCCCTGCCGCTCGGCTATAGAGCCCTCGCGCTCGTCTATAGAGACTCCCTCGCGCTCGTCTATAGAGACTCCCTGCCGCTCGTCTATAGAGGCTCCCTCGCGCTCGTCTATAGAGGCTCCCTCGCGCTCGTCTATAGAGGCTCCAACGCGCTCGTCTATAGAGGCTCCCTCGCGCTCGTCTATAGAGGCTCCCTCGCGCTCGTCTATAGGGGCTCCCTCGCGCTCGTCTATAGAGACTCCCTCTAGCTCGTCTATAGAGACTCCCTCTAGCTCGCCTGTAGAGACTCCCTCTAGCTCGTCTGTAGAGACTCCCTCTAGCTCGTCTATAGAGACTCCCTCGCGCTCGTCTATAGAGACTCCCTCGCGCTAGTCTATAGAGACTCCCTCGCGCTCGTCTATAGAGACTCTCTCGCGCTCGTCTATAGAGACTCCCTCGCGCTAGTCTATAGAGACTCCCTCGCGCTCGTCTATAGAGACTCCCCCGCGCTCGTCTATAGAGACTCCCTGCCGCTCGTCTATAGAGACTCCCTGCCGCTCGTCCATAAATACTCCCTTCGACTCGTCTATAGAGAGACTCCCTTCGACTCGTCTATAGAGAGGCTCCCTTCGACTCGTCTATAGAGAGACTCCCTCGCGCTCGTCTATAGAGACTCCCTCCCGTTCGTTTGTGAAGAGACTCCCTCCAGCTCGTCTGTGAAGAGACTCCTTCCAGCTCGTCTATAGAGACTCCCTTCCGCTCGTCTATGAAGAGACTCCCTCCCGCTAGTCTATAGAGACTCCCTCGCGCTCGTCTATAGAGACTCCCTTCCGGTCGTCTATGAAGAGACTCCCTCCCGCTAGTCTATAGAGACTCCCTCCCGTTCGTCTGTGAAGAGACTCCCTCCATCTCGTCTGTGAAGAGACTCCTTCCAGCTCGTCTATGAAGAGACTCCCTCCGGCTCGTCTATAGTGACTCCCTCCCGCTCGTCTATGAAGAGACTCCCTCCCGCTTGTCTATGAAGAGACTCCCTCCCGCTAGTCTATAGAGACTCCCTCCCGTTCGTTTGTGAAGAGACTCCCTCCAGCTCGTCTGTGAAGAGACTCCTTCCAGCTCGTCTATAGAGACTCCCTTCCGCTCGTCTATGAAGAGACTCCCTCCCGCTAGTCTATAGAGACTCCCTCCCGTTCGTTTGTGAAGAGACTCCCTCCAGCTCGTCTGTGAAGAGACTCCTTCCAGCTCGTCTATAGAGACTCCCTTCCGCTCGTCTATGAAGAGACTCCATCGCGCTAGTCTATAGAGACTCCCTCCCGCTCGTCTATGAAGAGACTCCCTCCCGCTCGTCTATGAAGATACTCCCTCCCGCTTGTCTATGAAGAGACTCCCTCCCGCTTGTCTATGAAGAGACTCCCTCCCGCTAGTCTATAGAGACTCCCTCCAGCTCGTCTGGGAAGAGGCTCCCTCCAGCTCGTCTGTGAAGAGACTCCTTCCAGCTCGTCTATAGAGACTCCCTTCCGCTCGTCTATGAAGAGACTCCCTCCCGCTAGTCTATAGAGACTCCCTCCCGTTCGTCTGTGAAGAGACTCCCTCCATCTCGTCTGTGAAGAGACTCCTTCCAGCTCGTCTGTGAAGAGACTCCCTCCAGCTGGGCTATAAAGCCTCTCACTCCGGCCCGTCTATAAAGACTCTAACTCCAGCCCGTCTATAAAGACTCTCACTCCAGCCCGTCTATAGAGACTCCCACCCCAACTCGTCTATACAGCCTCCTTCCAGTTCGTCTATAGAGTTTCCCTGTAGGCCGCCTAAGGAGTTTCCCTTTAGTTCGTCAATAGAGACTCCTTTCTTTCAAGAATAATTTCTAATGGACAGATTTCCCGTTCCTTCATTACAAATTGATTAAGAAACTATTGATACTCCCTGCGGACCGCTCCTGAATGGCAAGGTGTGCACAACTGAAAAACAAACGCGTGCAAAGTAGGTGTTACCCATTAAGGCACAGCCCAAAACGGCAGATGAGAGTTGGCATCCTTGCGATGATCTCTTAACGATGAGGTTGAAAGGTAAGCAAGCCGTTTCCGTTGCCTCTCAAGTGAGAGGGACACAGATCAAGGAAGAGGATCAATAGATGATAAATAAAGATTAAAGAATGAATCAACGAGAAATTAAGAAAAGTGAAAATTTTCCAACAAAAGAAGACGAAAATGAAAGTCGTCTAATGGAGAGGGAGGAAAATTGGAGGCGTTTTCTATGGGGATGTGTGCCCAGTTGGCAGAGTTCCCGATATTAATTGCAGGAAATATGTAATTAGAGAATGCATTTTCAATGGAAATTCTAGGAATTTTTCTATTTATCAAGGATCGAAATTAACACGTGCGTCGGCACACGATTGCAGTCCTCTCTCCAAAAAATAAAATGGAAATTCCTCAATTAAAAACTGCAGAATTATTTTCTTTCATTTGGTGATGCTAACTAAAGGAATATTGCTTTCTAATATTTAACTATTGGAAATGTTAACCATTTAGACCACCAATCAGTATTCCTATTAATCGACGAGGTAAATTTCGAAATGAACTACAAACTAGGGATACTCCAGTTTATAAAATGTTCTTATCTTCGAGAATAAAAGATCACCTCCGTTGTCTTTCATCTGCCGCCCAGAACTCTGGCGAAGACATACACCTGCCCTTTTGTCACCTAAATGTCCTTTAGGTGCTATGAAAATTGAACCCATTTTTTGTCAACGAAAAGGAATTCCACCTTTGCAGCACTTTTGTCACATCAGTTTATGACCTTCGGTCAAACCATAAATAAAATGGACATTTATTGTCAAACCATACCCCCTTTTTGCTGGAGTTTTGACTACACCATTGACTTGAGTTAATAAATAACGTTGCAATGGAACGAACACCAACTGCTTCTTAACCTGGTTAACAAACGCACAGAAGTCATTTGTGGTTGAAACCATTTTTTGGTGTGGAATAATTTATTCCGAACAAAGTGTGACAAAGGGCTGTTATCTGACAAAAGTAAACAAGGGAGTAGCTATGACATACTCGGCGATAGCCTGGTTAAATTCAGGTTGACGGGGTTAATGAGGCTCTGTAGAAGCAGGAATGTATTTTTTTCATATTCTTGTTTAGTGAACTATTTGCTTCCAATGTAATATTCATATGTGTAGGAAAGGAATTCGAAATATTTTCAATAATGTAACCATTGAGGTTAGGTAATGTGACCATTCTTTTACAAGAATGGAAAAATACTGCGAAGAACAAAATACTTTATTAGAAGTTTAGGTGCGATGCTATGGAGCAATATTTGAAAAGTCAATGATAATGAAATTTTTAATAAGAAAAGCAAAAGATGATACCTCCATTTCCAAACGAAGATGGGACCTCGGAGTAAAAAAAATATTTTCTGAAATCGACAGCAATATGTATTACCAATGTAAGATTAGTGTCCGAATTTCTTCGAACATTCAATATATTTGCTAATATTTAATGAATTGTGAAAACGAAATTTCTATCCATTTTTCCCCATCTCGCCATTAAAAGTTCAAAATTTTCGAAATAAATGGGCATATATTTTATATTAACTGAAGGGGGAACCCGATATAGCTCAAACATGGCAGAGCGTAATATTAAATTAGCCTTTGATCAGCTACTACAATAAAACCTATTGGCCAGTTCCTCTTCGTCGACAACTTACAATTTTTGTAAATACCACATCCCATCTTATGATGGAATATATCGGTCCACTTTTTTGGCGGTCCAGCATCATTATACCCTACTCCCCATAATGGTAAGAGTATTATGTCTCTGTATACTTGGTTGTAACAGACAAAAGGAAGTGAGATAGACCCATAGTTACTTTTGAGGATTTTCATAGAATCACTTTCTGAGTCGATTTATCTATGTCAGCCCGTCTGTCCGTCCGTCTGTCCATGTATTTTTGTGTACAAAATTGAGGTCGCATTTATTAAGAATTTTCCAAACAATATTTGTCTGTCCCGAGGATGAACCCCTTTTGAAATTTAGATATAGCTTCCATTTATAACCTTAATGGATTTCGGGTTTATTGTGCGCCAAATGACCAATATCAGTTCAAATGATCTGAATTCAGTCTAGAAGCAAGTACGTGAAATTTGGAGAAAATCGGTTCAGATACAAAAAATACCTCTGTCAAATTTAATCGATATTGGATCAGATTTGGATATAGCTTCCATATATATCTTTAGCCGATATCAGGTTTATTGTGCACCATCAGCCCAAATGAATCTTTTAAATTCCGATTAATATCATCTTAGAAACATTGGTGAAAATCAGTTCAGATAAAGCTATATCTTCCATACACAGGGTGAGATGAAAAAACTGCAACCAATTTCAGACTGCTGCCACTTCAAAGCCACTCGTCCGAAAGCTGTTAAAATTATTCCAGTTACAGCTTATATTGCATACAAGCGAACAAAAGCATTTTGGTGAGAATTTTCCAGAAAAAAGTTATTCGCAATGGAATTCAAGCGTGGTAGTGAGATTTCTTTATATTTGGCAGGAAAACCACAAGTGGCTATCGTTAGAGCACTCCAGTATCTAAATGTGAATACATCTTTTGTGTCTCGTACCATCGCTCGTTACCGTGATACTGATAGCGTAGCCCGATGTCAAGGAAGTGGACGGAAGAAAACAGCAACATCAGCAGAAATGGTTCGAAAATAAAGAAGCGATTTGATAGAAACCCGCGTCGCAGTGGCCGAAAAATGGCTCGTGAGCTGAACATATCGCAATATTCCATTCGGTAATTATTGAAAAAGGAACTCGGGGTAAAGCCATTGACATTCCAAAAAGTGCAAGAGCTTACACCGCAACAGAAAGAAAATAGACTCAAAAGAGCTAAATAGTTGCTTCGCTTGGCCGAAAGTGGTGAACTGTCGAATTTTGTTTCCTCCGATGAGAAAACATTCGCTTTCCAGCCGTTTGTAAACAAGCAAAATGATCGTGTTTACTTGCCAAAGAGGTCAGCTGAAAATGTGCACCTGCGGTTGTCCACCAGAAATCAAGCGCCGTCATGGTAATGATGTGGGCCGCCTTAACTGCCAATGGTCGCTCTCCGCTCGTATTAATCGACCATGGCATCAGAATAAATGCCGAATATTATCGCGAAAATATTATGGAGGGTGTATTAAAGCCTTGGGCACACAAACATTTTGGCCGCACACCTTGGACATTCCAGTAGGACTCAGCACCATCACACTCAGCACGCGCCAACCAAGAATATTTACAAAATAAGGTTCCTCGCTTCATTTCCAGCGCACAAGGGCCACCAAAATCTCCGGATACCAATCCGTTGGACTATTGTGTCTAGGGTATTTTGGAATACAAGGTTGGCATTAAAAAATACCAAAGTGTTGATCATCTCAAGCAAGCGCTTCGCCGGGAATGGGCCAAAATACCGCAGAGCAAAATTCGGACAGCGTCTAACGGTTTCATTGGCCGTTTAAAGGCCATAATTCGTGCCAAAGGTGACCAAATTATGATTTTAGACCCTAGGTCTCTTTGGGTCAAATCCGTTTCAGGGCAATTGGAGTCCATTTAACAATGTCCGTCTGTCCGTCTGTGTGTTTTTCTGGCTGGCGCGGAAGATAACACTCGAGGGGAGTACCTGATTTGGTCTAAAGTTAGTACATCGTAATATTTTTATCAAACTTAGATCGAGTTCGGAGATGGGCAATATAGGTACCTTCCCCACAATAGGTAGAAGGTTAAAAAATAAATAAAAAAGATAATAATGGACAGAAAGAGAACGGATAATCCGATAATCATGAAGCTTAAACAAACTAAAGCGAAATTTACATCTGGCGAAATAAATCATCTAGTTCTCCTCAAAATGCACACATCACAATAGTTTTATTAACCCAAGGTCTGTTATAAAGATGGTAGATATCGGATCATTTCTTCTGGTACCTCCCCCATGGAAAGAGATATAAGAATCCAACTTTCTTCTAATTTCAGACATCCAAATATTTTTGTTAACGCAAGATCTGTTGTGAACATGATATATATCTGTGAAGCCCTTCTTGTACCTCACTCACAAAGAATCACAATTTTCAATACTTTTATCTGTCATAACTCGCGAGACAAGTTAGCACTTCTTTACAACTTGTTACATATAAATATTTCTCTCAACCAGAGACCTGCATTTACGATTTCGCATAAAATTGCATATAGATGTTCGATTTTCTTGTAATTTTGCCCATTCCAATAAAATAGAATTTTCGGTCGACTATATCTGGTACCTCGTGCACATTTTAACATTTTCTAAAAATTATCACATATCTCATACAAAGTGAAGGAAGGAAGGAAGTGAAGGCAAAGTATAGTCCAAACTTGGCACGTCGTCGAATTTATATCATATTTATTTGGGTGCGATATGAGATGGACAATATTGGCCCATTCCATCGGAACCTACTCCATAGAGTGTAACCTATTTGAACAATAACAATAAAAGAAGTCAAAATATATTTTTTAATAATCGAACACTGGCTGAGAGTATACGTCTATCGCTAAAACCGACTGATACTTTTTAACTTGTCTTCTTTTAAAAAATATATATTTCAGTTAAAAGTGTGATTTTTTTAATATTTCTTCAAGATAAAATAGTCACGTTTATATTTTAAAAATATTATTTTCAGTTTAAAGTGTGGATTTTTTTCTTTGGGTGTATGATATATTCGTGAATTATCTAACAAAATGATTTTAGTGTATTTTTTCAAATATGTTTCCATGGAATTTTTAAAAATAGTCGCTAAAGCCGTTTAACGAAAGGGATCTAAAAAAAATAAACGCTTTTGCCAAACGTGGAATTTTTTAAAATGTATACGTCCGATTATAAATGTGGATTTTTTTAAGCTAAGCGATTCACCACCTCTAGTGGAATCTCCAGAATCGTAGCTAGAGCTATGCCGTCGTTGCTGATATATAATTCAAACTGTTGCAATATTCATACCCAAAAAATTTTAGATCTAACTGACCATTGACTGGGTTTAGTATTATTCTAGATTCCTCACCTTTACAACGACTAATCATCCTATCATTGTTAAGGTAAGCAGTTCCATCTGTCCATAAAGAGAAGGATTTTCCCCAGATGAAAGTTTTGAAAACAGTTTCCTCAATAAAAGCAACCATAAGTTCTATTGAGACCATTCACTGAGATTATCACGTCTTCTGCAACTGCTATTAACGGCAGCATTCTGTGCATGTTAAGGGGGTTTTAAACTATCCTCACCTTGACGATACGATCGGCCAGCGCACCTTTAGAATTACCCCGAGTTATGTTAGAGAGTGATAGCCATCCACAGAGTTTTAGGTCTACTCCGCAGGTTCTAATTCGAAGATCAGCTATATGGGCTTCAATTGCCTCTCGGTTTGGGTTGAGGAGAATATGGGAGACAGAATATATAGCCAGATTGGCCTGTCTCCTCTTTGGAATTGTTCAAAGGATATGGGACACTTCCATCTTCCTGAAAGCCATACTTTCCATCGAAACCAAAGACTTCTTAGCTTTGAAAAAAAAATATCACTGTGTTCCTTTCGATAATTGCAGTAGGAGAATATTTTTGGCAAGTTCCCAATAAATTACTTGTTTTAAATTCATTTCATTTGTTTTTTTTTATCAAACAATTCAATTTTCTCAAAAAGAGAGAGAAAAAGAGAAAAACTAAAATAAAAAGGATAACAATCTACTTTTGGAATATTAAAGAAGAAGTTTTCGGTTGAATGCTTCCCTGCAGTTGGCTGGTTGGTTGGTGTTCCTTTGGCGAGAACATTAATCATTTCTATTGTGAGTTAATTAATTGAAATTGTACAACAATAGAAACAAACAAAACATAAATTAAGACCGAAAAAACGAATTCGTGTTCAGACAAATGGACTAACACCTTTGACATATTTCGGAAACTAGGCTTAAAACGAATAGAAAAAAACGCCAGCATTCATTGGACTCCGGAGAAAGGCTTTAAATTTTCGGTAAACGTTTGCAAAGAATACAACGACTACCACCTGTGGCGGTGGCCAAACTACTCCAGTAGTTCAGTTGAAATCGCTCCCAAACAAAGGGGGAAGAATAAAAACGGCGCAACGTAGGAAAGCAATTAATCATTGGAATGTGTGCAAGTATTCAAAAAATTGTAAAAAGAGTTCTTTTTTTCGATTCTTGCATTAAAATTGTAACAAAACTCTGGCTGGCTGACTGACTGGCCATCATGCAAAAGGTGCATATCAAATGAGCAGCATTTTTTCGCCATACAATACCAAGATCCCTCGTCCCACTGCCCAGCAGGAGTTGCAGCGATAATAGACACAAAATGCCAAACAAACAACAGCAAACATGACAGACAGCCCGATGGTCAATAGGATGGTCGGTAGGTGATCTCCGGCATTATCAGACTCACGTACATATTTGGCTAACATTGACAAGTGTGTCTTAACAAATGACTGACAATCGGTCAGTTCGCTAGACAAAAACCTGCCAATGATTGTGAACTCACCGACGACTAATCGCTCATGGACTCTCTCGGCATCGGAGAGTAATTTATTATCACATTTTCATTGCTGCAGATAATAGCCAGGCCAAGAAGAGACATTGTCGATGATGTTGTTGGTATTGTGAAAGATGTCAGTACAGGACACCAGGCCAACGCAGCCTTTCCCGGAATATTTTAAGTACTACGTTTTGCATCCTTTTTGTTTGGCAATAATTGTTACAAATGATTGAAGAGTTTAGTTTTTTTTCGTGTCTTTTCTTGAAGCAGCAATTTTTTAATGATCCAATTTTCTTATCAATTCACCTGCCCTGCAGTGAAATGCTCTCCACTTCGGTGGGTTACAGCCATAGGTAATACATTTCAGTTAGACTCATGTTATGAAGTCTGCTTATGGACACATGTCAAATGCCGAACAGGTGTAGTTTGTCATTTAAAAATGATTGCCAACTTGGAGGAGATCAATCATAATTTTGTTGTAATTAAAATAAAGGTTTGAGACCTACGGCAATTGAGCAGCTGATTTCAGAAATGAATCTATGAACAAAATGTTTCCTTGAAGAAATAAATATAAAAACAAGTAAAAAAGCAGTAAGTTCGGATGGTCCGAACTGTGAATACCCTCCTTAATTTAGAACGAATTTGAAAATTTTCGAAAAAGATAACACCAACATCGTTTTGCCAAAAATTCCGTTAACATTGGCCTGTACGACGTGCACCTACATTGAAATAAACGGTGAATAATGTAGCCAAAATCATCAAAATACCGTACATAGGGAGGTACCGTTATATAGGAGCTATACGAAGACCTGGACCAGCATAGACAATTTTCTGTCACAGGCTGTAGCTTCCATTACTAACTTCATACGACATCTCAAACAATTTCGGTGAGTATTGTACCTAAAATCGTCAAAATACCGAATATACGTAGGTACTGATATATGGGGCCTATACGAAGACCTGGACCTGCATAGGCAATTTTCTGTCACAGACTGTATTTCCCATTACGAACTCTAAATACGTAATTTGAACCTACTACGGTGAATAATGACGCTAAAATCATCAAAATACCAAATATTGGGAGGTACCGTAATATGGGGGCTATAAGAAAATTTGGAACAATTCCGGTAAATAAAATACCGAGTATAGGGAGGTACCGTTATATGAGGGCTATACGAAGACGTGGACTTGCACAGATAGTTTTATGTCTCAGGCTGTAGTATCCATTTCGAATTTCAAATGCCAAATTTGAAAGAATTCCGGTGAATAATGTCGCTAAAATCATCAAAATACCAAATATCGGGAGGTACCATTAAATGGGGGCTATATGAAAACGTGGAACTATATTGCCCATTTAAGAACATAACCTGCCTACTGGCAAAATAAACATGTGTGCAAAATTTTAGCCTTCTATCTCAATCCGTTCGAAAGATAGAGTGTTTACAACAGACAAACGGAGAGACAGACGGACATGGCTATATCGTCTTAGAATTTTACGCTGATCAAGAATATATATACTTTGTTGGGTCTAAGATCATTATTTCGATGAGTTACAAACGGAATGACAAAATGAATATACCCCCCATAGTATGGTGGAGGGTATAATAAGGATAATAATTGGGACACTCTTTTTAGGTTAAAGGATCGTGGTTAGTAAAATTCCAAATCAGTTATCTATGTTTGGGCTTTGACGTGAAATTTCTTTCGCTGTCAGATAGCAACTTCATAAACCTCTAGGTCCAACATATTAAAATGTTACTTAAAGCCAAAACAGGCCCGGAGCAGGGAATATTCCATAGATTCTATCTAAGAACCCTTAAACAATAAGTAGCATAAAACAAGTATAAAAGCAGTTAAGTTCGGCCGAGCCGAACTTTTTATATTCTCCACCATTAAAAAAAAACTTGAAAAACTTAAAAAAAATTCATCGAAAAATACTATCCGAAGACGTGGTCTTGCATAAATAATTTGTGTCATAAGTTGTAGTAATGGTTCCGAACTTTTCCGAAATTTGAAACAATTCCGTGAATAATGTCGCAAAAATTATGAAAATACCGATTATCTTCTAAGGGGTAAAGTACTCAGAAGGAACCTCTTGTGTGGATTTTAAGACTATTCCATTGAAAAATTTGGCCGAAATCATAAAAATACCGAATATTGTGGGGTGCCGTTATATGGGGACAATACAATATCGAGGACCTATATAGATAATCCTCTTCAAGGGTATAAAGTACTCGCAAGGAACTCTATGTGTGCATTTCCAGATAATTCCATTGAAACATTTGGCTGAAATAATAAAAATATCAAATATCAGAATGTGCCGTTATATGGGGATGTACGATATCGTGGACAATTGTCTTTCAGGGAGACAATTGTCTTTTGGGATAGAGTTATTTGGACAGACGAATCCAAATTTGAATTGAAGAATGAGAAAAGGAGGAAGCGGGTATGGTGCGAACCCTCAGAAAGGCTGAGGCCGAAGAATCTTATTCATACAGTTAAACATGGTGGAGGTAACCTTATGGTATGGGGGTGCTTCTCTACAACGGGAGTCGGTCGCCTAGTAAAAATTGATTGCAGAATGACAGGAAAAGACTACGTAAAGATTTTGATTGAAAATATCGAAGAAAGTGCACGAGAAATGCAATTGGGATCGTTTATTTTTCAGCAGGATAACGATCCTAAACATACTAGCCGAACTGCAAAACAAATTTTTTCAAGAAAAATCTATGGAAGTTATGGAATGGCCCCATCAGAGCCCAGATCTTAACCCCATCGGACATCTATGGGCCATTTTAGATACCAAAATACCGATGGAATCGCGAACAAACGTTACAACATTCTGGGAAGCAATGCAAAGAGAATGGAAAAAAATTCCGAGTAACACTTTAAAAAATTTGGTCCGAAGTATGCCAAAACGGCTTAAAGCAGTGATAGACAACAAAGGTCGAGCGACAAAGTACTAAATAATATTAAAATATATTTTTATTAAAACAAAAAATGAATTTGCACTTTATTTTGTCTAACTCTAATACAAGGTGAAATTATGTTTTTTCTGTTTCTGAATGAACTACCAAAAATCGTTTTATATTTTTTATATACTATACACTATGACTTAAATAAATGTGGTTTAATTTGAATTTATAAAAAAAAACCAAAAAAAAATTTTTCATGTACTAAAATATTTTTTCGTCTTTTGCACTTTATTTTGTCCGATAGTGTATACTGGAGGGTATAAAAAGATATATTTCGGAGCCGAGTTCCACTAAATTGAAACGTACGTCCCGAAATTCACTCCAGTTTTTTGATATTAACGAATGTATATTAAGAATTTGATGGACTTCAACAACAAATCGGATGGAACATATACAGGGTGAGATAAAAAAACTGCAGCAAAGTCAAACGCCATAACTTTTATTTTGGCTTTCACACGGTCAATGAAACCGTCACACGCTGCCCGAATGTTGCGCTGCGGTATTTTGGCCCATTCCCGGGGAAGCGCTTGCTTGAGGTGATCGTCAGCAGAATTCTGTATATGAGAGGTATAGATATATCTGAGCAGATTTTCTCCACTTTTTCTACTTGCTTCTAGATTAAATTCGGTGGGATGTACCAAAATTTAGGTCATTTGGACTCACATTGGCTATTTGGTGCACAATGAACCCGAAATCGGTTGAAGATATATGGAAGCTATATCTAAATTTGATCCAATTATCACTAATTTCAATAGGGTTCGTCCTTGGGCCAAATTTTCGGCTCAATTGGGTAATAAATGCGACCTGCATTTTGTTCACAAGAATACATGGACAGATGAATGGACGGCCTGACATGCATAAATCGACTCAGAAATGATTCTACGAAGATCTTCAAAAGTAACTATGGGTCTATCTCGATTCATTCTCCTTGTTACAAACAAATGCACAAATACATAATATCCTTACCACTGTGTGGTGTGGGGTAATAAAAAATATAAAGATACCCCCTGCTCAACGGAATTGTATCAAATTTCGTATTTGAAGCTCGTAATATGAAGGAACACGTCTTTGTATAGCTACCATATTATGTATCTTTTGAGAGGTTTTTTTCTACGATTTTTTTAATTTTTTTTTAAATACCTTAAAAATGGTGGAAGGTATTAAAAGTTCGATCTGGGCGAAATTATCTGTTTTTTACTTGTTTGCATTCTAAGACGTATTTGGCATCCAAAAACAGAGAATGTTGAATTATTATACCCTACAACACTATCTTTTGGGGGTATTATAAGTTTGATTGGGCCGAAAATTATAAAACACCTCGAAATATTGGTTTCCCACATAGGAAAGTATATGTGGATTTTCCTATCTCGCAGAGATGGGTCGATCTAGCTATGTATGTCCGTCTGTCCGTGTTAATTTGTAATCAAGCTACAGGTCGCAATTATGAACCTATCCTCACGAAATTGAAAATGGAGGTGGGGTTATGGTCAGAATATAAGCCTATTGTTTTTGGAGATGATCGCACGATATTTAGGGGTTAAAATGGACCAAAAACAGAAAAAAATATGAGTTTGCAGTTGCTTTATAGGCTACAATGTTGAACCAATCGACGAAAATTTACATGGAGTTAGAGTTTAGGGTGGGCAGAAACCTACCAATTTGGGCGGCCATCGGACAATAAATAGCGGGTAAAATAGAGCCTAACTTTTATTTAAGAAAATGTCCACTAAATATTTTCAATCCCAGCCACATCACAAATACATTAAAAGATCACTTCTGGTCATTAGAGCGATGCTAATGGTCAAAATATCGGATATATAGCAAAATAGGTACAATATATATGTAAAAGAATTGATCTTATTTATTCTGTTTATAAATCAAGAACCGCTGGGCCGATTTTGACAATTCCCAACAATTCGAAATGGTCTCTTGTCAGAAAACGATAAAATCTAAGAAAAAATATAAAAAGTGAATATCTTTTGAGTTTTGCCTTGTTAAGGCGAAGATCATATGTTTTATGTTTTATGATTTATGTGTTTGTTTTCTCTTTCGAGACGAGCTTAATGATCTGAAATTTGCAGTGAAAAGGAAAGCCAGATAGACACTATCACACACTCACCACTATGCGACGCGTTTCGCCGTTGGTTAAGCGGCTCATCAGGCATATTTGGTGTGGATGATGGCTTACAAGGGCCGTTCTCTGGAAAGTAGTATATATTTCGAACTTATTGCAAATTAGCATATGCGAATTATACACTAGAAACTCTCCAGGTTCGACTCAAGTTCTATTGGCAGATCTTTTTCACAGCAAAGTTTTGTTTTTGTATATCTTTTGTCGAATTTTTTCAAAAATTTTCTAAATTTTTACACCCCCCCCAACACTACGTTTTGAGGGTATTATATGTATATCGCAATTATCGTCCGATCCACACGCAATTTTGCATGGGGGTAGGGTTAAGGTCAGAATTAAAGCCTATTGTTCTTAAGATGTACATTTAGAGGTCAAATAGACTAAAAAAACTAATGGTAGCCTCTGGGCGGGTCTCTTTGACATTATTTACAAATCAAAACCTTCCAAAATGGATTTGGATATAAGGGACCTCGAACATACTGTAGTGTTGTAGGGTATCACATGGTCGGCCCCGCGCGACTATAGCCTTTGCTTTCTTGTTTTTCTTTTGATTTTGTATAATCTTGATATATAGGTACTGCTCGTGTTTCAAAATTTCACTTAAACATCTAAAATACGCCCAAAATAGAGATACCTTCAGAGGGTAGGTATGCCGAACAGTGGTATTTTTTGGCTAATTATTTGCACTTTTTTGATCATTATTATATTGTGATCAGACCCTAAATTTCGAAATTGCATAAAGAATGTCAAAATCATATTATATGTGGACTTTATAAAATACATGTCCAATTTTGACAATTTTTAGCACAAAAATTTGATGTCCTATCTTAAACATGATTTTTAATTTTCAACGAATTTGATTAAAGTTATGTTATTATTTTCAAGGACACCATATGTTAATTTACAGTCAATTTCAATCAAAAATATGCCTAAAATCTTCAAATTTATTAAATAATATGGTCTATTTTCCCCATTAAATATTATCCTATGGCCTTTTGCAGTATCCTAGTAGACTTTAACCTCCCGCAAAATTCCGATTGGTATATAAATGTGACTTGGGGATCGACTGCAAATTCAGGAATTCAGGAAAAAATCTCTTAAATATTTTACGAAGATCTCCACAAAGTGAAGGCTTCTGTTCTGGCTCTAATCCTAACATATATAAAATCGTGGTCTAATTGTGACCTGCATGGACAGATGGTCGGACATACATTGCTAGATCGACACAGCTTGGTGAGATAGGAAGATCGATGTAATACATAGTATGTCTAGGATCAATATTTCAGGTGTTACAATCTTGATTGGGTCAAAGTTTTGGTAACCTCATATTTTCTTGACTAAATGGGACAAAACAATATTTTACACCTATCTTGAGTTCAATTTTTTGGAAAGCCCTCAACATTTTATTCAGACTTTGTGCTTTCCCAATTGATGGAAAAAGTATAAAGTCTATTTAACACAATAAGAATCTTTCATAGAATTCCGTTCGAAGTTAAACTACTATTCCGAGTGTGTCATTGGGCCACACTTTTAGATATCTCTCACACAACTCGTTCTTTCTTAACTGTAAAGGTAATCCATTTCGAATTTTGCCATTCATTTGTTTCAATGAAATTAAAAGCGAATTTCGCTTAAACCACCCTTTATTCGATGTTCCGCACAACAAGAAACCCTTTTACTTGTTGCACTTACTCACATTAATTCAACCCTTCTATGATTAAAATTTGTTTTCGAGTTGTCAACATGAATAATCCTTTCACCAAACAACACCCAAACAAAAAATTAACTCTTTAATGCGCATCACCGAAAAAAATAAGCCAAGGATTGTCATCAGCGGCGGAAAAAGGGTTGTTGAATAACCCTTTAACCACAACACGCATGAGTACCATGCGACGAAAAAGGGTTGCAATTAAATGGCTTATTAAACATAACACCGCATGTATGGATGATTTGTTGGAAGGATGGCTGGGCATGAAAAGCGACGATGATACAAATAATGCGATTATCCTTCATGCAGGATGAGTTGAAATATAAAAGGGTTGTATTTTGTTGTCATATCAACCGCTAATTGTCAGTGATGATGTTGTTATAAATGTGATGTTATGAGAGGGCAGGGGGATGAAAGGGTTGTTGTCGGCTAATGGTGATGATACCACCAATTAAGCTGTAATTAATGTTTAATGGCCTATTTGACGTGTTGAAAAGGGTTGACGGAGGAATTTTTGTTTTTGTGACAAAATAATGACATAAAAATGGGAAATATTTTTTTATGAATAAAGAAAATTTCGTGATTTATAGATTTACTTATTTTAGTATTGCCTAAGTAATTTTCTTACAAAAAATCATAAAAAAAACTTCCTAAACGCCATGACATCATGGTCCTGACAGCAGAAAAGACATACAGCAATAATCGATATTCGCCACACAATGAAATGTCACTTAAGGGTTTCTTTAGAAATCACATTCGTAAAGGGTATACCGAAACAGGATTAAATCAGACACACAAAAAAGGAGAGAATACAAATCGAAGCAGAAAACACAAGAATTGGAGGACATCTTTGATGACATGCAATTTAACGTTTCATTGGTATTTTCGATTAAAACCCGGCATATCTACATCTCTTTTTTGTTGAGGCAACAATATAAACAAGCAATTTTATGTAGGTTCAACTGTGTATGTGTGCGTCTCTAGCACATACCCATTCACCACAAAAGGATACACAAGACACACACACACACACACAAAATTGCAAGGGTAAGAGCATAAAAAACAAGATGTGATACAATGTCACACAATTAAAGGAATGCCACAAAAACGTATTTTTTATCTACTCTCGCAATAACTGGTCATTCCTACCCTGCTACCCTTCTTTCCGACTGACTATATCTTTTCTTTGCCTAACAAGGCAATACACACAAGTAAATGTCTATAACCAATATACATGTATGTACATACATACATACGTACCCAACTACCATCCTTTTATCCATATTTTGCACATATTTTCTTACTCGGCAAACGTTAACTAACAACTTAGTTGTATCCTTTTTCCCTGACTGAGCCTAAAAACAGAATAGAAATCAAAGTCTTGCAAAAAATGAAAATAGAAGAAGGGGATGAAGGTGGGTCAGACGATAGAATAGAAATTGTCAAGGAGTTCCACATGAATGGCACGCCCAATTCAATGATTACGAGCTGTAGATAAAAAACAAACCGTTATAGCCGAAAAAATTGACTTGTCCTTTATTAGCTAGCCAATATAAAAAAGGATATCAAAGGGGCAGTTTTTGATGATTATCATTGTTTGGACTCATAGTTGACCATACACCCACACACATACACAAGATTCCGCAGTGGGCAACATTGTAATAGATGTGGTAAACGGTATGTGGTATGTGAACTTTTTAGGGTATACATAGGTATGTTGTGATATATAGCGAAGTAGGTATCCTTTGACTTTGAACTTAAAAAATGATTTTAGAATTATAACAGTAAGATATTTGAACTTCAGCTTGCTCAGTTAACTAAAGGCTATTTTCTCTAGAAGTTTTCCGTGGTTTGGTGTGGAGAATTTTGCGATTATCACCTCATAATGCACGAGGAAATGCGTAGTCATACCACTGTTTGCTGATATTGTAAGTTATATCTGAGATGACATGTTTCCAATTTTTCTTGTTGGACAGACCCGGTTGCCCGGATTTCTGAATCGGCTTGGAAACCGAGTTTACATTAACTCAAGCTTAGATAAAAGTCTCTGTGGAGTGCATATTACAGATATGGGGGCAAATCATCATAAATAAATTAACTCTAGATCAACGCTTCCAAATCGGGCAAATTTATTTTCAAAGCCAGTAAAGAAAGGCAAAGCCAGCCTGGCCCGATTTATGATGCCGTACACTATTTTGAATTAATCGGAAGTCAGTCGTATCAAACGGTTTAGAGCAGTTGTAATTTGGAGTTAGATAGAACCATTATATGTGAGGTATATACAACACTGGATCGATTTCCACCAAATTTGACGAAGTCATTTCTACCTCTCGTACCAAATAACGTTCCTATATAGTGCATAATATGACTTCGAATCGATCTGTAAGAAATTTGGCAGAGGTATTTCTGGTATCTGATACCAAACATCATTCTTGTGGGGTGCATATTACGAATGTGAGGGCTTAAACGCCAAATCGGATGAAATCTTTATATGGGAGCTATAGCTATTTCTGTACCAATTTTCTCCGAATGCAATGTACTTGCTTCTAGACCGAATTCGATCGGTTGTGCCAAAATTCAGGACTTTTGGGGTGATATTAGCCATTTGGTGCACAATTAAGCCGAAATCGGTTGAAGCAAGCTATATCCAGATCTGAACCGTTCTTGATAAAATTTGGCAGAGGTATTTCTAGTCTGTATCTGATATCTGGTACCAAATATCATTGTTGTCAAATGCATATTACGAATGTGAGGGACTTAAACACCATATCGGATGAAATATATATATGGGAGCTATAGCTATATCTGAACCAATTTTCACCAAATGCCACGCTGCCCGAATGTTGCTCTGCGGTATTTTGGCCCTTTCCTGGCGAAGAGCTTGCTTGAGGTGTGTCGATCACCTCACTAAAAAAGTCCAACAGATTGGTATCCGGAGGTTTTGGTGGCCATTGTACGCTGGAAATGAAGCGAGGAACCTCATTTTGTAACCATTCTTGGGCGGCGCCTGCTGAATCCTGTTGGAATGTCCAAGGTCTGCGGCTAAAACATTTGCGTGCCCAGAATATTTTCGCGATAATATTCGGCATTTATTCTGATGCCATGGTCGATTATTACGAGCGGAGAGCGACCATCGGCTGTTATGGCGGCCCACACCATCACCACATGTTGCTGTTGTCTTCCGTCCACTTCCTTGGCGTCGGGCTACGCTAAGAGTATCACGGTAACGAACGATGGTATAAGACACAAAAGATTTATTCACATTTAAATGCTGGAATGCTTTAACGATAGTCATTTGTGGTTTTCGAGCCAAATATAAAGAAATCACACTATCACGCTTGAATTCCGTTAAGAATAACTTTTTTCAAGAAAATTCCCACCAAAATGCTTCTTGTACTTACTTATATGCTGAATTCCGTCGCATGTGAAAAAGTGCAGGTTATTTTGATTGATATTGGCAATTTGGTGCACAATTAACTCGAAGTCGTTTAAAGATATATATTTGGAGCTATATCTAAATTTGAACCGATTCCCACCAATTTCAATAGGGATTGTCCTTGGGCCAAAACTAATATTGTTTGGGAAAATTCATTTTAATTGGATAATAAATGCGAACTGCATTTTGTTCACAAGAATACACGGATAGACGGACTGACAAAAAGTGATTCTATGAAAATCGTCAAAAGTAACTATGGGTCAATCTCGCTTCCTTCTCCATGTTACAAACAAATGCACAAAGACATAATACCATTTCCACTTTGTGGTATAAAAATGTAGTGACTCTTACCGACGAAAGTTACACATATTTTTAAGAGGCAGTAGGACGACAACACTACATCATCGACGGTGCGAGCCCCCTTTGAAATGGTAATTTTTTAGATATTTATAGTCAAGTTTTATTGAGAACTCATTTTTTGTCGGTTGGTTTCGAAGGGCATTTTTGGGCTACGTCTGTACTGCATGGTAGATATGTCAACGTTAGGTCCTTAAAAACATCAATAATTTAGTTTCCGCCCTTATATATGGATTAGCAAGAATGATTTTTACTCGTTAAGATTTCAAAATACCAAAAAAAAAGTGTTCAGGACTTTTCAAATACCTAACAAGTAAAAAAGCACTGAGTTCAAATCCTTTCTGCAATTTTCTTCCGAATGGTCGAGGATATTCGAAGCTCGGCCCGGCAAAATTTACTGCTTTTTCACTTGTTTATTATGACTTCAAGCCCTTAAAACCACGGTAGATCATGAATATGTAATCCTCAAAACAAAAAAAAATGTTCATTCTCTTTTACCAAGTGAGTTTGGGGGACCTGATAATCTAAATTAAAATTTTACAATTTATTTAAAAACGGGAGGTATCATTACATGGGACCTACAAGTCCAGTTTTCAATACCAAAACTACTAAAAGTAATGTCAAAATCTGCTTAAACATAGCTTTTATTAACATACCACATCGTTGAGATATCCTAGGAAATTCCTAAAACCTGAGGTGCCAAATATTCCGCATTTCTGCCAATCACAATATAGGCTGAATACAATGCGTAGTTGACAACATCTGCAGTGGCACGCACACACACACACCAAAAGAACAAATACACATACTTAAATAAGTACTCGTTACCTCTTTCACATCCAATCCATTGACTAAAATTGACCAGTACTTGGTAGCGGCCATACTTGTTAACTTGTCTCGTTGGGGCTTCTATGCTCATAACTAGAGTATGATAATGGCTGTGGCGAACATAAAAAACAACAACAACACACATACACACTTGGGTATCTCCTTTATTTAAGGGTCAATGGGGAATAGAAATGTCCAAATCGAGTTGTTGTAACAAACTGGCGGCATGATTATAACATTGTTAAGATTTTGATTTTGTCCTTTGATGCTGGGTCGCCGCCACACGTTAAAGGTGTGTGAGGGTGTGTGTGTGTGTGTGGATCTTGCACCAATTCTTTTAATTGAAGGCAGCAAGTGTATGCTTGTGTGTTGGCGCGTGTGTGTTTCTTATCAGGGCTTCTGGCGTTCAATACAATTTGGCCACCGAAGGCTGGCAGACAACCTTAAAAATATTGTTTCACCTGTTCGAAAAGAATGCGCAGAGCGGAATATTTTGTTGGTTTTTATTTTATCTTCGGCACTCTGTTATTACAGGACCCATAAATTCCTTTAAATATTGATCCAATTAAAAACGGTTTGCCCCTTTTTCAGTTATTATCGGCTTCTAATCCTTGTAAATTACAACTCTTGAATGGAATAAGAATGACATTGTGTTTTTTTGGTGTTGTTGCTATTGTTTGTCTAACGATTGGTTATAATCGAATGTCGTCGGCATATCTAACGAATGTGTTTTTTTGACAGGGGGTTTTCAATTGTGTGGTCATTTAATAATTCACTGGACGGAGTACACTCAGAGAAATGAAGGTCTGGGGAAAACTAATGAAGGGGGATTTAAAAAAAGAGAAAGGATCGGTACGGATGTCAGCCCGTATTTAAACAACGTTAGTGTTTGGAATAGCTTATAAACAAACCTTCTAACAGTGGACAGCGACGATCAACCGAAATTTGTCCATTGTATGGAGGTGTCCGCCTGTGAGAGGTTAAATCAATTTTTACGCCCTCCACCATAGGTCCGACATTCCGTTTCTACCTCATCGAAATAATATAATTTTAGACCTAACAAAATATATTCATTATTGATCAGCGTAAAATTCTAAGAACAGTTAGCCCTAAAATTCTGTCTGAAATTCTACACAAGGACTTCTTTGTGAGTACTTTACACCAAAAAAGAATTGTCCACATAGGTCCAATCGTATATCCCCCCTATAACGGTATCCCCGATATTCAGTATTTTGATAATTTGTATAGCCTCCATACAATGGTACCGCCGATATTCGGTATTTTGATGAAATCATCTGAATTTTTCAATGAAATCATCTGAAAATCCACAAAAGGATTTTCTGCTGAATCCTTACACCTTGGAAGAGTATATCGCCCATATAACGGTACCTCCCTATATTCAGTATTTTGTTGATTTTAGCGATAATATTCACCGGAATTGTTTCAAATTTCGTATATAGAGTTCGTAAATAAAACTACAGTATATGACAGAAAAGTGTCTATGTAGGTCCACGTTCTCGTATAGCCCCCATATCTCGGTACCTTCCCATATTCGGTATTTTGACGATTTTTGTAAAATGTTCCCCGAAATTGTTTCATATTTCGCATTTGAACTTCATAGCGGGTACTACAGCCTGTGACAGAAAAATTTCCATGAATGTCCATGTTCTCGTATAGCCCCCATATATCAGGTCGAGGTCTTCGCAAAGCCGCCATATAACGCGACCTCACTGTATTCGGTATTTTGTTGATTATAGCGACACTTTTCACCAGAAATGTTTTATATTTCGTATTTGAAGTTCCCAATGGATACTACAGCCTGTGACAGAAAATTGTCTATGGAGGTCTACGTTCTCATATAGCCTCCGGTACCTCCCTATATTCAGCAATTTTAAGATTTTAGCGACAATATTCTCCGGAATTGTTTCAAATTTCGTACCTCAAGTCCCTAATTAATTCCACAGTCTATGACAGAAACTTGTCTATGCAGGTACCCATAAAACGGCATTTTGATGATGTTAGGTACAATATTTACGAATTTGTTTAAAATTTCGTATTTGAAGTTCCTAATAGGTACCACAGACTCTGACAGAAAATCGTCTTTGCAGGTCCACGTTCTCCTATAGATCCCATATATCGGTACCTTTCTATATTGGGAATTTTAATGATTTTAGCGACATTATTCACCAGAATTGTTTCATATTTCGTATTTGTAGTTCCTAATGGGTACTACAGTCTATAACAGAAAATTGTCTATGCTGGTCCAGGTCTTCGTATAATCCCCATATAACGGTACCTCCCTATATTCGGTATTTTAATAATTTTAGCGACACTAATCACCGGAGTTGTTTCATATTTCCTATTTGAAGTTCCTAATAGGTACTACAGTCTATGACAGAAAATTGTCTATGCAGGTCCCAATAAAACAGTACCTCCCTATATTCGGCATTTTGGCGATTTTAGGTACAATATTCACCGGAATTGTTTCAAATGTCGTATTTGAAGATCCTAATGGGTGCTACAGTCTATGACAGAAAATTGTCTAAGCAGGTCCATGTTCTCGTACAGCATCCATATATCGATACCTCCCTATATGCGGTATTTTTATGATTTCAGTAAAATTATTCAACGGATTTTTTTCAAGTTTCGTATTTGAATTTTTTAATGGCCTATGACAAAAGTTGCCTATACAGGCTCTCGACTTTGTATGGATCCCAATATAACGGCTATATTTGGTATTTTTAAGATTTTAACAAATTTTTTTACGGATGAAAATTTCCATTCGAATGGTGGAGGGTATTCAAAGTTTAGCCTTGGCGACCTTACTGTGTTTATAACCTTCACCACATAGCGGTAAGCTCTAATGTCTTTGTGCATTTGTTTGTAACATGGAGAAGGGAGCGAGATATACCTGTAGTTACTTTTGAGGATCTTTATAGAATCACTTTCTGAACAAAAAAAAAAAAAAAAAAAAAAAAAATGCAGGTTGCATTTATTATCTAATTGAGATGGAATTTTCAAAAAATATTTGTTTGGCCCAAGGACGATCCCTATTGAGTTTGGTGAGGATCGGTCTAAATTAAAATATAGCTCCCATAAATATCTTCAACCGATTTTGAGGTAATTGTACATCAAATGGCCAGTATCAATCCAAATGACCTTAATTTGGGTACATCCAACCTAATTCAGCCTAGAAGCAAGGAAATCGGTTCAGATATAGCTATAGCTCCCATATATATGTTTCATCCGATTTGGTGTTTAAGTCCCTCACATTCGTAATATGAACTCCACAAGAATGATGTTTGGTACCAGATATTATGTACAGCCCATAAATATTTCTGCCAAATGTTATCGAGGTCGGTTCAGATTTGGATATAGCTTCTATATAAATCTACAACCGATTTCGGGTTAATTGTGCACCAAATGGTCAATATCAATCCAAATGACCTAATTTTTTGTAAATCAGACCGAATTCAGTCTAGAAGCAAGTATGCCAAATCTGATTTGGCGTTTATGTCCCTCACATTCGTAATATGCACCCCACAAGAATGATGTTTGATATCATCAGACATCAGATACTGCTCGAAAATAGCTCTGTCAAATTTAATCGAGATCGGTTTAGATTCTTATATAGGTTTGATATACATCTTCATCCGATTTTTCGGGTATTGCTCACTATATGTGTAATAACAACTCAAATTGAATAAATTTTATTTATATTCAACCGAATTTTACCATTTTGCGGGACTCGGTCCGCTATGTCTATTGCTCCAGTAGATATATTTTAATATAATCCTTATCGAAGTCATATCATTAACTAGTTGGTATGATCTACTTCACATAAATTCCCAATATAAACTTTTTTGTTACTGGAGCTCCACTAAATACGCATAGTGGTGTAGGTTATCATATAGTCGGCCCGCCCATCATTTGGCCTTGCCTTACTGGTTTTACTTGTTTTTATTTATTTGTTTCTTTGACAAAATGTAATAAAAGGAGATAGGCAGACACCTCCTTACAATGGAAAAATTTCGATATAACATCACTGTCCACTGTTGGGAGGTTTCAATGTATAGTGAATTTTTGGGAACTATTGTAGAAAGTGAAGAACTGGATATTGCGGAATTTGTATTTACTCCATCTCTAAGTCTCCTCATAACAAAAAATCTTAGAATCTATTGACATTTTCTTATAACGAAATAAATGTCAAACCTCAACTCACCCACCAAAAATGCATATTTTCTTTTTTCCAAACCAAGTGTAAAAACCAAGTTTTTCTCCCGGTGTAATTTCGAACCTAACCTCCTTATAACTAATTTCAGGTGATTTTCTCTTTAGCGGTTTGATATCTTTTCATTTCTATCTTCAACCTGGCATTTTAACCTCATTATTATTTTTTTGTTCGGCTCGTATTGTGTGGTTTAATTTTCATTCTCCCTTTCTCTCGTTGTTGTGGTGTGCGTCATGTAATTTTCTGTCCTGGTTAATGATAGGGTTGGGATCGTTTCACTAAATTGTGCCCTGAATTATGAGGCCGACGACAGGTGTAAACAGTTAGATTTCATTCATTTTACAATTGACCCAATATTTTATGGTTTAGGTTTAGTGGTATGCCGGTGTGTGTGTGTAATTTTATATTGGAATTTCATTATGGAATTTAGAGCACATGCCAGTCGAAGTTCGGGGGCTAAATTTGTTATTACCACCTTTACCAGAATCCATAAAATAAATCTTGCTTATTAAAATAACGTAGATTGAGTTGTTAAAATGAAGATATCCTAATTGTAAATTATTTGAAAAGGGTGAAACACAACTCCTTTTGAGGTTAAGGAAAATTTTATTTACGAATATATGTTGGGTAAAGAAAAACAAATTTAAAAATTTAAAAAAAAAATATTGCACTAATTTAATGCGTTAATAAACAAAATCATTACATAAGCAGTAACATGACATGCATACACGAAGGATTTGTCCTTTGTATTTATTTATTTCATAGCAAATACCAAGCATGCAGGAAACTGCAATTTTTTTAAGTAGAGTGGCATTTCTATTGCAATTAGTGATAGCAACATACTTCGCCGTAATAAGCGTATTTCTAATAAATTGTTGTGTTGTTTTTTAGTGTTAGCCTAAGGCGTTGTGGGTTAATGGTTCTTATTAAAATCATATCCCAATCTGATCCGATTTATATATAATTTTAAAAGAAATTACTTTGAGACCAAACTCCGCCACACCTTTCATATTTCATTGAAATTGGGGCGTAGAATATGTGAAATCGGCCGAGAATATATATATGGGAGCTATATCCAAATCTTAACTAATTTCCAATTAATTTATCACATTTATTATTATAACCAAATTACGCCACATATTCTGAATTTCATTGGAATCGGTCATATATATCGTGTTTGGTGCATAATATGTATGAAATCGGCCGAAATATATATGTTAGCTGTATCCAAACCTCAACTGATTTCAATATAATTTGGCAATTTTTGCTGGTGCCAGATTTTGTCTCTCTCGCTTTGGGTGCATCAAATATTTGAAATCGGCTGAGTATATATTTGGGAGCTATAATCACATCTGAGCGTATTTGAATATAATTTGTCAAATTTATTTTTGTACCAAATTTAGCCACTCATTCCAAATTTCTTTGGAATCGAACATACATATCGTGTATGGTGCATAAAATACATGAAATCGGTCGAAAATATATATGAGAGCTATATCCAAATCTGAACCGATTTTAATATAATTTGACAAATGTATATTTGTTTTAATTTCCGCTACACATTCCAAATTTCATTGAAATTAGAGATACATAGCGTGTTTGGTGCATCAAATACATGAAATCGGTCAAAAATATATATGGGAGCTATATCCAAATCTGAACCGATTTTAATTTAATTTGACAAATTCATTTTGGCTCCCAATTCCGTTACTTATTTTAAATTTCATTACAATTGGAAAAACATGTCGTGTTTGGTCCACCAAATACATGAAATCGGCCGAAAATGTATATGGGAGCTATATCCAAATCTGAACCGATTTCAATATAATTTGGCAAACTAATTTTTGTTCCAAATTCCGTTACGTATTCCAAATTTGGAGACTGTATCTTCAACCAATCAATATATATGTGCATATAAAATCTAAATTTTTGGGAGGTACCTCCGATTCTGATGCTATATCTCCAGTTCCAAGTGGAAATTCAAAAATGTATATAGCCTATGTTACTTTCAGGCGATGTTGCAGTATATATGGAAATTTTCAGGAAAATCTATTCAGCGGTTTTCGAGTCCATAAATTACAAACAAACAAACAAACAAACATACAAACATTTTCCTCTTTTATAGATATACTAGCTGAACCCGGTGCGCTTCGCTACCCCTTTTGATTTTATATGCATTCAAAATTTTATTTACGAATATATGTTGGTTAAAAAAAAAACAAATTTTATAATTAAAAAAAAATTATTGCACTACTTTAATGCGTAAATATACAAAACCATTAGAAAAACGGTAACATGACATACATACACGAAGGGTTTGTCCTTCGGATTTATTTATTTCATAGCAAATACCAAGCGTGCAGTAAACTGCAATCTTTTGAAGTTGAGTGGTATTTCTGTTGCAATTAATGAATTCAAGATAGCAACATACTTCGCCGTAATAAGCGTATTTCAAATTAATTGTTGTGTTGTTTTTTAGTGTTAGCCTAAGGCGTTGTGGGTCAATGGTTCTTATTAAAATCATATCCCAATCTGATCCGATTTAAATATAATTTTAAAAAAAATACTTTTACACCAAATTCCGCCACACCTTTCATATTTCATTGAAATTGGTGCGTCAAATACGTGAAATCGGCCGAGAATATATATATGGGAGCTATATCCAAATCTTAACTAATTTCCAATTAATTTGTCACATTTATTATTGTAACCACACATATGTTAGCTATACCCAAACCTCAACTGATTTCAATAAAATTTGGCAATTTTTTCTGGTGCCAGATTTCGTCTTTCTCGCTTTGGGTGCATCAAATAAGTGAAATCGGCTGAGTATATATGTGGGAGCTATAATTAAATCCGAGCGTATTTGAATATAATTTGTCAAATTTATTTTTGTACCAAGTTTAGCCACTCATGCCGAATTTCATTGGAACCGGAAATACGTATCGTGTTTTGTGCATCAAATATGTGAAATCGGCGGAAAATATATATGGGAGCTATATCCAAATCTGAACCGATTTTAATATAATTTGACTAATTCATTTTCTAATCAAAATCCCGTTACATATTCCAAATTTCTTTGGAATCGAACATACATATCGTGCATGGTGCATAAAATACATGAAATCGGTCGAAAATATATATGAGAGCTATATCCAAATCTGAACCGATTTTACTATAATTTGACAAATGTATATTCGTTTTAATTTCCCCTACAGATTCCAAATTTCATTGAAATTAGAGATACATAGCGTGTTTGGTGCATCAAATACATGAAATCGGTCGAAAATATATATGGGAGCTATATCCAAATCTGAACCGATTTCAATATAATTTGAAAAATTCATTTTTGCTCCCGATTCCGTTACTTATTTTAAATTTCATTAAATTTGGACATTCATATCTTATTTGGACCACCAAATACATGAAATCGGCCGAAAATATATATGGGAGCTATATCCAACTCTGAACCGATTTCAATATAATTTGGGAAATAAATTTTTTTTAGATAAAATCTATCACACGTTTCAAATTTCATTGAAATTGGGGATACATAGCGTGTTTGGTGCATCAAATGCTTGAAATCGGCCGAAAATATATATGGGAGCTATATCCAAATCTGAACCGATTTCAATATAATTTGACAAATTTATTTTCGGATCAAATCCAGTCACATATTCCAAATTTCATTGCAATCATAGCAAATACCAAGCGTGCAGTAAACTGCAATCTTTTGAAGTTGAGTGGCATTTCTGTTGCAATTAATGAATTCGAGATAGCAACATACTTCGCCGTAATAAGCGTATTTCAAATTAATTGTTGTGTTGTTTTTTAGTGTTAGCCTAAGGCGTTGTGGGTCAATGGTTCTTATTAAAATCATATCCCAATCTGATACGATTTAAATATAATTTTAAAAAAATTACTTTTACACCAAATTCCGCCACACCTTTCATATTTCATTGAAATTAGTGCGTCAAATACGTGAAATCGGCCGAGAATATATATATGGGAGCTGTATCCAAATCTTAACTAATTTCCAATTAATTTGTCACATTTATTATTGTAACCACACATATGTTAGCTATACCCAAACCTCAACTGATTTCAATAAAATTTGGAAATTTTTTCTGGTGCCAGATTTCGTCTTTCTCGCTTTGGGTGCATCAAATATGTGAAATCGGCTGAGTATATATATGGGAGCTATAATTAAATCTGAGCGTATTTGAATATAATTTGTCAAATTTATTTTTGTACCAAATTTAGCCACTCATGCCGAATTTCATTGGAATCGGAAATACGTATCGTGTTTTGTGCATCAAATATGTGAAATCGGCGGAAAATATATATGGGAGCTATATCCAAATCTGAACCGATTTCAATATAATTTGAAAAATTCATTTTTGCTCCCGATTCCGTTACTTATTTTAAATTTCATTAAATTTGGACATACATATCTTATTTGGTCCACCAAATACATGAAATCGGCCGAAAATATATATGGGAGCTATATCCAAATCTGAACCGATTTCAATATAATTTGGGAAATAAATTTTTTTAGATAAAATCTATCACACGTTTCAAATTTCATTGAAATTGGGGATACATAGCGTGTTTGGTGCATCAAATGCTTGAAATCGGCCGAAAATATATATGGAGCTATATCCAAATCTGAACCGATTTCAATATAATTTGACAAATTTATTTTCGGATCAAATCCCGTCACATATTCCAAATTTCATTGGAATCGAACATTCATATTGTGTTTGAGGCTTCAAATGAACGAAATCGGTCGAAAATATATATGGGAGCTATATCCAAATCTGAACCGATTACAATATAATTTAGCAAACTTATTTTTGTTCCAAATTCCGTTACACATTCCAAATTTGTAGACTGTATCTTTAACCGATCAATAGATATGTGCATATAAAATCTAAATTTTTGGGAGGTACCTCCGATTCTGATGCTATATCTCCAGTTCCAAGTGGAAATTCAAAAATGTATATAGCCTATGTTACTTTCAGGCGATGTTGCAGTATATATGGAAATTTTCAGAAAAATCTATTCAGCAGTTTTCGAGTCCATAAATTACAAACAAACAAACAAACAAACAAACGTACAAACATTTTCCTCTTTTATAGATATAGAAGAAGAAGATAAAAGCCAAGATTCAATTTCAGGGCATTTCAATTTATTCAGGGCATGTTATGTTATGTTTTTTTTTTTTTTTTTTTTTTTTTTTTTTTGAAGATGACTTCTTATTAAATATAGCTAGCTATTAAATATTAATATTTTTCAGACGGTACCAGCTTAATAAACAAATAATATCTATTCCACGTACCACCCTTTCCGAACTAAACAACTTCCATTCAGTACTTGTTTTCCAACATTTTATCATTTTTATAGCCCCACAAAAACAAATTGAGGATGCATTTAATAGGTAATTCCGTTTGCAACACCTGCCATTTGAAATAAAGGTATATTAAGTTCATATTATTGTTTTAGAGCTCTAAAATTTGGCACAATAACTGCTGCTGAAGTTTGTAGGTACATGAGTCTAGATGACATATAACTGTACAAGGGGGGTGATACAGTTATATGGCATCTAGACTCATGTACCTACGGTATTTTGAGACTATCAGCCACAATTTTCAAGAGAATCAGATGCTATTTACCATTTCAGGTCTTAATTAGGCCCAGTATTTACTATAGCCCCCATGAAATGGTACCCACTGCTTTTCGGTACTTTGAAGTGTTCTGACGTCTTTCCTACTATTGATTTATTTTTTGCTGGCACCTTTTAATATTTCTATTAACAAAAGATCTGTTATAAACATGATAGAGATCGGACCATTCCTTCTGGTACCTCCACCATAAAGGATCAAAGCGTTAAACAATCAAATCGGTTATTATATCTGAAATAAGCATCCGATTCTCTTCATATTTAACACATCACATTATTATGACAAGATGTGTTGTGAAGATGGGATATATGCGTACACCCCTTCTGGTATCTCTCCCACAAAGGGTTCAAGATTTTGAAAAACAAAACATTCAATGAAAGCGAAATAGGCCTCCAACTCTCCTCAAATTTGACACAAGATCTATTATGAAGATGAAATATATCTGCGATAGCCTTCTGGTACCTCACCCACAAAGGATTACAATTTTCAATACTCTGTCATAACTTGCGAAACAAGTCAACGATTCTTTACAACTTGCTATATCTAAATATTTTTATATACCAGAAGTCTGATATGAATATGGAGTTAATCGGAATTTATGATTTTGCATAAAATCGCATAAAAATGTTCGATTTTCCATTATTGCAATTATTGTCCAAAATTAATGTGAAGGAACAAGTTTGGCTTAAGTTCATCGAATCTGGAAGTCTTATTAATATTAAAAGAACATAGCCCTCAAAAGATAGGAAATGGAACTGACAAAGTTGCCCTTGCTCAAAAAGTGAAAACCCGTGGCATATAGTTTGGTAATATTTATATATATCATATGTAGTTTTTTGTTAAATTTTACTCAAAAATATTAGGCAAAAAATACGACTTTCTTTAAATACAACACCCTGGACATGGAATACAACACCCTGCATAGTTCCACAAAAAAAGAGAAAATCATGCAAAGAAGAGAAAATATATACAGCTGAGAGCTCAGCGTTTTTTTTTTAACTTTTTTCCAAATGTTACCATTATATCAAATAAATCGAATTCGAATATTATTTCAATAACCATAAAGTTTACTCTAATGTACACTACCAAAGCATTATCACAATTCTCCCAACAACAATTCTAAATTATCCCCTATAATAACAATAATAAACAATTAATTATTGAAAGTATTTTAAACAACAGGACACTTATTCCGCCGCTAAATAACAACAACAACATTCGTTCACATATTGTCATAATATGAGCGAGTAATTGTTATGAAGTCATAAGGAAGCGCCATTAAAAGCCCTACAATTATTTGCTTTCCTTAAATTGACATGAAGAAGAAAAAAAAAACATCCAAGCATAATGGACTTCTTTACTATTTTCCCTCCGATAATAATTTCGAACATAAAAATTAGTAAGAAATACATCAAAGTGTTCGAATGTCATTGAGCGAACCCATTATTGTTAGGATTTTTATTGGAAATTAAACAGCATGGAACCCGATGGCGAATAACCATTTCCAATGACGGCGGCAGCGACGCGGTGTGCAATTGATGAAATGCTTGTTTTGTTGGCATACATTCCACGCCAAGAAATCGAGAGAGATGTTGATATCATTGATGACAGAGGAAAAAGAAAACATTTTATTTTCTCAATTTGATGGAAGTTTTCATATCATTGTGGAAATAACTAAGTACTTAAGATGTTATGCCAGCCAATATTGAGAGGTACATTTAACGAAGGGGGTTCCCTTTAAGCATCGCATAAATGTTACTTTGAAATATTGCAAGCAATTAAAATAGGTTTATTGGTGACTCTTTTCTTTTTCGAAATGTGGAAAAGCACTGTAGTTCCGAAAGGTTTTTTTCTTCTCAAAAATGCTGTAGTTTTGGAAGAGACATAACATTTTTTATAATATATATTTTGTTGGACTATAATATTTAAGAAAAATATTCAACTTTGGATTTTTCTGATTTTAAGTTTTGATGAAACAGTCATGTTTAAAGAAATTAAAATAAATAAATAAAAAAAAATAGAAAAATAGAAATCTTGAAGAATAGAATGTGATCTTCACCGATTTTCACCAAATTCTATATATTTTTTCCAGAATTAATTCTTTTGTAAATGCCAAAATCTATTAATTCGGGCTTATATTAAATATTTGGTGCTAAATAAACTTGAAATTGAGTAATTGATATATATGGAAGCTATTAGATATAGCATAATCTGAACTGATCTCGATAATATTTTGCAAATGTATTTCTGACCTGTATTTGAAATATTTTCCCCGAACATCGTTGTTACGGTGTACTTACTACGGCTGGGGAGGCCAAAAGTAACTAATCGGATTAAAAATATGTATATGAGAGCTACAGCTATATCTTAACCAATTTACACCAAATTTCTGTTGTACAAATGCAATATATCGGTCCACTCCTTCTCTCCATTCAGACTTGGTACATCTCAAGATCTGTTATAAAGAAGGTAGAGATCAGGTCATTCCTTTTGGTACCTCCCCACAGAGGGTTAAAGTTTAGAATAACCAAAACGATTATAAAATCCGTAATAAGCATTGGGTTCTTTTCATATTTTGCACTTCCTATTATTTCTACTAATTACTGCTTTGAAGATGAGATATATCGACCCACTCCTTCTGATACCTTCACTACAAATGGTCAAAATTTTTAATATCCTTGCAGCTCATTACATTCAGAGTTGGTACATCTCAATGATTCCATCAACACAAAATCTGTTATATATATGGTACGGATCGAAGCATTCCTTCTGGTATCACAAGCACCCCCCCCCCCCCCCCCCCCCACCACATCAAAGGGTTCAAGATTTTAAAAACAAAACGCTCAAGCAAAGTTCTCTTCAAATATCACACATACTAACACATTTGCGAACACAAGATATGTTGTGGAGAAGATATATGTATCTGCAGTTCACAATTTTCAATACTTTTATTTGTCATAATTTGCCAAATAAGTCAGCTATTCTTTACAACTTGCTATATCCCAAGATTTCCCTCAACCAAAAACCTGAAATGAATATGAAATTTATGATTTCGCATAAAATTGGGGATAAATATTCGATTTTCTTGTAATTTATTTACATACCAATATTTGTATATACAGGGTGAGATAGAAAAACTGCAACAAAGTCAAATGCCATAATTAATACTTTTTTTTAATTTTATTGAATGAAAGCGAAAATTATCGGAAATAGCATCAACTTTTAGAATAAGTTTAGATTTGTTCGAATTGGTTACCTTTGGCACGAAGTATGGCCAATGAAACCGTCACAAGCCGTCCGATTGTTGCTCGCGGTATTTTTATTTTTATTTGCTTGAGGTGATCGACACTTTTGTATTTTTTAGTGCCAACCTTGCCTTCCAAAATACTCCAGACACAATAGTCCAACAGATTGGTAT
This sequence comes from Musca domestica, assembly GCF_030504385.1. Lineage (NCBI taxonomy): Eukaryota > Metazoa > Arthropoda > Insecta > Diptera > Muscidae > Musca > Musca domestica. The sequence goes on from NW_026712393.1 coordinate 1,153,375, forward strand.
CCGGAGATTTTGGCGGTCATTGTGCGCTAAAATAAAGCGAGGAACCTCATTTTTAACCATTCTTGGGTGGCGCATACTGAGTGCGATCGTGCTGAGTTCTGTTGAAATGTCCAAAGTCTGCGGCCAAAATGTTTGCTTGGCCAAGGCTTTAATACACCTTTCAGAATATTTTCGCGATAATATTCAGTATTTACCGTCACCATGGACGGCGCTTGAGTTCTGGTGGCCAACCGAAGGTGCACATTTTCAGCTGACCTCTTTGGCAAGTAAACACGATCATTTTGGTTGTTTACAAACTGCTGGGCAACGAATGTTTTCTCTTCGGAGAAAACCAAATTCGGCAGATCACCACTTCTGGCCAAGCGAAGCAACTCTTCAGCTCATTTGAGTCTATTTTCTTTCTGTTGCGGTATAAATTCTTACACTTTTTGGAATTTCAATGGCACTACCCCGAGTTCATTTTTCAATATTTGCCGAATGGAATATTGCGATATGTTCAGCTCACGAGCCATTTTTCGGCCATTACAACGCGGGTTTCGAACAAGTCGCTTCTTGACTTTTCGAACCATTTCTGCAGATGTTGCTGTTTTCTTCTACCTTCAAAATATCGAGAATCATTTGGCAGTAACGATCTCATAGCCAATTAGGGAATTAATCTTACTTGCAAGTTTTTCAAAAAATGTCAGAGACTTGATTTCGGAGAGGATAAAAAAATTTTGTTTTAATTAAACATAAAACTAATTTTAAAAATACTAATTTTTCAAAATTTTTTTAAATATTTGAGAAAAACTCTCTTTTTTAAATTTTTAAAATTTTCAAAGATGAGTTACTGAAAATATCATGGTTAGATCATTTGGTTGAAAACTTCAAGACATTGAAATATTTAATATTAATCAGACCAAAGAGTGGAGCTGGTTCATTCTGAATAGGAAAGAAATTGAACATATTCTCTTTTTCGATGTAAATTTGGGCAAAATCATGGTAGAATTACAAGGTAACCCTTTCAGGCCAGCTGGTATCAATTTGATATGTCAAAAAATTGTTGTAATTTGAATTCGCCTTCATTTACACATAAGAAAATTGTTGCATGATTTCAAACTTTAACAATGCTATTGATAGAAAATCGAGATTTTACGTTTTTATAGAGTATGAGGGAAAAAGTGTATATTCAACATATGGTAGGCATAGGTAATATGGAGATCTAAAATTCGTGGATATTTGAAATATGTGAAACAGGGAATCAATTTCATTTAGGAAATAAACCGATACATGGAATTTCATTATCTTATTTGTACGGATTTTCAACTATGTTATACACTATAGGGCTTCAACAGTGAAAGGTGAATGATTCCAAAGCATTTTGGATTGGTTTGGGGAACAAAATATTGGCAATTTTTGGGGTGTGATTAAATATTGAGATAATTTTTTTATTTCAAATTGTTCGAATGTATTAAAGTTATCTATGCTTAAAAGACTTCCTGTCTGCTATACATTTCATAGCTGAGCAAATAATATGCCTGGACTCACAGTAGACTCAGCCCCCCTGTATCTTCTGCAATCTTTGATCCAAATCTTAAGTAAGCCTGAGGAGTAAATATACCCTAAAGTACCTTTTAGGTAGCATGTCACTACAGCGAGAAAGCTGACGATGTAGCAAAGAAAAAAGGGTACACCCCAGAACCACCACAAAACCTAATTTTAAAGCATCAAAAATAATTTTCCGGATATTTCCTTTAAAGAACATTATCGCTGTTGAATATGAAATCAACGTTGCCAACGTTACCAAGACTGCATGCTGTGTAAGGATGATGAAGAGATAACAACGATTGGACATCTATTATCGCAAATGTCCTTCGTTGGCGCGCTGGAGACTACAATCACTCCATTTCCAGTCTATGTGATTTTCAAAAATGTTGTATTGAACGTGTTATAATCAAACCAAGATGCAGCGGCTTCAGCATTACTTTCAATCGATGTTGGAAGTTTTGAATATTTGCTTTTGTAATAGAAAAAAACACAATTTTGAAAATGTTTAATTCAATATTTTGATTGGAAAAATAATTTGCCCCAAATTTTGTACTTCAAATCAATTCGCCCTGACTACAACTTTGACATATCAAGTTTCCAAAAAAGTTGCTTTGTTGTAATTTTCGCCTATGTTGCTACCTGGTATTTCTACCATGGGCAAAATTGATTTTATTTAGTTTTTCATCAAGTAGGCATCGAATTCTTTGTTGAATACAAAAAAAAATATACATTTTTGGGAACCTTAATTTAAAAAAAAAAAAAAAATTTATTTTCCTTTTTAAAAGTTTCAATACCTAAAAATATCTGAAACTTAGGAGCCCCAGCATTATCATATTACGAAGAGGTAAAAAGCAATTGCAACGTGATGAAGGCTAATTCAAAATGCACCTGAATACATAAAGTTTCTTCAGATGGAAAGAAACTAAATTATTTTTCGAATCGACGGCTTATTTGGGAGATATGTCTGAAAACACGAGCTGAATTGAATCTCGAATTCTTAATAAGAAAATCCTCAAATTGATCATCATTGGCAAGCTCTTACATAAGAATACCTCCAATATTTTCAAAGGTTGAGAACGCTATTGACACGTAAGTATATTAACTATTATTAGCCAGTTTTGTGCAGAAAAGGCATGAGAAGCCCTCTAGGTACAAAAATAATTTTCTAATAAAAAATCAGTTTTCTTAACTATTTGGGTTGCCTGAAAGAGTAGCGGGGTAAAGTCTATACCAAAAATTTTGTACTAATTTCGGAACAAGTTTTTGTGGAAATATCAGAGAGGCCATTGTTAGTCAAGATTATCGAAAAAAAACGATGGTTTGTAAATTTGGTTTTGAATCAGGGATTCCTAACAAAGTTACCATGTGTACCATCCAGTTAAATTAATTTTATGGCATGACTGCCTTCACAGAAATTACATGAAGCCCAACCTTTCACAGAGATATGTGGTCTGAAACATTAACAGTGATGAAAGGGGGTTGGAATTGAATTACCTGTGCTCCTTTTCAAGAATTTACAATATTTGCCATTAAAAAGAAAAATATATAAATGACTTGCATCTATAAAAACCATAGTAACATTTCTAGACAAACTTCAGAAAAAAATATTTTTAATGAGAGTGGTAAAATTATTAATAGAATCTGATTGAGCAATGAGTAAAATATTAAGGATCGTCATTAGATGTTAATACCAATGCTACCATTATCTTCCCCTTACTTTTAACTACTCAAACCAAGACAAAATTGGAATCATTCGTTTTAATCCACAGCTTTTGGCAATGGCTATGGTTGCGTGTGCCAAAGTAGAATACTCCAGCACTCATCTCCTTTGAAGGTCACATAGTAGTCTTCTTCTTTGCCTTGCGCCAATACAATTAATCTAAATTCGGATAACAAACATCAACAGAAAGAACGAACGAAAAAAAAAAATTAAAATTATAACAAAACAATCCCAAAAAGTAAGTCAACACAAAAATAACTTAGCCGAACGAATGCCAACAAATGAAGAACACCGGCGGGTCAAATGCAAGACTTGAAATAAAATTAATATTCGCAACGGAAATAAACTTTGCTACAAAAAGGATGTTTGCTTGAGTTACTTTTTACAAGAATTTTAATTAATTTTTTCACCGTTTTTTTATTCAATGTTGAAATTGTGAAATTAGACTTAGATATGAGGAATCTGGGGGTGTTGGTGTTAAAACCAATGCGCATTTTTGAGGCTTTAATAAGAATTTTTTGTGGAGATTGTATCTTTTGTGCAAGATTGTAATGTAAGTAAAAAATTAACTCCATACTAAATGTATTATGGCAATGTATATTGGAGCATTTGTAAGGTTTCGTTTAAAGATTTCCTTGACGCCATTTTCAGTCTTAAGGCTGCAATCATTTAGTCCGAACTTGACACATCGTGTAATATTTGTCGAATTAACGTTGAGGTCACATGTGGATTATATAGTACAACTTCTTCTCCAACTCATCTTACAATAATACAAAATTTCGATCAAAATTAGCACAAAATGTATATGGAAAATATAGGGTTATCTCTAGGTTCATGATACCCATATTCAATAGGTATAATGAAAAATATCATCAATTTTTTTTAAACCTTTTAATGCTTCAAAAGCTAATTTTTTTAGTTTACCAACATTTGTTAAACAGAACTTTATACATCGTACTATATTTTCAGATTTTTTATACCCTACACCACAAGGTGGCCAGGGTATTATGTCTTTGCGCATTTGTTTGTAACAGGCAGAAGGAAAGGACCCATAGTTCCTTTTGATGATCTGCATAGAATCACATTCTGAGTCGATTTATGCATGTCCGTCCGTCCGTCTGTCCATGTATTTTTGTAAACAAAGTAAAGTTCGCATTTATTGCCCTATCCAGATGAAATTTTGCACAAATAATTTGTTTGGCCCAAGGACGAACCCTATTGAAATTGGAGATAATCGGTCAAAATGTAGATATAGCTCCCATATATATCTTCGTCCGATTTGCATTTTATTGTGCACCAAACGTGTAATATCAGTCCGAATAGTATGGAATTTTGCACGTACGATCAGACTGGACCTGAAAATAAGTATGCCAAATTTGATCGAAATCAATTCAGATATAGCTATAGCTCCCATATATATTGTTCATCCGATTTGTTATTTTTGTCCTCCGCAGCCGTAATATGCACTCTGTAACAACAATATTTGGGGAAATATATCAAATACAGATCAGAAATAAATTTGCTTAATTTTATCGAGATCGGTTCAGATTTGGATATAGCTCCCATATATAACTTCGTCTGATTTACCTTTGATTGTGCACCAAACGTGTAACATTTGCCCAAATGGGATGGCACTTACGACCGAATTGAGTCTAGAAGCTAGTATGTCAAATTTGGTGAAGATCGGTTCAGATATAGCTATAGCTCCCATATATACTGTTCATCCGATTTGTTATATTTGTTACCCACAGCCGTAATATGCACTCCGTAACAACGATATTCAGGGAAATATATCAAATACAGCTCAGAAATATCTTTGCTAAATTTTATGGAGATCGGTTCCGATTTGGATATAGCTCCCATATATATTTTTATCCGATTTCAAATTAATTGTGCACCAAATAGGCAATACAGGTCCGAATTAAAAAGATACAAATGCTTCGGCATATTTAGTCCTTTGAATTTTAAATTATTATTATAATCATAGCGGGTATGATTGAATTCTCCCATAAAAACTTTTAATTGTTATGCGGAGCTCTACTAAATTAGGAAAGTGGTGTAGGGTATCATAAATTCGGCCCCGACAGCCTTTAAGGCTTTATTTACTGGTTTTATATTATTTTTTATATATTAATCAAGGTTTCCCTTTTTCGGAAAGAATACGGTAAAATTTCTAACTTTTGAATCAAAAAGACTTCAAATTCTTTCATTTTAAATGTACCGAGCAGGGTATAAGTAACACCAGTGCACAATGGACCATATCTATTTTTTTCTGTTCACAACTATTTCAACGTCTCATCCATATGCCAACAGTGACCTTAATAAAAAATATCAGAAACTTAGTTTTATCATTTCACCCAGTAACAAATTTAGTAACATTTAGTACGCATATCCACAACAATCTGCATCTCTCCATCCTAGGTAACAACTGTGATGGAAACTAGTACCATTTACAACTTGTCGAATAATTATAGGTCATTTTTCTAAAACCTCCTCCTATCTCAATTCCTGTTAGCAACAGAGACCTTAATATCCAATTTTACTATTATTATTACAAATATCAGGCGCATTTCCAAGCTACAGTTAAATCTCAAGCACAGATACAATAAGTAATCTTAATATCAAATTTCAGAATTTTATTTCCATTCCTTTACCTAGTTCCAAAACTAGTACCATTTAGTACTTTTCGTAAAATTATATACCATATTTTCAAAACCATGGTGGTGTCCAGGCTACATATGAACAGCGAGCCTAATACCACATTTCGGATTACAAGCCCGATATGTTCACCTATTACCAAATTGTACTAAATATGTAGTACTATTCAGTCCTTTTCGTACAATTATAATACACATTTCCGAAAATACCTCCATATGTCCAGGTTACACCTTGATCGTACCAAATTTCAATTTTTTAACTCTATCCATATAACTCTATTCATATAATAACAAATGGTACCATTTTAGAAACTTTTCGTAACATTGAAGTTAGATTATCCAAAATCCCTGTGGCTCATCTATCTTACATTCTTTCAGTGAATCTCATTTCCAATTTCACAAAAAAAATCCGTAAAAAGGGGTGCCGTTTTATGAGGGTATACTAAGAGGTCGATCTGCATAGACAATTTTCCGCCATAGGTTGCAGTACCCATTGTGAATTTCAAACACCGGGGAATAATGTCGCGAAAATCCTGGAAATACCGAATATCTCGGGATAGCGTTATATGCGTGCTATACTAAAAATAAATCTCTTCCAGGGGGTAAATGTACTCAGAGGGAACTCCTTGTGCGGATTTTAAGATTATTCCATTGAAAATGTGGCTAAAATCATCAAAATACCGAATATCGGGAGGAACAATTATATTGAAGATATACGATATCTTGAACCTATATTGACAATTCTATTTCAGAGGCAAAAATTCTCACAAAGAGTCCCTTGTGTAGAATTTCAACAATTCCATTGAAAAATGTGGTTAGAATCATCAACATACCGAATTTCGGGAGGTATACAAAATCTTGAACCTATATCGACAAATTTTTTTCAGGGGTTAAGAAGCCACGAAGAACTCATTTCTAAAATTTCAGGAAATTCCATCGAAAAATTTGGTTAAAATCATCAAAATACCGAATATCGTGGGATATCGTTGCATGGGGGCTATACGATATATTGGACCGATATAGCCAATCTTCGAATTAAACCTGACTGCAGACGAAAGACAGATCTGTGCATAATTTTAGCTTCCTATATTTATTCGTTTTGAGCCTAGCGTCATTGCAACAGACGGACGGCTAATTCGTCTTAGAATTTTACGCTGATCAGGAATATATATACTTTGTTGGGTCTAAAATTATTATTTCGATGAGTTACAAACGGAATGAAGAACTTAACATACCCTCCATACTATGAATGGTGAATCGGGGTTATTTCTTAAAAAAATCTCACTTTTTCCAAATTCACTGAAAAGCGTCTTATAATTTCACTGTACAATAGCCACTCTGGTTATGCTCCAAGTGGACTTGATAGCGCTCGTTTTTAAATCAACACCCCAAAGAAATCCTGGTTCCTTGTCTCGACCATATTTTTCAATAGATTTGGTTTTAACTAGATTTATTCTGGCGGAGAAACTTTAATTCCCAGATCAATATATAATTTTATGACCCTTTCTAAAAATTAGGCCCTTAATTTTATTTTAATAGTAAACGTATTCAGTCGAAACATTTTTATCTAAAAAATACCAAAATACAAATTTTCAGCCAAATCGATTTAAATCAGGAAGTATCTTTACATAAGGGCTGTACCAAAAGGTGGAACTATATTGATACAATATTTTTCAAAGATGTTATCAGTACGAATCCTCATTTAAATATCTCCCAATACAATGATAATTTGCTAAGAATTAAATTTTGTGATGCTAAGTATAACTTCTCAACCGGAGTCGCCTACACTGGGTTTGTAATAATCTCTTCTCATTTGCCACTCATTGCATTTGTTTGTAATTTTAATATTATTTTATGTTTGGTGTTATTAACTACAATTTAATTATATGAATGGATATTCTGGGAAGTCTAATCCATGGCTCGTTGATGGCTCGAAGATGTAGGAGAGAAAATTTACTTATCTCTTTGTTTGTTGCTTTGTTTGCCAGGATACCGGAATATGCCCTAGAGTTGTGTAAGATTAAAACAAGTTGAAAATGGATTTGAAAAGAAAATATATTTAGATTCGCTGGCCTTGAGAGCAAGTGGAATAAATATGAATGGGACTGGAAAAACTTCGTATGTATTTTATAACAGTGAAAATGTATATTATATTCTAGCACGTGTTCAGAATTTAACCCTTAACATTTGCCATGACAATATCGTCATAAACATAGAAGTTACAAGACACTCCTTTTAGTTCCCATTCCATGGAGGAATTAAAAAAAACCCGAACACCACTTAACACTTCGATAGGGTTTCGTTGTTTGCGTGTCTCTGCCACAGAAAAAAGTCCTTGTCCTGCAGATCTCCCTCCTGAAAAAACAAAACCAATGCTTCACAAGAAAACACCACTCGGGACATACGACGCAATTAAAATTGAACTATAATTTGAAATGAATAGGAAGGACGAAAATGAAACAGGACTGTTACAGAAAATAAGGATATGACACGCGAACCGTGAAATGTTTCGCGGCGACCAATAAACAAAAACTTCATGGAAAAGTGGAGGAAAGCAATGGTGAAAACAAACGCTCGAGGAAAAAATATAAAGAGTTCTGAAGGAAATTTGAATAGGAGAGGGAGAAATTGAGAGAAAACTTGGTATATTCAGATGTACCTTCTGCTAAAGATATTTTGGCAGGATTTGTTTAGTAGTCTGTCATAAAGTTGAGCAAAACATTTTAAAATTCTAGCTACCATGCTACCATAATTAGTACAATTTTGTACATTTTGTTACTTATCGTTACGAATTTCCTAAAACATATAAACATAGCTCTTCCCGGTCGCTCTATAGTAACGATATCAAATGGAACATTATCTATACATAAAAAAGACTAGTGAAATAGCTGTCTGACCGAGAGTCCACGACCGAGGTTCAGTCTTGGTGCGGAGGCATTGGATAAGGCTGGGTTTTTGGAAACTCGTACTAAAAGGGAATGAAAAGTAATAAAATGTACTACAATTTGAATACTTTGAGTTGGACAAACCGAATGGGCTAGAATTTTGAAATTCCAAATGAGAATTACTGATGGAGTGCAGGATAAATTTACAAGAGGGTTTATGGAAATTCGAACTTTAAGGTTACGAAAAGTTCTAAAATGGTACCAAAATTCTACAGTGGTATCATTTGTTATTATGTGAACGGATAGAGCTAAAAACTTGAAATTTGGTATGAGATCCATGGTAGGAAAGTAAGTTCAATATATAAGGGTAATCTTGGTAATGAGTACTACAAGTGCACGAAAAGTCCTAAATAGTACTATGTTTGGTACAATTTGGTTTTGGTTGAAGAGATAGTGCTTGAAATCTGAAATTTAGTATTTGAGTCGCTGTCCATGTGTTGCTGTACATATGGAAGTGGTTTCGGAAATGTGTGCTATATTTCTACGAAATTTACTGAGTGGTACTAAATTTAGAACAGTTTGGCTGAGGGTGTACGGATGAGCTGGATTTTTTGAAAATTTGTATCGAGTTCACTGTTGGTGGTAGGTTTGTGATAAAGAGGTGGTTTTGGATATGTGTACTTCAAGTGCCAAAAATTACTAAATAGTACTATATTTGGTACAATTTGGTATTGCGTGAACAGATAGTGCTTGAAATCTGAAATTTTGGTATTGGTGTGGGTCTTTATGTGTAGTCTGCAAATATGAAGGTGTTTTTGGAAATGTGTACTACAATTGTACGAAAAATACTGAATTGTATTATATTTGGTATTGGGTGAAGGAATAGAGATAACATTCTGAAATTTGATATTTAGATTACTGACGGTATCAGTGTTTAAGATTTGGCGATAATTTGGAAATGTCTTCTATATTTGTTGGAAAAGTACAAAATGGTACTAAATGTAATTCTGAGTAAAGGAATAGGAATGGAATCCGGAATTTTGATATCGAAGTCTTGTTCTTGTCTGCGGTTGAGGGAAGGAACTAGTATTGGTTTTAGTACTAAACGAAGGGATAGGGCTGAAATTCTCAAATTTCAGGAATTAAAGGTGGTTTTGTAAATGCGTACTATACTGCTACTAAAAGTACTGAATGATACTCAATTTGGTATTAGGTGAAGGGATTGAAATAAAATTCTAAAATTTGATATTAAAATTACTGATGATATCTGTATTTGAGATTTGGTTGTGGTTTGGATATGCGTTCTATAATGGTACTAAAAGTACTGAATGGTACCATATAGGGTGAAGGAAAAGAGCTGGAATCCCGAAATGTTATATTCTGGTCTCTGGAACTGAGATATGAAGGTAATTTTTGGAAATATGTACGGAAAGTACTAAGTGGTACTAAATTTGGTATTGTGTGAAGGGATAGAGCTGAAGCCGTGACATTTTATGTGGCGATAACCGTTCGTATCCATTGTTCGGATATTGAGTGTATGCATAGAGCTTGAATCACGAAAATTAATATTGAGGTAATCTGTTGGTATCTGGGATGGAGATATGGAGGTGTTTTTGGAAATGTGTACTAAAATTGTACGAAAAGTACTAATTGGTACCAAATTTGGTATTGGGCTGGAAATCTCAAATTTGATACAGAAATCTCTGATGTTATCTGAAATTGGAATATGGTGATTCTTTTGGAAATGTGTACTATAATTGTACGAAAAGTACATTTTGGTACTAAATTTGATGTTGGGTGTCTAGTATTGAGATATGATATGATTTTGTAAATTAGTACTAAAATGATACATGAAATAAATAAATGTTACTAATTTCGGTATTGGGTGAATCCTCAAATTTGATATAGAGGTCTCTGTAAGTATCAGGAACTGGGATATGGAGGTGGTTTTGGAAATATGCATTTTAAATGTAAATGACACTAAATTTGGTATTAAGCGAATTGATAGATCTGTAATCCTTAAATTTAAGATTGAGGTATCTGTTGGTATCTGGGTTGACATTTGAAGGTGTTTTTGGTGGCGTGTACTATAATTATGTGAAATGTACTTTTAAGAACTAAATTTGGAATTGGGTGAAGATATAGTGCTGTACAAACACATTTTCCTATTATTCGTTCCGAAAAAGGGAAAACTTGAATAGTATACAAAAGCTTGAAAGTCAGCAAATTTAGTACGATTAACGAAGTTTTGAATACAAAATGTTGTCAAACTGAACTAAAATAATTTTTGCTCGAGCGTAACCAAGTGTAATTACTTACAACCAACTTCTCCGGCCACGCATTTAACCTTTTCCTTAATATTTTCAACTTAACTCAATTGTGACGCAGTTCAAGCAAAGGGTAGATGTGGACATTTCTAATATTTCCAGTGGATGTAAGCCCGCCGTTGGTCATTCCACCCCGCATTTCTTCTAACCCAACATTTCAATAAACTACATATGTATGTAAATAGTATGGGGTCTTCCTATTCTATGCCTCTGGTCTCAAATTAGTCAATTGGGTTAAAAAAATACCCAGACGTGGCTAAGAAAAAGCTTCACCCACCCCCTGGCGGGAGGGGGTGAGCGGAGCGAGAGTGACCGAAAATAGAATTGGAATATTTCATGACAAACGCATTTCAAGCGAACGGAAATCATTGTGCGTTTAATTGTGAGCGTTTAACTCTTGAATTGGTATATTTGGCGATAAGAGCGTAAAGGTGAATGTGCCAAAGAAAGGTGGGGACAATGGACAGACGCTCGTGGGTTGGAGTGTGGCCGAAGGAGTTGTTTGGTGTTCAGTGACCCAAACCATATCTAATAACAAATGAACGTAACGGAAATAGTATATGGGTTAATGTTTAGTTAAATACAATACAAGCAACAAAAAAATGTAGTGGAGGGTAATTAAGGGTTAACTACGGAAAGGGGTTGATTGCAGAGAAATCCAAGGTGTTTACAAGTAATTTTTTTTGTGACAAGTAAAAATATGGTGGGGGAGTTTTTTTTATTTATTTATTTATTTTTTTTTTTTTTTTGGAAAAATATATGTATTTTCCTCTTGACGTAAGGAAATCTTTGTTTTTGTTTGTTATGAAAGAGCAATAAAATATAGAAATAAATCTCAATTCTTTCCTATCTCAAGTATAACAAATGTTGGTCCCCAATTTAAATTGAAGGACACATATCACATGTAATTTGCATAAAAGAACAATTTAACTAGTAAGAAATAAAAGGGACAAATAATCCTTACTTTTTAAATTGACATTTGTACACACATCTGCTTGAGTTTGTTTTCATGGACTGCAAGAAAAGGACATCGTTTAAAGGTTTAATGATTGGGCTTCTGTTTCCAATGGCCTTGGTAAATCCTTTGGTTGTATCCTTTTAATTTTTAATATAGACCGGACCCTTAGACAAAAAAATACATGTCACGTGTCATAAATGTACACATGTATACATACAATCATAGGGTATATAGAGCATTCTCTTGACCTTTTCTAAATGACTAGGCTCGAAGATAAATCCTTTTTGTCATTTCGTAACAAGTAAAAAAACATTAATTTCGGCCGTGCCACCTTAGGGAAAAGGAAACTTTAGAAACCATTATGACCCACAAATACCAATTTTTAGATATATTCGTGGGAAAATGTGGCAAAAATCATAAAAATACCAAAAATCGGGAGGTACCGTTATATGGGGGTTATACCAAAGCTTTGACCCATACATACAATATATCGCCAAACTAGGACCCATTATGACATACAAATGCCAATTTACAGACAAATTCGTGCAAATATATATATATATATATATAAATATAATGATATATTTCACTCTTTTCTCTTCAAATTGAAATTAAGGTTTTTGTACCTCCACCATACATATGGGGGGTATATTAATTTGGTCATTCCGAAATAATAATTTTAAACATAACAAAGTATATATTCTTGATCAGTGTAAAATTCTAATACGATTTAGCCCTGTCCGTCTGTTGTAAACACGTTAGAGCCAAAACGAATAAAGATAGGCAAAATTTTGCAAGATCCGTCTTTTGTCTGCAGGCAGGTCAAATTCGAAGATGGGTCCACGATATCGTATATCTTCCATATATCGGGTGGAACCGATATTCGGTATTTTTATGATCGCGAAGAGCACCATTTGAGTACTTTAGCCCCTGGAAGAGTATTGTCTATTTAGGTTCACGATATCGTATACCCCCCATATCATAGTATCCTCCCTATATTCGGTATTTAGATGATTTTAGCTACATTTTCCAATGGAATTGTCTAAAAATCCATACTAGAAGTTATTTCTAAGCACTTTACCCCTAGAAGAGAAGAGCCTATATATGTACACGATATCATATAGCCCACACACAACGGTGCCTCCCAATATTCGGCATTTTGAAGATTTTGGCGACATTATTCACCGGAGTTGTTTCAAATTTCGTATTCAGAGTTCGTCTACGGCCCAGGTTTTCGTACAGACACCATACCTCCCTATATGTGGTATTTTGACGATGTGAGGTGTAATACAGGGTTGTCCATATTCGACGGACCCATCTAACAATAACTTTTGACAGAGATGTCACATCGCTGAATGACATGCCGCGTTTGAAGCGTCAGTCCAAGCAGGTTTTGTATCATGAACCAATACACGCCACGCGAAATAGTTGAAATTTACATTCAACAGAAAAAGTCAATTGTGAAAACTCAATGTGCTTTTAAAATATTAAAAAATGTGAGAAGTGCGCCTTCTAAGAACACCATTAAGCGTTTATACGAACAATTTTCGACTGGTAAGGCTCTTTCTAATCCGAAGAGGCCATAAAAGTCGACCAAGGCGATCGGCCGAGAATATCGCTGCCGTACGAGCCAGTGTTGAGAGGTCCCCAAGAACATCCCAAAAACGCCGTTCTCAGCAGTTGGGCATGGCTCGGTCCACTTTACAACGGATTATTTGCATTGATTTGCATTTGTTCCCGTACAAAATTCAATTGACGCAAAGAATGTTGCCTGCGGACAAGCCTCGTCGATTGGAATGGGCCCAAAGAGTCATGGGTCCGTCGAATATGGGCAACCCTGTATTCACCGAAATTGCTTAAAATTTCATATTTTAAGTTCCTAATAGGTACTACAAACTGTGACAATAAAACTCTCTATGCAGGTCAAAAAAATTGTCAATGCGTATAGTCCCGATATAACGTTACCTACCTGTATTCGTCATTTTGATGATTTGAGCTACATTATTCACCGGGTTTTTTTTCAAGTTTCGTATTTGAATATGATAAAAGTTGACTTTGCAGTTCCACGTCTTCGTATAGACCCGAACACAGACCGGAATACTTTTTGAAATTTGCGGATTAACATTTTATGTTTTTAGTGTACAGGGTAAGATATAAAACTGCAACAAAGTCAAACGCCATAATTTGTACATTTTTTTTTCAAATTTTATTGAATGATAGCAAAACATATCGGAAATATCATAACATTTTAGAATATGTTTAGATTTGTTCCAATTGTTCACCTTTGGCACGAATTATGGCCTTCAAACGGCCAATGAAACCGTCACACGCTCCCAAATGTTGTCTGCGGAATTTTGGCCCATTCCCAGCGTAGCGCTTGCTGATGTGATTGACACTTTGACACACACCCTCCACAATATTTTCGTCATAATATTCGGCATTTATTCTTATGCCACGGTCGATTAATACGAGCGGAGATCGAACATCGGCTGTTATGGCGGCCCAAACCATCACCATGGCCGGCGCTTGAGTTCCGCTGCCCAACCGAAGGTGCACATTTTCAGCTGACCTCTTTGGCAAGTAAACACGATCATTTTGTTTGTTTACGAACTGCTTGACAACGAATGTTTTCTCATCGGAGAAACCCAAATTCGGCAGTTCACCACTTTCGGTCAAGCTACTCTATTTTCTTTCTGTTGCGGTGTAAGCTCTTGCACTTTTTGGAATCCTCGTTTGCCTGCAGTAACGGGACCACCCGGCCCATTGCCGAGGATTTTGGCATGATTGCCCAGGATTTTGGTGGCTAGCGACAGGTTCAAACTTTTGCCAGGTATTTTTGCTACTCGAAAATCAGAAGGGTTGGAGAGTTCTCTGAAGCGAAGTTTGATGAATTCTCCATATTCTGGCAGTGAGCTCTCCCATGGTAAACTAAAGTGTGGCGTTCAAAGGTTTTGAAATCGGGAAATCTGCTTATGGAGACGATTATCTAGAGATAGTCAGACACAAGAGAAATGACAGGTTGCCAAGTCACAAAACTTATCAGTCCGGGTAAAACTATGGTTATGCATAGAGAACCCTTTTTCGGGTGGGAGTATCATTATTTCCCGTGAAAAATGAGAGGCAATTATTCTGCTGTACCGGCGCTGATCTTCTCTGGTCATTACCTAGGATGGAATGTCACAACTCATGTCTTAGGACCAGTCGGTTATTCTGTATCAACAGCGGGCTAATATCTGGCTAATAACGCGGTTCATAGCTATTAATCAGAAGGATATACACATTAAGCACTACTACCTTGGCAGTTCCAAACTTGACTGCCATCTCTATACATTTCATGTTTGGGTTCCTAGAGACTAGCTCAAGCTCTGTATTGTACAGATTGTTGTACGTTGTAACTATAACAACGTTTTAGGTTGCAATTTTCATTGAGCTTGATTTCCTGCACCGCTGCAAGCGAACTATCCCTCCAATTTATAAATTCCACTTTCTCATCCATGTTGGCTCGTAGTCCGTTGCAATTGAATTGCCAAAAAGACGCACAATCTGGAGTTAGAACAGCAATATGTGGCGTAAGATGTTGCGGCATAGATTGCTCTGAGGTAGAGTTCCGTTCTCCGATGACGATTCAGATGAGGTCGACGATGACATAAACTTCGTCGCTGAGACTTCGTCGCTGCAACATGTCGCAACATAATCCCTTTCCGACTTATTGCGGAACAATTTCTAAGTTCACCCATTCTCTTCATTCATTAAATCGCAACGAAATAGATCTGTGGTAGATGACGTTCTGACAAAACGAGCTGAACCTAGGTCCGGCGTTTTCTTCGATCCCGACAAGGACAGAAATAATCCGAAATAGGTATTCCGGGATATGCTGCTCCCAATGCAGAAAAATAAACAACACGAACATGTATACACTGAGGTGGTAGCCGCTGGCCGAAGCTGCGATATCGTTCATTCGGATCAATTCGGTGTCGTAGAACCCACTGCCGTGGAAAGTCGTTACCCAGTCGCTACTGACTCAATTGAAGTCAGATAATATCAGCTAGAATTGAGGTATTACTGTTTGTTTCGTTATTTTCATTTCATATCTTTAAACGCCCCCCTTTTGTAATTCCCTAATCGGGAAGCCGTTTAAATTTATAGTTCCTCTTATCCAAACCTGGTCAAAATTATACATTTTTACTTTAAACGCTAAGTTTATTAAAATAGCCGAATACAATAAGATTTGGAGATTTTGAAGTCCAAATATATATACTGAGAGAGGAATGTAAATATGGTCATTGAGAGAGTTACTCTCTAACTCATCGGGTGTGTATGGAAGAGCTGTTGCACAACCAACACATACGGTTGTCTTTCCCTAGTATAGATGTGGAAGAATATGTTTAACTTCTATCTCTGTCTCTCTCTCTCTCCATATCGCTCTTTAATTAACACAGGGTAATCTTCTCACAGACGCCGCTTGTTTTTTACCATACCCCTAACCCTTTATCATATATCGAAATATTGACCAGTAAAAATCGTTGAGTCATAACAAAAGGGTTATAAAAACTGATGGGGTTGCAAAAAATACACATTTGCTATATAAACCGTGTTTTTATTATCGAAGGGATGTTATAGCTATTAACCAATCATCGTTGAGAATATCTATATAAAAATTGAAAAGGGTTATAAACAGCAAAAGGGTTGATGATGAGCCGATAGGAAGAACAATGGAAAAGGGTTAAACCAATTAAAAATAATTTGGTAGAGGAGGGGATGATTTCAAATAACCAATCATAAATTGAGGCGACTTTTTGGAGCGTATAAAGAAATATTAATAATATAATGAATTATAATAATATAATATTAAATGAAATAAAATAAAGAAAAAACATAAAAAAGAGCGCTAATGAAACCAGAAATAAAGCTTACTTTTAAAGTGAGACCAGTGTTAAAAAGGGACTCTATTTAGAGGAAAACAACTACGGCGGTGTTTGGCTTCATTTTTTATTGAGAGATGAGTGCCTTAAAAAATAACAAAAAAAATTATTTTTCAATTTCAATGAAAAATTCTCGATTCTGCAAAAATACTTTAAATGTTGAGTAAACAGCAAAAAACCTCCCAAAATCATGCAATATGTCCCTCGAAATACACCCCAAATCATTGATGGTCTGCCTTTAAGCACCCCTTTTTTAATGGCTTTTTGTTTTACTTTAACGAGCCATTACTTAAAGACACACCACTGGAGATCCCATTCGTCCATCCAACCCTCACGAAAAACAACGAGAAATGTGCAAAATTCCCAACACAACCTTTAATACAACAAAAACGAAAACAAGAAAAGTTTTTGTTGTTTTGAAATAAATTTTGTTTCGGTTGAGACGTCATCTGGACGGGTTCTAACCCTTATACATAGGCTGAACAAAGTCGCATACCACACATATGGACAAACAACGAACTCTCACACACACTCGGCCATAGAGGTATGTGTTATCCTTAATGTCTTGTTAAATTCACATACACACCAACAAGGACATTGGCAGCTACAACAAAAACACGAACAGCAAATATAAACAGCCACCACATGACACGTGTGTCCTTTTTTACGTATCGGAAAAAAATATAAAAGTTTTATTCGAAAGAAGAAGAAGAAGGAGAAGAAACAGAAGTGAAATGCAGACTTTCAAACAAACGTTTGGGCGATCAAACAACCCAACATCTCTTCTCAGACTCAGTTTCAACCACACAATGTTAAGGCTTTTTACGAAAAAAAAGACCTAAAGTTTGGCCAAAAAAAAAAAAAAAACTTTGATAAGAAACCCACTTTTTGCCAATACACACACTAAAGTCTACTCCTTTTCTTTTTCCTTTCTCTTTTACTTTTTTTTTGCCGTTTGTTGTGTAGGGTTACGTCTACCATGCTTCCGCACAAGGGTTTAAGGTCTGTCGTTTTAGTTTTTTTTTTTGTCGTACTTCAGATGATGGCATGACTTTGTATATATGTATGTGTGTTTGTATGTATGTCCCAAGTAAATGTATTTGAAAACAAACACATCATGGTGTCCTCCTTTTTTTACTCTTTAGGCTGGCCGTTTTTTTCTTTTGTGCCATATAATTTCATTTCAATACTTGTCCATGAGAATACAACTTTTTACTTTAAGTGTGTTTAAATGTGCCTCACATATTCTTGTTTGTATATACATATATTTGTTTGATTATTTCGCTGCCCAAACGAAGAAATTTAGCACAAGTCAGGGAAAAAGTAAACTTATACAAAAAATACGTTTTATTTTTTTCGATTTTTTTGCCAAATATCGGAAAAAAACAAATTGGATTGCTTCACTCGGATTTGCGGACAGATGTGTATCCTCAACTACTTTAAATATATTTCTAGTTGCATTATTATTTTTCATAATGTTGACCTTTTATGAGGGAGTAACTGTAATTTTTTGCATTTGATCTGAGTCTGTTATAAATATTATGACAGGGCAGAATTTGCCTATTTGTACTTTATAAAATATATGTGTTTATAAATATGTTGGTGGCCGTTGAAATATTGTACCAGAAGAATGGACCGATATATTCCATTTTTATACTCTCCACCATAGAATATAAATCCTGTATATTCGTTCATCGATGTCGATGTTCGTCTGTCTGTGTGTCAGTCCATCTGTTCGTCTGTCTGTCCGTTGTTATCGGTATTTTCACGATTTTAGCGACAATAGGTATTAATAGGTATTAAAATCTATGACAACAAATTACTTATGTAGGTCTATGTCTTCGTATAGTCCCCATAGAACGGTGCCTCTCAATATTCGGTATTTTGATGATTTTGGACCGGAATTGTTTCAAATTTCAACCCTTTTTCGGTATTTTGATGATATTAGCGACATTATTGAACGGAATTGTTTTAAATTTCATATTTGAATGTCGTAATGACGTAAAAAGTTTTGAAGAAATGGAATGCCCACATTTGCATTTTAAAGGTGAATTATTTTCTAAGAAAATTTTAGTTACTTTGAATGTCTTAGTCGCATCTTCCAACTGAAGTGACTGCAAATTCTTTGTCTTAATGAACGTCTAGTCCCATTTTACGAAAGACCACAATTTCGGATTAAAGTCACACAGACAAAGATTTTTTATATTATTTTATACTTTTATACTATTTATACTATTATATTTGATATTAAAAAAATTTCCACCTTTGCGCCACCTTGTATGAAAGGTGGCGCAAAAGTAATCTTTCGAAGATTTTTAGCTGTAAATAAAAAAAGAAAAAAATCGATTCTTATTGTGGATTATTATCATTTGGTCTTTTATTTTTTTTTATCAAGTGATATCATGTAAATGGCCGCCGCCACAGTTTATTGTAATTTGAGCCCTTTTTATGGCTTTGGCCAAAACTTTATGGCTTTGGTCCTTACATTCTCGAGGATATTGTCTTTAAGAGCTGAAAGAGTCTGAGGCTTGTTGACATAAACCCGCGACTAAAAAAAGCCCCACATAAAGAAGAAGCGATCTTTCTGGCCAGTGCAAATCGTATATCAATCCCACCTAATATAATAGATCTAGAATTATTCTCACTTTGACACTTTACCAACAAAGAAAAAAAAATGAAGAGGTGGGGCTAGGGTCAGAATAGAACCCTATTTCTTTTGGAGATGATTGCATAATATTTAGGGGTTGAAATTGACCAAAAACTGAAAAAATCCTGATTTTGCAGTTGCTCTACAGGTCGCCATTATAGACCAATCAAAGCGGAAGTTAGCATGGGGCTAGAGCTTAGGGCTGGGCAGAAGTATTAAAGTTTTGATGGTCATCGGGTAATATTTAGTGGGTGAAATAGCCCACAACATTTGTGTTAAATAAAAGTCAAATTTTCCATTAAACCGCGAATATTTTTAATCCCGGCGAAATCACAAATAGACGAACAGGTAGATACCGATAGTAAATATAGCGGTTACATATAGCGAAATATATATAATGTACATATACAAAGGAAGGGGATGTTAGTTAGAATGCTTATATCTCAAGAATGGCTGGACCGATTTTGACAAATTTTGTCAATTCAGAATGCCCTCTTGACATAAAAGTATAAAATTTAAAAAAATCGCAGAAAAATATGCCTACAATGGTGTTAATTTAGATTTTATAGTATTTTGTGAATTTTTTTTATTTTTTCATATTTTTTATCGCATGCGATTTTTTCAATTTGACTTATAATATAGAAGTGTATATTTTGTAATATTTTTTCACCTTACAACACAGGTTGAGGTTATTATATACAGATTGCAATTATCGTCCGATCCTCACGAAAATTTTCACAAGAGTAGGGTCAGGCTCAGAAGGACTAGGCCTATTGTTTTCAAAGATGTCCGCTATATTTTTAGGGGTTGAAATGGACCAACAACTAAAAATGTTCCTAATTTGCATCAGTTATAAAAGTCACAAATAGAAACAATAGGACACGAAATCTCGTATGAAGTTAGAGTTTAGGACAGCGGGCCACTACTTTTGTGTGAAAAAATATCAACGTAAGCGATATCCGAAATGCACAAAAGGCGAACTTCTAGCTTTTTTATGCTGATTTCGTTGGCGAATATAGCCATATATCGTAGAAAAGCAAATCATATAGATGAGTCTAAATTTGGAGATACAGAGGGACCTTTTGATTTTTGGAGATGATCGCAAAATATTTAGGGGTTCAAATGAACCAAAAACAGACAAATTTTCCTCATCACACAATTGGAATCAATCACACGCAATTTTGTATGAGAAGAGAGTTAAGGACAGGGAAGAATTCTAGCATTTTAAATGACTATTGAATTATATTTAACTGTAAAATGGACCAAAACAACTTGCAGCACGACGGAGTGCGTAAATATTGGGCAAATGTCCTCGTTCAAAAAGGTAAGGGTAATATCTGGGCAGTGCTCTATGACATAATTTCAAATGCGAAATCTTCCAAAATAGATTTGGACGTAAGTGGGCTTCTAACATATTGTAATGTTGTAGGGTATCACATGGTCGGCCCCCCGGCCTTTGCTTACTTGTTTTGACATACCGTGGAAAAATAGATTTATTTTTTTAGTGACTTATAGTAAAATTTGATGAATAATATTTTTGCCTTTGATGCCATCCTTCTAAAATGATGTTTTATTGGAGACTTTTGCACAAATTCACAAAAAGTACTGCTCTAACCGCAAAATGCGTTTTTAATATATATGAATTCTTGGTAGGATTTCGACTTTCGGCATCTTCTGGGACCTGTAGTAGAATTTTATCACAAATAATTTAGTTTTATTATTATTTATATTTTTATATTATTATGTAGTTATTTTATGCATTTACTTTCGTAATCTGCTGGACCTTCCCCATAATTATTGAATAAATGAATTTTGTCGCATAGTATAATCAACACATGAATATATTATTTTGAAAATTTTGCACAAACAGAGTCAATATTAAGTAAGAAATCCACTCAACGGTCTATTTTGCAGCCGTTGTTTAAAATCAAAGCATTTGGTAATACAGTTCAGGACTCTTTGAGCTTCCCCTTTTATTCTAATGATATTTCACAGAATATTGCATTTTTATTGGATATTAAGATATTATTTTACGGAGTTCCAAATAAAGAGGGACTTAAAACTATTTAAATCTAAACCATATTCATTTGTCCTTTTACCAACATAAAACTCCAGTTAAGATTATAGTCACTACCACCACCACTTATTAAATTTTCCAAACTTAGACCCTTATATCGAAAATCTTTCGAAATGAAGTTGAATTTTTATCCCATTTGACGATTTCGCTTCCAAATTTTATTTATGTTATTCCCTTTTTTTAACGAAATTGCCGTTTCAAAGAATCCTTCAACAAAATGCCAAAAAAAAAACACATAACATTTAAAAAATGTCTTAACGTTTTTTTGAATTTGGTCAACAAAGAAAATAAATAAATAACAAAGCCTATGTACATAAATACATATGTCCATGCGAAGGGACGAGCTATGTGACACATGTCAGTAATTCCATGTGTGAGTGAGCGTGTGCGTAAGAGTATATAGCGCAGAAAAGGCTTTACGACCCTTTTATTCCAAAAGCCTGTCAAGTTATCTCTTTTTGTTTTGTTTCCTCAGCAAGTGGATGAGGGAAATTTTATCCTTTCTTAGATTGAATTTCCTTTTTATTTCTTGAAGGGCGACAAGTGGTGAGCTACATACAGAAGGGGGATATATTTGGTTGGTGGCAAGAAGATGCTACACTGAGGGGGTTTTGGGAAAAACTTTTTTTTCTTTGGGTAAAATTTCAAAGAAGGCGAAGTGATGGATCAAAAAAAAAAAAAAGTTTAAAAGTATCAGTCGGTTTGCTCGGATATATGTAGTCGGATATATGTATACCCTCAGCCAATGTTGGATGACACTGAAATATATTTTGACTTACGTTATGAATATTCATATTATTATTGATATAAATATTGCTACGTGCTATATTGGTTACTTCCTTCACTTCATATGAGATATGTGATAATTTTTAGAAAATGTTGAAATGTGCGTGAGCTACCAGATATAGTCAATCGAAGTATTCTATTTTCATACAAGAATTACAAGAAAATCGAACATTTGAATCCAATTTATGCGAAATCATAAATGCTTATTTGGCTTATTTTGAGCGTTTTGTTTCTCAAAATCTTGAACCTTTAGGGGGGAGGTATCAGAAGAAATAGTCCGATGTCTACCATGTGTTGATTGAAATATTAACATGTGCGAAGTATGAATGGATTCGGAAGTTAATTTCGTTTCTTATGAGCTCCATGGATATTCAAAATTTTGATCCTTTGTGGGGGAGGTAACAAAAGGAGGGGACCAATAAATCCCATTTTCATAGCAGATCATGTGTTACTAGAAGTTATGAGATGTGTGAAATATGAGGAGAATCGGATGCTTATTTCGGATTTTATAACCGTTTTGGTTATACAAAACTTTGACCCTTTGTGGGAGAGATACCAGAGGGAATGGTCCGATTTCTACCATCTTTATATGAGAACTTGTGTTGGTAGAAAAATTGAAATGTGTCAAGTCTGAATGGAATTGGATGTGAATTTCGCGTTTTATGAGCTTCATGGGTATTCAAAATGTTGACCCTTTTGTGGGGAAGGTACCAGAAGGAGTGGTCTGATGAATTCCATTTTCATACTAGATCTTGTGTTGATAGAAATATTGGGATGTACCTAGTTTGAGAGGAGTCGGATGCTCAATTCTCGTTTTATGATCTTCATGGATATCCAAAATGTTGACCCTGTGTGGGAGAGGTATCTGTAGGTGAAGACTGATATAGCCCATCTTCACACCAGATCTTGCGCTGGAACAAACATGAGTTTTTGTGTAGTTTAAAGACAATCGGACTCGTACATCACATTTCATAAGAGTTATAATTTTTCAAAATTTTGACACTCTGTGGGGGAGGTACTTGATGGAATGGACCGATTTTGTCCATTTTCGAACCTGACATAGCACTGATGCAAATATTAAGATTCGCAAACTTGAGGCAAAATCGGCTGATCCCTTCTCTTTCTGTGCATCAAAATATTTTCATTGACAATTTCGAAATTTTGTGGAGAAGAAGTGAACCGATATTTATCATCTTCGAACTCGAACTAAGTTTGTTAATTATGTTACGATATACAAAGTTTAGACCAAATCGAATAAATATTTCGAGAATTGTAGTGCGCACCAGCCACACAGACAGATAGATACACAGACAGACAGACGGACACCGCCAAATCGACTCCAACTGCCCTGAAACAAATTTGGTCCAAAGAGACCTAAGGTCTGAATTCGATACTTCGATGAGGCATGTTTTGACCGTATCAAACGATATATACCGTCTCTAGCCATATTGCTGAGGGAGCTTTGGGTTAATTGTGTACCAAATGGCTAATATAAGTCCATCCTACCGAATTCAGTCTAAAATCACATAAATCAAATTTGGAGAAAATCGATTCGGATATAGCCATAGCTACCATATATATGTTTTATCCGATTTGGTGTTTAGGTCCCTCGAATTCGTAATATGCATTCGACAACAATGATATTTGGTACCAGATATCTTATGGAGCTCAGAAATACATTTGCCAATTTTTATCGAGAACGACTAAGATTTGGATATAGCTCCCATATATATCCTTAATCCGATTTCAGATTTATTGCGCAAATAATGGCTCAAATCAGCCAAAATGGAGTGGATTTCGCTACGTACGTTTCCATTTTATGCAATTAGGCTCCGATATATATTTTTATACCCTACACCACATTGTG
This sequence comes from Musca domestica, assembly GCF_030504385.1. Taxonomy (NCBI): domain Eukaryota; kingdom Metazoa; phylum Arthropoda; class Insecta; order Diptera; family Muscidae; genus Musca; species Musca domestica. The sequence continues at coordinate 1,177,748 of NW_026712393.1, forward strand.
GTAAAGGTATTATGTCTTTGTGCATTTGTTTGTAACATGGAGAAGGAAACGAGATAGAACCATAGTTACTTTTGAGGATCTCACTTTCTGAGTTGATTTATGCATGTCAGAGCGTCCGTCCGTCTGTCCATGTATTCTTGTGAACAAAATGCAGGTCGCATTTATTATCCGATAGAGATGAAATTTTCCAAACAACATTTGTTTGGCCCAAGGACGAACCCAATTGATATTGTAGATAATCAGTAAAAATGTAGATAAAGCTCCCATATATATCTTCGTCCGATTTGCCTTTTATTGTGCACCAAACGTGTAATATCAGTCCGAATAGTATTGCACATACATCCAAATTTGATCGAAATCGGTTTAGATATAGCTATAGCTCCAATATATATTGTTCATCCGATTTGTTATTTTTGTCCTCCGCAGCCGTAATATGCATTCTGTAACAACAATATTTGGGGAAATATATCAAATGCAGCTCAGAAATACCTTTGCTAAATTTTATCGAGATCGGTTCAGATTTGGATATAGCTCCCATATATAACTTCGTCCGATTTACCTTTTATTGTACACCAAACTTCTACTATTTGTCCAAATAGGATGGAATTTGGCACATACGACCGAATTGAGTCTAGAAGCTAGTATGCCGAATTTGGTGAAGATCGGTTCAGATATAGTTATAGCTGCCACATATATTGTTCATCAGATTTGTTGTATTTGTTACCCACAGCCGTAATATGCACTCTGTAACCACAATATTTTGGGAAATATATCAAATACAGCTCAGAAATATATTTGCCAAATTTTATCGAGATCGGTTCCGATTTGGATATAGCTCCCATATATATCTTTATCTGATTTCAAATTAATTCTGCCCAAATGGGCAATACAAGTCCGAATTTAAAAGATACAAATGCTTCGGAATATTGAGTCTTTTGAACTTTAAATTATAATTATAATCATAGCGCGTATGATTGAATTCTCCCATAAAAACTTTTAATTGTTATGTGGAGCTCAACTAAATTAGCAAAGCTGTGTAAGGTATCATATCATATCGGCCCCGCCCGACTTTAGGACTTTCTTTACTGGTTTATGATTATTTTTAATTTTTGTATAAACATTTTAATGAAAAATCCACAATTTTTGTGAAAATATGCAAATGTAGAAGATCCACGATTTTCCTTTACAAAATATAGCAACAAAATACAGCAACATTCCGCGAAGTTTTAAAAAAAATTTTTTTTTAATAAAAAATGTTTTTAGATATCGAAAATTAGAAAAAAATTGATAATATCTTAAAATATATTTAACTCTATATACAGCCCTTTTAAGGACTGCATTCAACACATTCCCTTTGCCCATATACCGCCCATAAAGTCAGTGTTTACCACCCGCCAAAAAATATTCCCCTCCAATCCCCCCCAGAAAAGCATTTGCTTTATTATCCTTTGACAACAGTGGCAAAGTTTTCATCTTATTTTTGATGGATGAGTTAAAGAAAAGTATGTTTGAAGTTTGATATCCTATATACAGAGTAAAGTAAACATGGACACACACACCCGCTCTCTTCCTCATATGGTACACAAACACATGTTGAAACCCCAAAAACGGCCATGGAATTTCCCAAGCAAAAAAAAAAATCAACTCACCCACAAATGTGATGTGCTTACAACCTATATAGAGTAATAAATATACGGTAAAAGGGGGACAGAAGAGAAATATGTAATAGCACACGCACACACACACACAATAACAACAAGACCGTCACACATGTATGAGACATAATCTTAACATTTTTACGGATACCAATATAATTTTATAAATGACTTTCAAATTTGTTTGATATGTTATTTTATATATATCCGAAAAAGGGAAAAAAGTATTGACTGTCTCTGTATGGATGTGTGTGTGCATGTATGTGTGTGAGTGGGTGGTTGAGTATATGTCCATGTACAAGACATGACATAAACATGATAGAAAGTAAAAGGATTCCATAAAGTATACAATATCCTTGAATTTGATAAACCCCCCGCCTTGGACAACAAACCCTCGTTACTGTCTGCCATCTAACCCACATCCAGGATGGAAGACATTACCAGGCAAGAAATGATTCTAATGGATGTGTGTGTTCGTGTGCGTGTACGTGTGTACATGTGTTTGCCTTTGAGCCAAAGTATTGACCCCATCAAAGGGTAAATTGTGAGGGTGGTTTTTTGGTGGTTCGTAAATTTTATCTACAATTCTGAGAATGTTCGCATATTGGAAATCGTATACCCATCTGTCGTAATGTCGTAATGTGTTGAAGTTAGTCAGAATGTCGTTTTGCTTTTTCTTTTTTTTGGTTTGGCTTCGAAGAAAATGGGCTGTGAGGAGTTTTTACGATTAAATTTAATGTTTTTAATAAAAATTGTGCTTTTCTTTCATTTTCATCGAATAAGTCGCATTTTCGAATTTATATTGAATTTATATTCAATTCTTCTGTTTTGGGGGGTCTTTGTGATGAGTAGCACATGTTCGTAATGAAATGTTGATGCATGCTTTAGAATGAATAAAGGATTTGCTTTCCACCACCACGATGGGTGTCGACTTTACATTGCGAAATTTAGAGGAGGATAAAATAAAAATAAATGTAAGTCAAAGGATAAGAAATCCTTGAAGATACATTTATGATGAGAGCTAATTCATAATATGACACAAATTTTAAAACAAAATGATAAGGCATTTTTGTTCTCGGTGTTGGTAAAGTTCTCTTATTTTATATCTTTATGTGGTTATCTTTATATAGCACAAGTTAAAAAGTATAAGCATATGTCAGCATATTAAAATATGTTTTGGCTTACCTTATGTTTACATAAAATGTTGACCCTTTATGGAGGAGATATCGAAGAGGTGGACCAATATTCACAATCGACTACCTCCTTCACTTTATATGAAATATGTGACACTTTTTTTGAAAATGTTGAAATATGTATGCGTTACCAGATATTGTGGACAAAAGCATTCCACTTCAGAGGGAGGTGTCCGACATATCCTTTATTCACACCTGGTTTTGTGTTGATAGAAATATTAGAATATTTGAAATTTGAAGAGAATCTGATGCTTATTTCGTATTTTATGAGAGATATAATTATTCAAAATTTTGACCTCCTGTGGTGGAGTTACCCGAAGGAGTGAACCAATATATTCTACCTTCACACCAGACCTTGTGCTGAGAAAAATATTAAAATGTGTGACATTTGAGTAAAGCGTAAAGAAATTGACTGACTCACTGACTAACCGATTCATCAACGCCCAGACGAAACGGAAGCTAAAGCTAGAATCTGGAAATTATGGGTGAGGATCACTCTTGGTCCGAAGGGGTCAGATAAGGCTGTGTTTTTGAAAGTTCGCACTAGAACAGTATGAAAAGTATTAAAAGGTCCTAAATATGGTACCCTCTGTATTTGATGAACCATAAGTGCTAGAACTCTTAAATTTGGAATGAGGATCACTGATGGAGTATATGACAGATGTACCAAAGAGTTTTTTTGGAAATTCGCAGTATAAGTGTACGAAAAAGTACTAAAATGTACTATATTTAGTACTATTTCGTATCCAGCGAACGGTTAAATTTAGAAACGTGAAATTTGAAGTGAGAATCAAAGTTGAGAAGTGCGGTTGATGTAAGGAGGTACTTTTGGAAGTATGTACTGATGTATACGAAAAAGTACTAAACGATACTAAATTTGGAACGATTCGAATTTGGAGGAACGGATGGTGCTGGACTCCTGAAATTAATATTACTGGATTGGTATATGCAGGTTTTCGAAATATGTACTTAAATATGTACACGAAAAGCACTAACTGCTGCTAAGTATGGTACAATTTCGAATTGGGTGAACCGATAGAACAGGAATGCCGAAATTTTAAAAGAAGTTTACTATAGACATTCTGACGATTTTTGTTACATTTTCCATGGAATTGTTTATTCGTGTATTTGATGTTCGTGATGCGTTCCAGATCCTGTGGTGGAACATTGTACATATAGGTCCACGTTTTCGTATAGCCCCTTTATAACGGTATCACATTTTTCCACGGATTTGTGTAAACATTGGTATTTGTAGATCATAACAGGCTCTAACGAAACCCGCCGATATTCGGTATTTTGACAATCCTAGTCACATTTACCCACGAAGTTGTTTCAAAATTTGTATTTAAGAAGATTTTGTAGATGACAATTCTTGAAGTTAAAATTGTCTATAGAGGCCCCTGTTTTGGTATGGCCCGCATATAAAGGCCTCATCCACTTTATTGTTTTTTGAAAAAGCATTATCGAAATGGTCTTACTGTTATTTGTAGTTTAAAGTGGAACACGTTTGAATTCAGATACTTTTATATAAAAATGTTTTCTTTACTCAATGGTGAAGGGTATCAAAAGTTCGGCCAGGCCCAAATTAATATTTTGATAACCTCCACCATTCTATCGAGGGTATATAAACTTTGTTATTCCGTTTGTAACTCCACGAAATGTTTATAATACACTCCACAAAGCATATATATTCGGGATCGGAGTAAAATTCTACGACGATCTAGCGATGCCCATCTGTCTGTCTGTCTGCCCATCTGTCTGTCTGTTGTTATTACGCTACCTTTCTAACGAATTGAGATAGAAGGCTAACATTTTGCGTACATGCATAGTTTACCAGTAAGCAGGTTAATTTCGTAAATTAGCAATGTCGGTCCACGTTTTCGTATAGCCCCCATATGACGGTACCTTCCGATATTCGGTATTTTCATGATTTTAACGACATTACTTACGTGAATTATTTCAATTTTCATATTTAAAGTTCGTAATGGTTGCTACAGCCTATGACAAAAAATTTCTTAAGCAGCTCCGCGTCTTCGTATAGTTTCCATATACGTTCCTTCCAATTGGTGGAGGGTATTAAAAGTTCGGCCCGGCAGAAATTAGCTGTATGAATGAATGAATAGTGGAGGGTATAAAAAAGTCAAAAGTCCTGTAGACCTAGAATACATGAGAGTAAAATATTATCAGCCTTCTTTGTTTCGTTCGGAAGCTAGAAGGTTGTTTAAATCGACACACAGGGTGAGATAAAAAACTGCAACAAAGTAAAACCCTATAATTTTTACATTTTTTTTTTAATTTTTTTGAATGAAAGCTAAAAACATCACCATCACCATGGCCGGAGCTTGAGTTTTGGTGGTCAACCGAAGGTGCGCATTTTCAGCTGACCTCTTTCGCAAGAAAACACGATAATTCTGTTTGTTTACAAACTGCTGGACAACGAATGTTTTCTCATCAGAGAAAACCAAATTCAGCAGTCCATAGCTCTTTTGAGTCTATTTTATTTCTGTTGCGGTGTAAGTTCTTTCACTTTTTTAAATTGCAATGGCTCTACCCCGAGCTCATTTTTCAATATTTGCCGAATGGAATATTGCGATATGTTCAGCTCACAAGCCATTTTTCGTGCACTGCGACGCGGGTTTCCATCAAGTCGCTTCTTTACTTTTCGAACCATTTCTGCTGATGTTGCTGTTTTCTTCCGTCCACTTCCTTGACGTCGGGCTACGCTACCAGTATCACACGGTAACGAACGATGGTCCGAGACACAAAAGATTTATGTGGTTTTCCAGCCAAATATATAGAAATCACACTATCACGCTTGAATTCCATCACGAATTACATTTTTTTTTTGTTTTGAAAATTCTTTGTAAACAATATAATGAGCTGTCACTGGAATAGTTTTAATAGCTGTCAGACGGATGACTTAGAAATGACAGCGGTCTGAAGTTGGTTGGAGTTTTTTCGTCTCACCCTGTATATCTGCGCACCCCTTCTGATACCTCTCGCTAAAAGGGTCACAATTTACTTCAAACTGTCATGGCTTGTAAACAACTCAGCGATTCTTTACAACTAAATATTTCTGTCAATTAAGAACCTGGATGAATACGGTATTTATGAATATGCATACAATTGGATATAAATGTTCGATTTTCTCGCAATTTTGCCCGTACCATTTTTTTTACTTTTTTTAGATGAAGTATGAAAATGGAATACTTTGGCTATATCACTATATCTGATACCTCACACACATTTCAACATTTTCTAAAAATTATCACATATTTCAGGCAAAGTGCAGTAAGTAACCAATATAGCCCAAACTTGGCACGTCGTAATATTTATATCATATTTATTGAGGTCCGATACGAAATGGGCAAGTTTGGTCCATTTATTCGGAAACTACTCCATAGAGGGTTAACAATATGTATAATTATAACAGAAGTCAAAATAGCCACATTTTTCAATGGAATTGCTTAAAAAATCACACAAGGAGGTGCTTTTGAGTACTTTATCTCATTGTCTATATAGGTCCACGATATCGTATAGTCAACATATAATGATAACCGCCTCATTTTAGCCTCATTATTTCCATATAACGAAAATGTTTAAGTTTCTTCCGAATGGTGGATGGTATAAAAAGTTCGGCCCGACCAAACTTAGCGGTTTTTTTTTTTACTTGTGTTAATATAATCCATCACGAAGTGATATCATAAATATCAGAATTGGATACGACTCCCACACATTAGTTCCCTCTGAAACCAAACTATAACTGTTCTAAAGCCAAATGTTGATAGGTGGTATGATCTGCTTTAAATAAATTCTTTTCTTACGGGGACTCTACTAAATACGCATAGTGGTGTAGGGTATCATATAGCCGGGCCCGCCCGACTTTTGACTTTTCCTTACTGGTTTCTTTTTAATTTGACCATATTTAAAAATGGTATTATTTTTGAGTAATTGAAATAGATTTTAATTTTGTTATGATCACCATAAAACGGAACCGCCCAACTTTAAGGATTTTTTATGTATATCACTCCATTTTTAGCAACGTTTTACAAATTATGCGTCTCATATTAAAATTATAAAATTTAAGGATTTCAAAAACATTTCAAATTCGTATTGAAATTTAGAATTGTTGTAATGAAAAACTACTTTTGTAAAATATATTTCAAACGGAGGCTTTGGTACATATTTTTTTTTAATATTTTGTAATTTTCTAATGTTGAAAGGAAAAGAAAGTTCGGCTCGCTGAAATTTAACTCTATTTTGAGGTTCTTTCTAAATCCATTTGATCTTCGTTCATCTTTTGCTACATTTCTCTACTGTAATATTCTAACTGTCAACTATTTATATTTCCTTGTTTACATTGTGCTTTTGTTTAGTTTATCATAAAACAAGCTTGAACAATAATAGAGGAAGTAAACACACACACATACAAAAATGAAAATCCTTCGAAATCAGGAAAAAAAAGAAATCAAATCATGGAAATGACAACAAAACAAATATCCCAAAAAGGGATATAAAAAATGGAATAAAATCTATTGATATAGTCGGGTGAAAGCTTCATTTAAGACGTCCCATCATAATTCCTATACACACAGAAACACACACTCACACATCCTCAAATGGGGACACAATGTGTATGGATTCGATTCGAATAAAAGCTATCATTTGGTTTATGGTTTTGGGGTTGTTATTAAGATGTTGCGTTTCCATTCAATATTTTTGCCAAAAATCGAATGAAACTAAAGTTAAGGAAATTCATAAATACATTGACACTTACATACATGTCTTGTACAGCAGCCATACACACACACACACATCAATAAACCAAATGAAAGACGAACAACAACATCATCGATTATGGGCACTATGACGGCTTTCTTCCTCATCATCCGGACGAATAACGAATAACGTTTAATGAATGACACTGGTTTCTGATTAAGTTTTTCCTCGTTAAGTGTTGCTGTGGGTTGGTTGGTTGATTGGCGGGTTGTTAACACGACATTGATTACAGTGGCAGGCAGGCAGGCGGTGGTGATAATCGTTCAAACATTGTTAAACACTTTGTGAAAATAAAATGATCGTGGAAAACTTGCCGCCATCAGTGGCGTAGAAATATTTGTGTTCATGATTAAAAGATCTCTATCGTTTGACAGCCAACCAATGAGAAAATCATGTTAACTGACCATTACTAATGCGCTTGGGAAACGATGAGTGCCTAAGACGAACGCCCACCATTCGTCAGAGCTAATGATCGCAGTCGATTAATATTTTACGCTCATATCAATAAAAACTCATTTAATTTCAATAAAAAAGTATTGTGAGAAAATTGGGATGGCTTGTTATGAAGATAATACTTTGGTTCAACGTTAGGTTTCAAACACACTAGTTTTGAAAAAAAATATTTATTCGTGATAAGATTGAAGAAGTGTATATTCTTACGAATCCAGAAGTGTTTAACAAATAATTGTTTAAATAAAAAACAAGTTAAACAAGTAAAAAAGCAGTAAGTTCTGCCGGGCCGAACTTTGAATATCCTCCACCATTTGGATTGAATTAGGGAATTTTCAAAAAAATAAAATCCATTAAAAATTCTGTTAAAATCTTAAAAATACCGAATATCGTAAGGTGCTGATATATAGGGGGGATATACGATATTGTGGACCTATACAGACTAATCTATGTCTGGGGGTAAAGTACTCACAATGAACTTCTTGTGTAGAATTTCAGACAATTCCATTGAAAAATGTTGCTAAAATCATCAAAATACCGAATATCGGGGGGTATATAGACAATTCTCTTTCAGGGGCGAAAGTGCTCACAAAAAACTCCTAGTTTAAAATTTCCGACAATTTCCTTAAAAAATGTGGCTAAAATCATCAAAATACCGAATATCGGGGGTACCGTTATATGGGAGTTATACGATATCGTGGACCGATATAGCCCATCTTGGGACTTGACCTGCCTGCAGACAAAAGAGAGATCTGTGCAAAATTTTAGCTTCCTATCTTAATTCGTTTTGACTGTAGCGTGATTACAAAAGACGGACAGAGGGACGGACAGGGCTAAATCGTCTTAGAAATTTACGCTGATCAAGGGCCTAAAATTATTATTTCGACGAGTTACAAATGGAATGACGAACTTACAAATGGAATGACGAACCCTCCTCCATACTATGTATGGTGGAGGGTATAAAAGTATCAGATGTATACCCTCAACCAATGTTCGATTATTTAAATATATTTTGACTTCTGTTAAGATTATTCAAACCTCTATGAAGTAGGTTACCAAGTAATGGGCCAATATTAAACATTTCGTATCGAACCTATTAATATGTGATAAATATTCGGACGTGCCACGTTTGGACTATATCGACCACCACTTCACTTCACCTTATATGAAATATTTGATAATTTTTAGAAAATGATAAAATGTACGTAAGGTACCAGATATAGTCCACCTGAGACTTCATCTAATACAGATAGAAATATTGGTATAGGCAAATTTACAAGAAAATACAAAATATAAATAATATATTTATCTCAAAGAAATATTTAGATGTAGAAAGTTGAAAAGAATAGCTGACTTGTTTAGCAAGTTATGACATACAAAAGTATTGAAAATTGTGACCCTTTGTGGTTGAGGTATTAGAGGGCTTGGCAGATCCTCTTCACAACCGATTTTGCGTTAACAAAAATGTTTGGATGGAAGGAATGGACCGATAGATCCAATCTTCACACTAGATCTTGAATTAACCAAAATATTGTAATGTGTGTAATTTGAAGAGAACCGGATGCTTATTTCGGATTTTATGATTGTTGTTGTTATTCAAAACTTTGACCCTTTGTGGGGAAGGTACAATCTAATCCCTACCATCTTTATAAAAGATTTGTATTGATGGAAATATTGAGATGTTCCAAGTCTGGATGGGATCGAATGTTACTATCGTGTTTTATAAGTTTCATGAATATTCAGTTTTGACCCTTTGTGGGGGGTTATAAGGAGACCGATATATTCCATCTTCACAGCAGATCTTTTCTTAGTAGAAGTAATGAGATGTGTGAAATATGAGAAGTATCGGTTGCTTATTTCGAATTTTATGATCGTTTTGGTTTTTTACAATTTTGACCCTTTGTGAGGTACCAGTAGATATTGGATATATTCCATCTTCATACCAGACCTTGGGTTATTAAAAATATTGTGATATGTGTAATTTGAAGATAATCGGACTCTTCGTATCATATTTTATAAGAGTTATAATTATTCAAAATGTTGACCCTTTGTGTGGGAGATACTTAATGGACTCTATCGATATAGTCCATTTTCTCTCTCAGCACTGATGCAAATATTAGAATTTGCAACGTGGGGGCAAAATCGGATTATCCTTTCTCTTTCTGGGCAGAAAAATATTTTTTGCGAAATTCGACTTTTGTGTATGATCCAAGTTTGACAATACATAATAGTACGATGTAGCAAATTTAGAGTAAATGGGATACTCCCTTTGAGAGTTATCCTGCTCTCCAACCAGACAGACAGAAGGACGAATGGACATTGCTAGATCGACTCCAAATGTTCCGAAACAGATTTGATCCAAATAGACTTAGGGTCTAGAATCGTTATTTCGATGAGACACGTGTTGGAGGTATCAAATGATATATACCCTCTCTAGTCAAATGGCTGAGAGTTTAATAACTATGTGGACCTACATCGTGTGCCAAGCACCAATATTTGAAGATATTACAAACTTTGTGAAAAAATATACTTAGTGCATACCGAATTTGGTACCAGACATCAGATACTGCTCGAAAATCGATTCAGATTTGGATATAGCTCCCATATATATCCTTATTGCGATTTCAGTTTTTTTTTTTCAAATAATGGCTAATATCAGCCCAAATGAATTCATGACTGAATTCATCCTAAAAAATCGTTTTCATATGTAAATATAGCTCCCATATTTAAGTTTCATCCGGTTTGGTGTTTAATTCCCTCAAATATACACTTCACAAGAGTGATATTTGGTACCAGATATCAGGTACAGCTCACAAATAATTGCTTACAATTTTATCAGGATCGGTTCAGATTTGAATATAGTACCAGTATCCGATATCAGGTTTATTGTGCACCAAATGACTAATATAAGCCCAATTGGACTGAATTTTAGCAATTCTAACTGAATTCATCCTAGAAACTAATACTTCAAATTTGATGTAAATCGATTCAGATATAGCTGTAGCTTCCATATATATGTTTTATCCGATTTGGGGTTTAAGTGAATTTCACAACAATGAACTTTGGTAGAAGATATCAGCTCTGAAATAAGTGTTTCAAATTTTGTAGAGATCGATTCAGATTTGGATATAGCTCCCATATATATCATTAGTCCGATTTCAGGTTTATTGTGCAAATAATGGCTAATATCAACCCAAATGGAGTGAATTTCGGGACGTACGTTTCCATTTTGTGGAACTCGGCACCGATATATATATTTTTTTAATATCCTTCTCGAAGTGAAATCATATACTCTATGGCAATGTTATGTGGTATAAACGATTAAAATGTCTCCGTCAAATTTAGTGAAAATCGATTCAGAATTGGATATGCCTCCCATATATTAGTTCCCTCTGAAACCAAACTATAACTGATCTAAAGCCAAATGTTGAAAGGTGGTCTACTTGGATCTACTTTAAATAAATTACAATATGCATATTTAGTAGAGCCTCCGTAACTCTACTAAAGATGCATAGTGGTGTAGGGTATCATACAGTCGGCCCCGCCCGTTTTTTATATAAAAATAATGGTCTATTTCCCCGCTAAATATTGTTCGATGGCCAAAGTGATGGACTTCGCCCAACACACTAGCCCCATGTAAAATTCCGAGACGATTGATTTATAGTTGTGGCATATAGAACAACTATAATTTCAGAATTTTTACAGTTTTTGGTCCCGATAATCTCCAAACACAATAAACTTCTATTGGCCATATCCCTACCTCGATATTTGGCTGTGCTAAATTTGAAGAAATTCTGGTATTGATTTCACATATTTTAGAGTTATAATACAATCACAGACATATAACTACAGAGGGTATATATCATTTGGCCATAACGTGCAAATTTGGCCCACTCCTTCATGTATCTTCCCCACAAAGGGTCAAAATAATAAAAATCAGATTCTCTTAAAATTTCACACATTCCAATACTTCTACCAACACAAGATCATGTGTTAATTGATCGCGCCACTCCTTCCGGCACCTCCCCCACAACGGGTCAAAATTTTGAATAACGATGAAACTTATAATACCAAATATTTCATAAAATATGTGAATTCTATCTTGATTTCAAAAATTGGAGAGAGCAATTATCAGATCAAATCATTAGATTTGGATTATATATCTTCATCACGAATAGGAACACTTTACAGGGTACCAATGAATATTTTGAGAAGCTTCTAATGCAATGATATATATACCCTCCATTTTATGCGGATCTATCTAAAAATATATCTAGAAGCCTTGGAAAGATTATTTTTATCACTTTGTCGTTTTTAACATCACAAGCTCGCCACTAAAATAATATTTTGGGATTTTGAGTTATTTTTTGCATTTTGCAATTTTCCATTTTTTGCTACTGCTTTCTAACGGATTTTTTGCAATTTCTTAGTTCCTATTTCAATTGACAAAGTGTGGCGAAATTAGAACATTATTTTAAAGTGATATATGACACTTTTATTGCGTCTACAAAAAAAACCACCAAATTTTAAAACATTTTTCTACCCAGTTATTTTTTTAAAATTGTCCCTTACTACAGAAAACTCTTTCCCATCGAACTCTTCTTTTAACCCCCCAAGAGCAAAAGAAAAGGGAAAGGAGGGCCAACAGCAACTGCTAACAACAGCAGTTGTCCATGCCACCAATGAACAACCGCCAAGCAAACAAAGGAATGTCATAATTTTTTAATTAGTTCTGGTAGAATAGTTTATTATTACTCTTTCTGAGTTTTTTTTTGTTTGGTTTATTTTCCGTTGTAAAACTATTCGTCGAACAACAACAAATTTTAAACCCTTACTCGTAATTGTTGGGTTAAAATGAAAAAAAAAAACTGAAAATTTTACAAAATAAAAGTAAAACATTGTATAACGGTGAAGGATAATGACTTGTGCATGACACACTTTTCCTTTCGAAACCACCACAATACACAAGGACAGCAGCAACAACAACAATTTTCTAAACGAGAAAAATTGAAACAAACGTCATTTTTTTTTTTTGTGAAAGGTAAAGTAAAGGTATCTGTTTTGGTTTGGCTCATCATAATTTCTGACATAAAACTCAAACATATGGCACCACACCACGCTCCCTCACTCACTGAGTATCCTTGAGAGTCATCACCCTCATTCTTGTCATAGATCTGATCGCTTTCAGTTTCGTTTTAATCATTTTAGCCCCTTTTGGCACGTTCAGCCAGCCAACCAGCCAAACGCTCTAGGTACAACTTGTGCGATTAACACTTTATTTTTCTAACGAAGTAGGTTCCCGAATTAGGATGGCAATGATGATTGGTTTCTTTTTGAGAAGTTATGACTAACAGCTGATATGAAATTCAGAAACGCCCTACTTCGACTCCTTCGTTTCCAAAAAAACTGGGAGGGCGAAAGTGAAGGTGAACATGTGTTTATCGCAGTTTTTGATTTCATCATTGAGACATTTTCAATTTCTTGTCACTGTTTTTCCTTCAACTCCAAAATAAAGTCATATTTTAATGTTGGTTTATGAGTTTTTCAATTAAAACTCCCATTAAAATTTATTGTTCAAAGGAATTGCTATTTTTAAAGAATTGAAATATTTTATGAAATATTTTCAATTAGTTTTAATTTACATTGTCATATCGTAAATGAAAACTAATTTAATTTATACACATAATTTTTTTTAGGGAGAATTGTTTAAGAAAAATTCATTTTAAAGTACAGAGAAGAATAAAACAGTGAATATTCAAAAATAGGGACATTTTTAATAAGAATTGAAAATATGCTATAGGTAATATTTTTGAAACCATTTATTTGCTAAAAACTTGACACGTTTTAATGAAAATTTTTCGCGATATTCCGCCCGCAAAAAATTAATTTGTTTTAGTTTTGCTCCAAAAACACTCAACGATAACGGCTTAAAATTCGGTATGAAGTTAGATTTTTTTGTGTTCGAACTCAATTTTTTTTAAAAAGATTATGTGCTAAAATTGTATACTTTTGGGGCTAAAATCCAAATTTTTAATTTAGTATTTTGGTTCCTTCGCGTATAGAAATCTTTCCGACAGAAGATTTTTAACAAAAAATATCATATAAGAAGGACCCTTAAAGACGGGTTATAAAATTAAAAACTAATATGGGAAATGCTCAAAACACCAAATAAACCAATTTGAAGTCAAATCGATTGAAACTATGCCATGACCCCTACAACAAATAAAATCAAGGGATATCATTTCAAATGGCTGTATCTAAAGCTGGATCTAAGTTTATTTTTTATTTTTTTTATATCCAGCACCACATAGTGGTAAGGGTATTATGTCTTTGCGCATTTGTTTGTACCATGGAGAAGGAAGAGATATAGACCCTTAGTTACTTAGGATCTTCATAGAATCACTTTTTGAGTCGATTTATGCATGTCAGTCCGTCTGTCCATGCATTTTTGTTAACAATATTTGTTTGGACGAACCTTATTGAGATTGGTGAGAATCGGTCCAACTTTTGATACATAGCTCCCATATATATCTTCAACGGATTTCGGTTAAATTGTGCACCAAATGGCCAACATCAGTCTAAATAACCTGAATATCGGCACATCCGACCGAATTCAGTCTAGAGGCAAGTACTTCAAATTTGGTAAAAACTGGTTCAGATATAGATATAGCTTCCATATATATGTTTTAAGCGATTTAGGGTTCTACGTCCCTCACATGCACTATCAGACAGAGCGCAGCAATACCTATTTAAAAAATTTATCGAGATCGGTCCAGATTTGGATACAGCTCCCATGCATATCTACGACCAATTTCACGTTTATTGTGCACCAAAAGACCAATATCAGCCCAAATGAAGTAAATTGTGCCACTTCCGACCGAATTCAGCATGTACTTCAAATTTGGTGAAAATCGGTTCTGATATAGGTATAGCTCCCATATATATGTTTCAACCGATTTGATGCTTTTTGGTACCAGACATCGGTCAAATTTTATCGAGATTGGATTAAATTTGGATATAGCTTCCATATATATCTTAGTCGGATTTACATTTTATTCTGCGCCAAATATGTAATATTTATCCAAATAGGTTGTGTTTCAGCAAATCCGACCGAATTCAGTCTAGAAACAAGTACTTCAAATTTGGTGAAAATCTTTTCAGATATTGTTATAGCTCCCATATATGTATTTCGTCCGATTTGATGTTTAGGTCTGTCACATGCGTAATATGCACTCCACAAGAATGATATTTGGTAACAGATATCAGATAGAGTCGAGCAATACCTTTTTCAAATTTTATCGAGATCGGTTCAGATTTGGATATAGCTCCCATATTACGTTTATATTAACCATCTGGGATGGTTAATATAAATTCAAATGGAATACATTTTGTCACTTCCGACCGAATTTAGCCTAGAAGCAAGTACATCAAATTTGGTGAAAATCGGTTCAGATATAGCTATAGCTCTCACATATATATAAAAATTTCATCCGATTTGATGCTAAAGTTCCTCACAAGGGTAATGTACACTTCACAACAAACATATTTTATACCGGACATCAGATACAGCTTAAGAATAAGTATGCCAAATTTTATCGAGATCGGTTTAGATTTTTATGTACCTTCGATATACTACATCTTCATCCGAGCATAAAGAGACTATACCTATTGTGAACTCTAAATATCAATTTACACATGAATTGGGTTTAAATTGTGGTCAATGTATTCAAAACACCGAAAAGTAGGAAGTAACTCTATATGGAGCCTTACCGAAACGTGGACTGATATGTCCCATTTTTTATACCAAACATACTTGGGGTAATATAAATGTCTGAGCAAAATTTCAGAGCGATCGAATGCTTCCCCTAATTAGTCTCTGTTTTTGGCGATTTCATCCCTCTGGGAAGGCGTGAGGAACTTTGATACTAAATCGGATGAGACATATTTCGATGATGCACGTTTTGGCCTTATCAAATGATATATAACCACATGGCTGAGGGTATAACAATAAAATACGACGAGTTGTTGATGTAAATGTAAGACTTGAAACTATGGTACAGTCAAAATTTCCCCCTGTGAAGGTGTGTGAAACTTGATACCAGATCGGATGAGACATATGGGACCTATAGCTATATTTGTACGGATTTTCACAAAATTTGACACGCTTGCTTCCAATCAATTTGTCTACAATTGTAGCCTGTAGAGCGAATGCAAAACAAAGAAAAATTTCTGTTTTTTGTCTCTTTCATCCCCAAAATTTCGAACATCTCCAAAAATAATAGGCTTCTTTTCTGAAAGGTCCATAACTGATGTAAATAAAATACATGTCAATTTATTAAATGACCAAAAATAAATTTTATTTGGTAGATAATTTCTTGTCATTTAAGATTTAAACATGAATTCGAATTCGACTTTTTGCACAGAGGTCATTCTGAAGGTCCACTATTCGACCATATTTCCAAGCATTTCAGAGCTTATTTTTTGCTTCGAAATTTGGTGATTATGTTCTTAATAGTGGTCTCAGATGTGATATGACGATTATGTGCATCATAAAATGCACGAAGTGCTCTATAAAAACTTGTAATTGAACACTGTATTTTAAAATAGATTTCCACGAATCATTTGCCAAACAATAGAGAGTAGAGAAGTCACAGAGTGTTGTATTAACAAGTTAAAAAGCAGTAAGTTCGGCCGGGCAGAACTTTGAATACCCTCCACCATTTGAGCAAATTTGGAATAAAATAAAAACCGTTAAAAATTCTGTTAAAATCTTAAAAGTACCGAATATAGCCGTTATATTGGGTTTAATACGACGTGGACCTACATTGATCTCATAAGCCATTACCATTCTCAAACTCGAAACTTGAAATAAACGCTGAATAATAAAGATAAAATCATCAAATATGTACGGTGTGTACATATGGAGGTACCGTTACATCTGAGCCTGTAGCATCCGTTGCGAACTTCAAATACGACATCTCAAACAATTTCGGTGAGTATTGCACCTAAAATCGTCAAAATACCGAATATAGGGAGCCAGTTATATGTGGGGCCTACACAAAGTCCTGGACCTGCATAGACAACTTTCTGTCATAGGCCGTAATATCTATTTCAAACTTCAAATACCACATTTGAAACCATTCCGGTTAATAATGTCGCTAAAATCATCAAAATACCGAATATCGGGAGGTATCGCTATGTGGGGGCTATATATATATGGGGGCTATACCTGGACCTGCACAAACGATTTTCTGTCTTAGGCTGTAGTATCCATTACGAACTTCAAATACCAAATTTGAAACAATTCCGGTTAATAATGTCGCTAAAATCATCAAAATACCGAATATCGGGAAGTACCGTTGTATCGGGGCTATATGAAAACGTGGACCTACATGGCCCATTTACGAACTTAACCTGCCTACTGCCAAAATAAACATGCCTGCAAAATTTCTCCTTCTATCTTGATTCGTTCGAAAGATAGCGTGATTACAAAAGACAGACGGATAGACAGACACACAGGCAGATGGACATCGCTAAATCGACATAGAATCTTACGCTGATCAAGAATATATATACTTTTTGGATCTTACATGAGTATTTCGAACGAAAAAGTTAATATACCCTCCATAGTATGGTGGAGGGTATAAAAAATCATTTCGGTGTGACAGCCAGATCGATATGCTATATTGCGGGTATAGGACCAAATAATATGCCGTTCGGTAGAGTCAAAATATATTTTTAATTTAAACGACGAATTAAATTTCTTTGGGGGATTTCGACAACCAAAACCCATCAATATACCAAATCACTATGAGCCTACCAATTTTTCAAGGTAATATGAATAAGGTGGCTGAAATTGAATATTTTTTGCGAATCCGAACTATTTAGAAAAGAATGTCATTAATTTGTTGAAATCGGCTCTTATGTTTTTGGACATCACACTTCCAACACTTACATGAATATTTATGTGTAAAACCAAAACTATACCAAAAATCCCACGCTCATATCCACCATAACAATTAAAAGCAGCAAATAAACAAATAAAATAAAAACAATATTCCCCTAATATTCACATGTACATTATTATATGTAAATTATTATTCCCGGCTAATGAGATTCCAATTGAATCAAATATTTATGCCAACCCGCATAAACAACAAAGTGTGACGATCGGCAAAATGTACAACACATCATAAGAGGAAAACGGGCAGTTACAATTCCAGAAACATTGAATAAATAAAAAAACAAAACAAATGAACAAATGAAAAACAAAATATTAACCAGAAAACAAACAGGACGGACCACCACAAGAAAGAAATCCTTTTTTGTGTTTTCCCATGTTTACATTTCGGTTTGATGTTGCGCAGCGGTCAGCGAGCCAGAATCCTTTGTCAAAGAGTGCGAGAAAATGTGCGCTTGCGCATAGCCCGCAAACACACACGAAGCAACAACAACACCAGCTAATTAGCTGGCGGTTGTTAGGACCAATACCATTTGAAAATGAGACTGTGGTTTGTCCCGAACGAAAGCACCGGCACAGGACGTTTGCAATGAATTGGTAATTAGTAAAGTTAAATATTTAATGGTCATGGCAAACAAATAAGAATAAATAAACAAACACACATTAGCTTGAGGTAAAGAAGGCAAATAGAGGAAATAAAAGAGTGCATGGCCAAACGAAAGGATTTCACGAAAGGATGTGATTTATGCGGTCGGAGAAAGTGAGTGTATTTTGTTTTGGCTAACATTCATTCAATATTGCAAGCAAGAGTGTTGAGTAATGTTTTTGTAATTTTTTGTTTATTTAAGGATAATGTGCTGCAAGAGGATGGAAATGAGAGAGAGGGTGAGAGAGAGAGAGAGAGAGAGAGAGAGAGAGAGACCGGAAAAAATAATATTTAAAAAATGTAAAATTTCTAGTATTTGCTCTCTGCCATCATCGTTTTTTTCGTTTTCTTCTTCCAAATGGAAAACCGAAAGGATGTTTGTTATTACAATATGTGTTGAATTTGTTTATTTTTTGCATGTAAATTCATATCTGTATGTCTTTTTTCGGAATTGTTGTAATTTACATACGTTGTTGTGTTGTTGGAGCGCTAAGCATCATCACCACGACCATCATCATTAGCATTAGCCGAGTCCAGTGTAAACACAAAGCGCTCTAAGAAAACATTCAACTCCGTTGTTATCATCAATAAAATAATGATCTGATGGCTGGGCTGATAAGATTTGAAATTTGAATTTATTTAGGATCTCCAGGCTGAGGTTTTAAACCATCAACCGACCCAGTATTAGACAACCAACAATCAACAAACCACCCGCGCCCCTTTGAGGTTGGTTCTCTTTGTCGACTTGTATTTGCCTTGTGATAAGGAGAATATGCGGTCGCTTTAATAACTCCAACCAAACAGCTAACCATTCATACCTACCTCCATCCATCCATCATCATCACAAGGTCGGCCCATTTTTTTTTTTTTGTTGAACAGGTTTGTTTGGCCAGAGCTTGTTTCCTTTGACACACAACAGCAGACGCGGGGAATTGTGGGCAAACGTCTTTCTTTCGGCAATGCAAGAAAGGTGTAGTTTACAGGTGAATTTGTAGATAAACTCGCTCATCAAAAATGGAGTACAAAAAATTGATGTTGTTGCTGTTACTGTTCTGGTTTTGTTTGATATGTTTATTGAATAAACTCAAGGACTGAAATTCTCCGTTTCCGGGAAGTTCATCAGTGATGTTCTGATGACGATTTTTCCATTTCCCGGAAATTTCATATTGATAACAGGCCACAAAACTACATATTTGCATGCTGCCTGACTGCACCACGAGACCTGTCAATAATTGACAATTTGTTTCAGTTCAATGTTGAATCGTGACAGAATGGGATTTCAAGGAATTAAAAAAAAAAATATTCAATTTGTAATTCCAAAAAGAGATACATTTGATGGGACATTATCACATATTTACTGGCAAATAAGATATGAAGAGAGAATATTTGTTTTCCAGGAACAAAGGTAGAATTTGGGGTCATCCGAAAACGATTGATATACCAATGCCCACAATCGGCAATGTCAAGGGATATTTTCAAAAGATTTAGGGAATATTCGTTATAAACTCACATTTTTGGGTTTTGGACGAAGTCTGATTAAGGAATTTTGGAGTCTATCTAGACAAGTTCACATTTCTCATAAAAAAGTGAAGGAAGGCAATATACCATTTGGTATGGCCATATGGCTATCATTTGATACAACCAAAACGTGCCTCATCGAAATAACGGTTTCAGGCCCCAGACCTCTTTGGTGGGGGAAGGGTCAACATTTTGAATAATTATAACCCTTATAAAAAGAGATGTACGAGTCCCAAATTTTTTCAAATTACACACACCACTATGTTTTTTTATTAAATCATTTTCTGGTGTGAAACCGGAATATATCGGTCCATTCCTTCTGGTACCTCTCTCACAATGGGTCAACATTTTTAATATCCATGAAGATCATACAATTAAGATCCGATTCCATTCAGACTTGGCACATCTCAATATTTCCATCAACACAAGATCTGTTACAAAAATTGTAGAGATCGGACCATATCTTCTGCAACCTCCCCCTCATAGGGTTTTGAGAAACAAACCTCTCTTCAAATATCACACATTCAAACATTTTAGCTAACACAAGATAGGAACCTACTCCCTAGATGGACAACAATTTGAAGAATCGTAACAGAAGTCAAAATATATTTAAATAATCGAACATTGGCAAAATCGACTGATCCTTTTTAACTTGTTTTAACAAGCTTAGGTTAGGACAAGATTGATAAACTCCTTGTTCTATTTTTAAAAATTTTAACCCTCATAAGTGACGAAAAAATCGCCGATATCTCAATATTTTTAATAATATATTTAATTTTAATTATTATATATTTAATTTAGTACTATTTAGTACTTACACTTACGTACAATTATAGTATCATTTCCATATCTCAGTTCCAGATACCAACAGGGACCTCAATATGAATTGAGAGTATTTCAGATATATAATTTCCTCCATTGCCAAATTTAGTACCATTTAGTAAAATTATAGTACGCATTTCCAAAACCAGCTCTTCCTCTCAACCACCGGAACCAACAGTAACATCAATATCAAATTTCTGGATTCTAGTTTTATCCCTTCACCCAATACCATATTTAGTACTATTCGTACAATTTTAATACACACTTACAAAAACACCCTTCATATCTCAATCCCAGATACCAAGAGAGACCTCAATATCAAATTTCGGGATTCCAGCTCTATACTTTCGCCTAATAGCAAATTTAGCACCTGTTAGTACCATAATGTACTTTACCAAAATCTCGTTAATATTTTCACCACAGTTATCAACAGTGACATCTATATTAAATTACAGGATTTCAGCTGTATTCCTTCACCCAAAGCCAAATGTAGTACAATTGAGTACTTTTCGTACAAATATGTACAACTCTCAAACACAGATACCATCAGTAATCTAATATTACTTTTCCGAATTCTATCTATGTCCCTTTCCACAATAATAAATATACGTACTTATATACTGCACATTTCCGAAACTATCTCCATATGTCTAGGCTACATATGAATAGCCACCCTAATACCACATTTCAGATTTCAAGCACTATCTGTTCATCCAATATTAATTTGTACCAAATATAATAATATTTAGGACTTTTCATGCACTTATAGTACGAATTTCCAAAACCACCTTTTTACAACAAACCTACTACCAAGAGGGATTCCAATATAAAATTTCAAAGTACCGACTTCATCCGTTAGCCCAAAACCAAATTGTTCTATGTTTAGTACCATTTAATACATTTCGCACATTTATATACAGGGTTGCCCATATTTGACGGATCCATCTGGCAACGCCATAACTTTTGACAGAGATGTCACATCGCTTAATGACATACCGCGTTTGAAGCGTCAGTCCAAGCAGATTTTTACCATGAACCAATACACGCGCTCTGAAATAGTTGAAATTTACATTCAACAGAAGAAGTCAATTGTGAAACTCAACGTGCTTTTAAAACATTAAAAAATGTGAGAAGTGCGCCTTCTAAGAACACCGTTAAGCGTTTATACGAAAAATTTTCGACTGGTAAGGCTCTTTCTAATCCGAAGAGGCCATATAAAAGTCGACCAAGGCGATCGGCCGAGAATATCGCTGCCGTACGAGGCAGTGTTGAGAGGTCCCCAAGAACATCCCAAAAACGCCGTTCTCAGCAGTTGGACATGGCTCGGTCCACTTTCCAACGGATTATTCGCATTGATTTGCATTTGTTCCCGTACAAAATTCAATTGACGCAACGAATGTTGCCTGCGGACAAGCCTCGTCGATTGGAATGGGCCCAAAGTGTCATCGAAATGGCCGAAGATGTCGAGCAATTTTGGAACAAAATTATCATGTCCGATGAAGCCCATTTCACATTGAATGGGACCGTAAATAAGCAAAATTGCCGTTTTTACGCCACTGAAAGACCTCAGGAGATTCAAGAAGTGCCTCTTCATGACGAAAAAGTCACAGTTTGGTGTGGCGTTAGTGCGAAAACGGTCGTTAGGCCGTTTTTCTTCCAAAGTGAAAATGGCCATGCTGTTACTATCAATCAGGAGCGTTATCGCGACATGATGACCAATTTTGTGATGCCAATTATTCGTCGGAAGCGTATGAGGCAGTTCTGGTTTGAACAAGACGGCGCTCCACCGCACACAAGTCGCATAACATTCGATTTTCTGAAGAATTTGTTTCCGGGCCGTTTGATGTCGAAAAGTGGTGATTTGGACTGGCCACCGCGTTCGCCCGATTTGACGCCGCCTGACTTCTTCTTGTGGGGATATTTGAAGTCAAAGGTTTACGTTAACAAGCCAAGGACCGTAAAAGAGCTCAAGGACAACATTCGTGAATAAATAGCCGCTATTCCGGCCGAAATGTTGGCAAAAACGATGGAAAATGCAGCAAAAAGGGCACAATACGTCATCAACGCCAGAGGCGGCCATTTGAGAAATATCATATTCAAAAATTGATGTAAACAAATCTACTTGGAACAAATTAAATGATTAACATTGCCAACTGCCAAATTTTTATTTTTTTCTTTGATTAAAAAAAAAAAAACATGGGTCCGTCGAATATGGGCAACCCTGTACACTTCCATAACCACCTTCATATATCAAACTTACTTTCTAACCTTGATTCTCATACCGTGAGCAGCGATCCTAATACCAAATTTCAGATTTCAAGCACTGTCTGTTCACCCAATACCAAATGGTACCATGTATAGTACAATTAAGTACTCTTCGTGCACTTCTAGCACACATTTCCAAAACCACCTCTTTTTCATAAACCTACCACTAACAGGGATCCTAATAAAACATTTAAAAATACTAACTTTATCTGTTCACCGTAAACAAAACTGTTCCGAATTTAGTACCACTTAGTAAAGTTCGCACATTTGGTACACAATTCTAAAACCAGCTTCATATATCAAACTTTCCAACATTGATTCCCATACCAATTATCAAGTTTTTAGCTCCATTCGCTCACATAATACAAAATGGTACCAATTTGAAAGTTTAGTACCATTTTAGAACTTTTCGTAACCTTAAAGTTCGAATTTTCAAAAAACTCTGTGGTACATTTATCCTGCACTTCATCAGTGACTCTCCTTCCAAATTTTAAAATTCTAGCTCATTCCGTTTGTCTGATATGAAGTACTAAATTTTTGGTACATTGTAATACTTTTCGTACACTTAAGTACGAATTTCCAGAAATAACGCAGCTTACGCACCAAGACTAAAGGTGGGTTTATATAAAGCGCTTATTTGGCTGGCTTAAGTCATTGGCTGGCTTCTTCATAGACGAACAAAGGATTTTTAGGTTGATTTAGTTCGATTTTGGCCATAGGCTCCTTTGTTCATTTCCGAAGAAGCCAGCCGATGACTTAAACCAGTCAAATAAGCACTTTATGCATTCCCACCTTAACCCTAGTTCAAATTTTTGCGAGAATATCTCAATTTCCCTTTAGTGAAGGGTATCCAAGGTTGATTACGGCCATGCTTTACGCACTTTCTTGCACCTATGGAATGTGATGTTATGATGACACTATGCTATGATGCTTATCCTAGAATTAACATTCTATACTTAGTTGTAAAATAAAACTTACCTGCTGGATTTAATAATAATATTTTGTATTGAAAACGTATTTTTCATTTTCAGGATCTCTACATGCAGTTCGTGTTGATATGCATCCGTTCATGACTCCAATAATTTCTAAATATAAACATCAAAAACCTTGGACAACTCTTTAATTTGGAATTTGGCATGAATTCAATTCATTGAAATAGGATGCTGAATGCCCTGCATCACTTCATGGTAAGATATAACCCCGATTATAACATATGTTTTCTCAATCCTACCCCTACAATACAACATCAAACACAACTTTTCTTAGAACATTGAAATGCGACCTCAATTCTTTGAAAACTCGTGCCAACCAATTAATAATCTACAATTAATTCGAAGCTCCTCGTTCCCCAAAAACTTGGCAAATGTCTTGTTTTGGAAAAATAAATAAACCCTACTTTGTCAGCCAGACTCACTGGCTGACACACGTCAAAATCATTTCAAATAAGATCAAATAGGTTGCACCATATGGCTGCTATCTAATCTAAAGGCACCCTTTGTTTTGGTTGTTGTTAAAACGCCCACAGCTTAAAGTGAAAAATGGAGCAAATGAGATCAATGGTGGTTTCCTATGGATCATTTAAGTGCCATATTAACCCTATGATTCGGTGAAGTAATTTTATGATATGTGATGATTTAGGTTCGGTTTTGATGACTGACGGAAGAAAGACTCAAATGACCGTCAAATCTTTTACTGTGGTAGGTAATATTTATTAAGACCACTAGCATCTTTAAGACCCGGCAAGAGAAAAAAGGTACCTCGAGAGAGAATAATGTTAAAGATTTGTGTCTGACGGCCGACCTACACCTACTCCAGTATAATTTTTCGTCGGATATCAATCGAACTTCAAAAAGATTTAAGGCTCTCACAGAAGTGGGACAAAAATCCATAAAAGCGTAAATTGATTCCGTTTTTAACAGCTCGAAATAATTGTGTAAGCATGCATGATTACTTTGCCTGCAATCCTTAATCGATGCGTTGTCAGTGCAGGTCCATGTCTTCGTATAACCCCCATACAACGGTACCTCCCTATATTCGGTATGTTGATGATTTAGCGACATTATTCACCAGAATTGTTTCAAATTTGGTATTTGAAGTTCGTAACGCATACTACAACAGCCTATGACAGAAAATTGTTTGTGCAGGTCCAGGTCTTCGTATAGGCCCCATATATCAGTACCTCCCTATATTCGGGATTTTCTTAATTTTAGGTACAATACCCACCGAAATTGTTTTAGATGTCGTATTTGAAGTTCGTAATGGATATTACAGCCTATGACAGAAAATTGTCTATGCAGGCCCAGGTCTTCGAATAGCTGCGATATAACGGTACCTCCTATATAAGTTACTGCTTTTTAACTTGTTGGAATTGTTAAGGGTTAAATCAATCGAATGATATATAGTTCAGCATTTAAACTTCTGGGAATGAATTTTTAATAATAATATTAATTAATATTAATAATATTTAATATTTGTCAACTATTTCGCTTAGCCCTGGCACACATGAATACTTTCGGATGTGACGTATTTTGAACATTTCAGACTAATGTTCCACCTAAATCCATGGTAATATGGCATGTCAGGTTCCAGCCTATACTGAAAAAGAGTAACATGGTAGGCATACTTTCAAAATTTAGCATGAGGGTCACTGATGGTGTTAAAGAGTGAGATAAGTCAGGATTTTCGTACGTGAAGGACTCAAAATACCAAAGTTAACAAAATGATACGGAATTATTCTAAGTCCACCGGTAAGAGCTAGAAGTTTGAACTTTTGTATGCGGATCACTCTCCGGGCAGAGGGCTGTTAGGGAGGGCTTCTTGGAAATTCATAACTCAGTAGCAGGAAAAGTAAAATATTAATTGTATTGCATCGGTACAATCCAGAAGTACAAAAATTATCAAAATGTTCAATGTTGCTGTTGGCTATTGGACAGATTTTAAAATTTAAAAGGACACTCTAGTTGCCTTTTGAAAAAAGACAAGATTTTTGGAAATCCGTACCTTAAATGTTATTGTGCTACTGGTAAGAGGTAGATATCTGTAATTTTGAACGAGGACTCCAAAAGGCCGAAAATAACCCTATTTTTTGGGAATAGATATTGAAAGTGTACGAAAAGCATAGAAAGCTACGCAGTTACACAGCATTGTTACTAAGTGAATGGTAAAACCTAAGACTTTAAAATTTTGTATAAGGAACATTCTTTTTGCAGTGAGTTAAAATGGTTAAGGGATAAAAGAGGTCAACATTTTTATACCCTACACCACGTAGTAGTAAGGGTATTATGTCTTTGTGCATTTTTTGGTAACATGGAGAAGGAAGTGAGATAGATCCACAGTTACTCTTGAGAAACTGCATAGAATCACTTTCTGAATCGATTTATGCATGTCAGTCCGTCTGTCCGTCCGTCGGTACATGTATTTTTGTGAACAAAATGCAGGTCGCATTTATTATCCAATTGAGATAAAATTTTCCAAACAATGTTTGTTTGGCCCAAGGACGAACCTTTTTGAAATTGGTTATAATCGGATAAGATTTAGAGATAGCTCCGATTTCGGGTTAATTGTGCATCAAATGGCCAATATTAGTCCAAATGATCGGAATACATCGAATTTGGAGAAAATCGGTTCAGATGTAGCTATAGCTCCCATATATATGTTTCATCCTCACAAGAATTATATTTGGTATCAGATGTCAGATACAGCCCAGAAATACCTCTGTCAAATTTTATCGAGTTCGGATCAGATTAGGATATAGCTCTCATATATATCTTTATCCGATACCAGGTTTATTGTGCACCAAATCACTACTATCAGACCAAATGGACTGAATTTTGGCAATTCGAAATGAATTCATCCTTAAAAAAAATACTTAAAATTTGGTGAAAATCGGTTCAGATATAGCTATAGCTCCCATATATATGTTTCATTCGATTTGGGGTTTTAAGCCCCTTACATGCGTAATATGCACTTCACAAGAATGATATTTGGTACGAGATAACTTATAAAGCTCAAACAAACCTCTGTTAAATTTTATCGAGGTCGGATCAGATTAGGATATAGCTCCCGTATATATCATTATTCGATTGTGCACCAAATGCCTAATATCATCCCAAATGCATTGAATGTTGCCACTTCCGACGTAATTCAGCCAAGAAGCAATTACTTCAAATTTTGGTGAAAATCGGTTCATATAGGTCCCATATATATATATATGTTTCATCCGATATTGTATGGGACTTAAACACACACCCATAGAATGCTCTTCACAAGAACGAAATTTGATCCAAGCTATCAAATACAGAATATAAATTCCTCTGCAAAATTTTATAGAGATCGGTTCAGATTTTTCGAATCGATATTTATTCGATTTTACGGTTATTGGCCACCATATATGTAATATCAGCCCAAATTGAATAGATTTTTTCATATTCAACCGAATTTTTCCATTTGGTGAAATTCCGTCCGGCATGCCTATTGCTCCAATAAATATTTTTTAATAAAATTCGTATCATAGTCATATCATGCACCATACGGAAATTTTATTTTGTACTAGAGGTATATAAAGTCCCTCAAATGTTATGAAAATCGATTCAGAGTTGGTGATGTGATAGGGGAATCGAATTCTTACTTTCCAATTATAAACGTTTTGATTATTAAAAATGTTTAACCTTTGTGGGGGAGGTATCAGAAGGAGTGGATCTATATTTTTCACCTTCACATCAGGTCTTGTGTTAGTAGAAATATTGGGATGTGCCAAGTTTGAAAATAATCGGATGCTCATTTGGCGTTTTATAAGCTTCAAAGTTATTCAAAAATTTGACCCCAATGTGGGGTAGGTACCAGAAGGAGTTTTCTGATATATTTCACATTCACACCTGATTGAGATATGGGGAATTTGAAGGGGATTCGGATGCTTACTTCGCATTATAAGAGTTATAATTATTCGAAATGATGACCCTTTGTGTGACAGATACATAATGGAGTGGGTCGATATTGTCCATTTTTGCACCTGACATAGCACTGATAGAAATACTGGCATTTGCAAAATTGTATAATCCGTACTTGTTATATATGAAAAATTATTTTTTGTGAAAATGTTGACTTTTAGTAGCGGAGATACCGGATGGAGTGGACCTATATTGTCCATTTCCGAACTCTTTCTAAGTTTGACAATAATATAACGATGTACCATGTTTGAATCAATCTGGTCTTGACGGACGGCCATCCGGCTTCTAGATAGACTCTAAATGTCCTAAATCTGATTTGGTCCAAAGAGACCTGGAGTCTAAAGCCGTTATTTCGATGATGCACGTTTTGGCCGTATCCCTCTCTAACCATATGACTGAAGGTATAAAAATCTAAATTGGCCCAGGTTTTCATACAGCATCAAAAATTTGTGCAACCTGATATAGGTATTTTGAAGATTTCCGTGCTGTTTATACCCTACACCACAAGGTGGTCAGGGTATTATGTCTTTGTGCATTTGTTTGTAACATGGAGAAGGAAGCGTGATAGACCCATAGTTACTTTTTAGGATCTCTATAGAATCACTTTCTGAGTTAATTTATGCATGTCAGTCCGTCTGTACGTCCGTCCGTCTGTCCATGTAGTCTTGTGAACAAAATGCAGGTCGCACTTATTATCCGATTAAGATGAAATTTTCCAAATAACATTTGTTTGGCCCAAGGACGAACCCTATTGAAATTGGAGATAATCGGTAAAAATTTAGATATAGCTCCCATATATAACTTCGTCCGATTTATTTTTTATTGTGCACTAAACGTTTAATATTTGTCCAAATGGGATGGAATTTGGCACATACGACCGAATTGAGTCTAGAAGGTAGTATGCCAAATTTGGTGAAGATCGGTTTAGTAATAGCTATAGCTCCCATATATATTGTTCATCCGATTTGTTGTATTTGTTACCCACTGCCGTAATATGCACTCCGTAACAACGATATTCAGGGAAATATATCAAATAAAGCTCAGAAATATATTTGCCAAATTTTATCGAGATTGGTTCAGATTTGGATATAGCTCCCACATATATCTTTATCCGATTTCAAATTAATTTTGCACCAAATGGGCAAAACAAGTCCGAATTTAAAAGATTCAAATTCTTCGGCATACTTTAAATTGTATAGTTATAATCATAGCGTGTATGATTGAATTCTCCCATAAAAACTTTTTATTGTTATGTGGAGCTCTACTAAATTAGCAAAGTGGTGTAGGGTATCATAAAGTCGACCCGCCCGACTTTAGGACATTCTTTACTTGTTTTAAACTGAATTTGACGTAAAATCAAGGTTTCCAAATCTATAGACGTTCAAATCAAATTTCCAATCGATCACAGTATACAGATTTACCATCAAATCTTTTTTTGGAAATATCCATCCGTCACCATCCATTTTTTTCTGGATCCAACAAAAATTCTCGTTCTACTGACAAATAAAGAGGTGTTGCCCCTGTTCAGATCCATGTCATTATTAAGGCCCATTTAAGCTGGTTAATCAAATAAACACAACCACGCCAAAGAATAAATAGAGGGATCATCTTGCCTAACAAGAAGATCATGGGGCATGAAGACATCATTTGAGAATGATTAACACTGTCCCTAATAAATTGAGGGTTAAATGACAAAGGGTAAGACGAGAGCTGAAGAAAATAAAAATGGGGCAAATTAAGATCACAAACCACATATGGGACTACTAATGATTGGGGGGAGCGAAATGCACACGCACCGCAACAAAATAAACAAACAAAATTAAGGGTTAGGGAGGGAGATCATCAATGTCGTTTCCAAATTGATAAGACGCTGCTTGTGGCATACAATGCCCGAATGGTAGCAAAACACACAATGCTTAACCGGAAGATTAAAATATTTGATAATCTTAAAGACGCACACAAAAAAAAAAAAAAAGAACGAAAGGGAATGGAATCCCAAAAAAAGGGGGAGAGTCTGAACATAAAAAACGAACGATGAAAGGGTCAGGTTAAGATTGCATCTATAAAAAAAGAACGATAATAAAAAATACGTTGCGGGAATGTGGCACACACAAGACAAGGCAGAGCCAAAGGTGTTGAAGCATTGATCTTAAGGGCAACACTTAAAGATCACCCTTTCTTCGTTGCTTGGCTCTATTGAAAGTGTTGTTGGCCTGGGGTTAAGGCCTGATCAGTGTTCGTGGATAAAGAGGTGTCCCTCCTCGGTGTGCCGTTAATAATTCCTAATGTGGTGTCTTTATTTGTTCAGCATGCTTAAATAGTTTGTAAGACATGATCATTATGTGGCCATCAATGCCATCGTATTTCATGTATTTCAAATTATGGTGGGGGGATCCTTATGCGAGGAGCTTCACTGTAAGAAAAATATTTGAAATTCCATTTCGAATTCTTTGCATGCCCGGAATTTTTGTTTTATGGCTTGTCATGGAAGGTGTTAATACTGAATGGGGTTAATTTTTGTCTTTTTGTTGGGGACATCTGTTTGGAAGTTGTGACATTGGCATGACAATCACGTCTAACACAAATCATGAATGCAGACCCAATGCACTTGCCATGAGTCCATAATGTTCTAAGGCACAAAAGATCGTTATGCTATTTGGTGGGGATGGTGGGGGTGGAAACGATCATTTAATTTGTCATTAACGTGATTTAGAAGTGCATTTTAGTGGGAGGACTACTAGCCGGCATTTGATTTACAATTTTAATTTAGAAAAAAGATGCCTGGAATTTTAATTGATATTTCTCACCTCTGTGGTAGGTCGGCTGTAATATTATTCCCTTGGCCGTGGGATAGCAAGTTTTTGGTTTAGAGAGAGAATATATGCAGGTTTTTTTTTTGGTGGCCAATGCACCATGAAAAGGAAGCAATGATTGTTTGAATTAATTCAAATTTAAATATTCGTAAAGTATTCAGAGAGGTGTCAATATCCGCCTCACAAGTTGTAAAGTGTAATTTGAGAATTGAAAAATAATTAAAATATTATTGAAGTATTGAAGGGAATTTTTAGTCAATAAAGTTTGAGTTTGATCATGAATAATTAGCTGAGGACATTGATTTGAACGACAGAACCTTAGATTGTATGGAATGAATAAATAAAATTTTATTAGCATATAAAACATTAAAAAGATTAATTTTATTTAGAAATAAGTAAAATAGCAGCTAAATTCTGAACTTTATTACCTACCACCAAAGAATACTGATGAAAAATGCATATATAATTACAAAATTCCGAATATCAGGAGTGACATATTGAGTTATATTATTGTGTATATTATTCGCCACAGAAGGTGGTGCTGTTACGAACCCCAAACAACCAAGTTTCAGATATTGCATTGGATCCCCATCTGTACAGGCAATTTTCTTTCAAAGGAATAAGTACCCATTGCGAGCTCTAAATTCTGAACTTGAAATAATTCTGGTAAAAAGTGTGGATAAAATCTTCAGGAACTGCACTAGAACGAAAACGTACAGGGACTGTTTTCGTACAGTCCCTGTACGTTTTCGTGAACCTCTATAGCCAATTATTTGTCAACGAGGCCGGTGCCTATTTTGAACTCCAAATGCAACTTTGGACAATATATATATATATAAAAAAGTATAGCTAAAATCCTCAAAATACCAAATTTTATGAGGTACCGTTAAATGGGGGATATACGAAGGCGTTGATCTGTTTTGACGTAGGAAATATTACCCGTTTCAAATTCCGAATTTAAATTAATTCTGAAAAAAAGTTGGCTATAAGTATCAAAATAATGAAAATGGGGACTATGTGAAAATGTGGGCCTCTGTAGGCAATTTTCTGTCATAGGAGGTAGTACCCATTACGAACTTCAAATACCAAATTTGAAAAGTGTAGCACAAATCATCAAAAAAAGGAATATCTGCAAATATAAAGCAATTATAAAAATATATAGCAATTGTGAGTTAAACAAACAAAAAGCTTTAAATCTTTCGGTATAGTTATATGGACCTACGTGGACCTATATAGCCCATTTTCCAATTCCAAAAGTTCTGCAGACGAAACAAACATTTGAGTAAAATTTCATTAACCTACTTTAATCTGTTTGAAAGCTAGAGTGATTTCCACAGACGGAAAGACGGACATCGATAAATCGACCTAGAAATTTTACTCTGATCAACACATTATATACTTTGTTTGGTAGTAAATGTGTATATTTCGAGGTGTAACAAATGGAATGACAAACTTAATATACCTTTCATATTATGTATGTGAAGGGTATAAAATAAGAAGTCACGTGTATCGGCATTTTGAAAGTTTGCATCGAAAAGTCAAAATCGAGGAGACAAGTTTCGGATGAAAATTTCTTCGAGATTCGGGCATTTCAGGCAGACAAAAATCCGAGGAATATGTGTCCAAAATGTTAACCCTCAAGCGAAAATATTCCACAAAATTATTTGCAATTATTAAATTATACTATAGGTCCTACCAAATACGAATAGACATATCGATATCAAATTTGAGGATTCGACCATTGCCAAAATTAGTACCATTTAGTACAATTATGGTACACATTTCAAAATCAGCTCCTTCTCTTAACCACAGGCACCAACAGTCAAAGTCAACATATAAAATTTCAGGATATCTGCGATATCCCGAACAATTATAGGGCACATTTCCCAAACCACCACAATATCTTAATTCCAGATACCAACAGAGATCACAGTACCAAATTTGAGGATACCAGCACTATCCCTTCATACGAATATAATACCAAATTTAGTACCATTCGTATAGGATTTTTTCCCTTCATCCAATATCCAATTGTGGTATTAATTGGTACTTTCGCACAAATATAGTACACATTTCCAATACAACCTCCATATCTTAACCACAGACACCAAAAGTGACATGCACATCATATTTAAGGATTTTATCTCTATCCCAATACACCCAAGACCTATCTAGTACTATTTAAAGACTTTCGTACAATTGTAGCACTCATTTCGAAAACCACCTCCATATCTCAATTCCAAATAATAGCGGAGACCAAAATTAGTACAATTTAATACCTTTCGTACAAATACAGGACGCATTTCCAAACCACCACCGGATCTCAAACACAAATACCATCAGTAATCTTAATATCAACATTTCAGAATTGTATATCTATCCATTTAGTAATTTTCGTACAATTGTATAACACATTTCCGAAACCACCTCAATATATCCAGGTAACACAAAACAACGACCTTTATACCAAATGTCATATTTCAGAAACTGGCACTATTTAGTACCAAATATGGTACTAATTAGTACTTTTCGTGCACTGATAGTATACATTTTCCAAACCAACTCTCCGTTAAAAATCTACCACAGGGACCCCAATATCAAATTTCACATTCCTGCTTCATCCGTTCACCCTTAACCAAACTGTTTCAAATTTAGTACCATTTAATACAGTTCATACACCTTTCCACCAAACTTATCACATAATACCAAATGGTACTATTTTAGAAGTTTAGTTCCATTTTAGAACTTTTCGTAAGTTTAAAGTTCGAATTTCCACAAATCCTTTGTTACATCTGTTCTGTACTCCGATCCATTCCAAATTTCAATTCTTGCTCATTGCGTTTGTCCAGTACAAAGTATTCCATTTTTAGTACACGAGTACGTACCAAGACTGACCCTTGCGCAAAATTTCAAGATTCTACCTTCAGCCGTTTCGTCCTGGTCGTTGTCAGTCAGACAATCAGTTATTTCACGACTCTTTTATATATTTAGATATTGAATCGGCACTCAGAACTATCTAGTCAACTGTCATTAAATCAAGAGCCACTCATGACTGCAAGGAAGCCCTCATTGAGAGACGTGGACTTATTAACCTTTTTTTGGGCTCCAGAACATAGTAATATTGTAGGGATTTATTTGCTCGAGGTGGACCCAGTCGATTGATCTACCGATTGTTGAGATTGTTCAACCACCAATAAGCTTTATGTCAGCTACTTTAAAAAAACCTCTCATCGAAAAAGTAGGAAGAAGAGGATACTCGGAAACGGGTTGTAGGGTACCTAAGGCCATCTGGCCAGAAATCTCGAGGAAAACAAGCTCTTCACTTGCACTTAGTAGGTCTGATCTGAGAATCATGGTAGGCATACTGGCTGGTCACTGCTATATCTGAAATCTAACGTCAAAATGGGACAGCAATGTTCCTGACTACTGTAGACTATGTTAAGATGAGGAAGAAGAGGTAGAGACGATTGAACATCTACTTAGCACATGTCCCACGTTATCCAACAAGAAACGAAGGCCAGGTGGGAGATAGGAACTCTAACATTCTTCTCAGACATAGCTTCCATCATAATTTATAGGTTTGGCAAAGACATTATCCGCCTAGACAGATCACATTTGTAACTACTCTTCTCTCTGTTAAATCTGTTCTTCTCCATCTCGCTTCTATATCTCTTGTATCCCTTAAAAATGTATAAACTTCCTAGGATGAACACTAATGGACACAATAGAAGGTATTCGAATGACGCAGTTGCCGAATCCCGTGTAGCTGGCATGAAGAATTTTTTTTTATCGTCTTCAATTGATTTTTCTGATTTTATTAAAAAAAATGTATCCTTTGCGAAAAAAAAACTTCAACATAGCGCATTAATGGTGGCACATTATTAGCACATAAATTATTAAAAAATATCAAAAAATTCCACTAAATATACCCTCATATCTCTCCTCTTTTTACAATTTCTATTCAAAAGCAGCAAACTATGTAACAATTATTGTCCATTAGCAATTAAAAATAAATCTGCTCATCTATGATGTATGACTTCCTGGAACTGACGGACGATGGTAATCCAAAACTAAAACGTAGAGTATGTTGTTTAAAGAACCCAAAAAATCCCCTTAGAAATGATGATCAATCATCATTTTCAGTATTTGAGCCAATGAACGTCAATGGAGATAGAAATTGCAAAAATATTATAAATAAATTAACTTAACACCAGCGAGATTTATGGGTAGAATCCGACACATTCACTCAGTGGATATAACTTTCATATGCATACATATTGAGTATGTGTGAAACACACATGCATGTAGATGAAAATATGATGCATGCATATATATGTATGTGTGGATGTAGGAAAATTGAGACTGTGAAACAGACATGAAGGAGGTATGTATGTTGGCGACGAAAATGTTTCTCATCTCTTTATGGACATTTAAAACCAAAGCAAACACTTTGTCTTTGGCCAATATCAGTATTCGCTGCAATATCCAGAAATTTTTTGTTGCCAACAAAATCCTGGCACATTTGGAATGTAAACGAAATCTTATATGACATTATTGTCATATTTTTGAAAATTGTGTGTATGTGAATACATCCATAGTTTATTTTCGAATAGCCATCCTTTTGCATTCCCATATTGTGTATTGCTGTTTTTGTTTAAATTTGTCAAGTTTGTCCCAATAAACACCCCATTATGTAGTGACACTCCCAAGGGAATATCATATCATACTCCCGCTGTGTCAATATTTTTATTCATATTCATCTTTTGAATGAAGGGAATCTCACTTGCAATTTAACATATCTTCAATACCAATAGAATTCAAGATATGTTTCAAAATGTAATTATGACCACAGTTTACAATTTATATCAACATTTTTGGGGAGATTTTTGAAAACTATTGTTTCATTAGTTTTTAAAATATTAGTCGATTTTGCGGGAAGATAAAGGACGAAATATCGAAAATAATTAATAAATATAAAAACACAACAAACACCTCGAGTTTAATTTTATTAAACTTACATTGGAAATTTGTTTGGGCAATATTGAACTATGGAAACCAAATGAAGTAGTTTGAAAAAATTTTACTCAGACATGTGTTAGGTCTGCAGGACATTTGGTATTAAAAATGGGCAATTTAGGTCTAAGTTTGGGTATAGTCCCCAGGTTGATGATTTATATCACACTTTTCATTGGAAATATTTCAAATTTGGTATTTCAAATTCCTAATGGGCACAACATCCTATAACAGAAAATTTCATATGCAGCTCCAGTTCTTCGTATAACCCCCATAAAGGAGTACTTCTATATATTCGGAATTTTGATGATTTTTTTTCAACGATTTTTTTACAATTTGCAAACTCCTTTCAAATGTCGGAGGGTATTCATAGTTCGCCCCAGCTGAACATACTGTTTCTTCATTTGCCTGGCCGAACTTTGAATACCCTCCACCATTTGGAACGAATTTGGCAATTTTCAAAAAATTAAATCCGTAAAAATTCTGTTAAAATCTTAAAAATAAGCAACTTTTGTCATAAGCCATTACAATATTCAATTGCGATACTTGAAAACAATCTGTGAATAATAAAGCTAAAATCATTAAAATACCGGATATAGGGAGGTACCATGGGGGCTATACGAAGACGTGAACCTGCACAGATAATTTTCCGTCTTAGGCTTCTGTATCCATTACGAACTTCAAATACCAAATTTGAAACGATTCCGATGAATAATGTCGCTTAAATCGCCAAAATACCGAAAATAGGGAGGTGCCGATATGTGGGGGATATACGAAGACGTGGACGTGCTCAGACAATTCTCTCTCTTAGGCTGTAGTATCCATTACGAACTTCAAATACGAAATTTGAAATGTCGCTAAAATCATTAAAATACCGAATATCGGGAGGTACCGTTATATGAGGGTTATACGAAAACGTGGACCTACATTGCCCATTTTCAAAACCAAAAGTCATGCAGATATAATATACATTTGAGTAAAATTTTATCAACCTTCTTTTGTAAGCAAGAGTGATATCCTCGTACGGGCAGACTGACTGGCGGACATCGTTAAATCGACAATGAATTTTATGCTGATTAAGAATATATATACTTTGTGGGGTCTACGATGTACATTTCGAGGTCTTACAAACGGAATGACAAACAAACTTAAATATACCCTCCATACTATGGTGGGGGTATAAAAATATTCACTTTAACTAGTTTGTTCGTAAACGATGACACTCTACACTCAATAACAATGTTATCATTAGTTTATTTGAAATGAATTCCACGAATAAGACAGTTCGAGCTATTTGTGTCCCGATCTTTAATGATGAGGTAAAGTTAATTTCTCTCCGCCAACAAAGTTGTCGCCTGCTATTTGTATTTAGGAATCGAAAAATCTTAGGAAGGATATAAAAGTAAAACAAGTAAAAAAGCTGTAAGTTCGGCAGGGTCGATCTTTCAAACCCTTCCACTATTTGGAACAAATTTGCAATTTTCAAAAAAAAAAAAAAAATAATAAATAAATAAATAAATAAAAATCCGTTCAAAATTATGTTAAAATCTTTTATTAGGGTCTGTACGGCGACGTGGACCAGCATAGGCAATTTTTGTTATTAGTCATTACAATATTTAAATTCGAAATTTGAAAAAAAAAAATAATTTTCTGTCTTAGGCTGTAGTATCCATTACGAACTTCAAATACCAAATTTGAAACATTTCCGGTGAGTAACGTCGCTTAAATCACCAAAATACCAAAAAAAAAAAAAAAAAACAGTAAAGAAAGTCCTAAAGTCGGGCGGGGCCGATTTTATGATACCCTACACCTCTTTACTAATTTAGTAGAGCTGCGCATAACAATTAAAAGCTTTTTATGGGAGAATTCAATCATACACGCTATGATTATAATTATAATTTAAAATTCAAAGTAATAAATATGCCGAAGCATTCGTATCTTTTAAATTCGGACTTGTATTGCCCATTTGGTGCAAAATTAATTTGAAATCAGATAAAGATATATATGGGAGATATATCCAAATCTGAACCGATCTCGATAAAATTTAGTAAAGATATTTCTGAGCTGTATTTGATTTATTTCCCTGAATATCGTTGTTACGGAGTGCATATTACGGCTGTGGGTAACAAATACAACAAATCGGATGAACAATATATATGGGAGCTATAGCTATATCTGAACCGATCTTCACCAAATTTGGCATACTACCTTCAATTCGGTCGTATGTGCCAAATTCCATCGCATTTGGGCAAATATTAGAGGTTTGGTGCACAATAAAAGTTAAATCGGACGAAGTTATACATGGGAGCTATATCCAAATCTGAACCGATCTCGATAAAATTTAGCAAAGGTATTTCTGAGCTGCATTTGATATATTTCCCCAAATATTGTTGTTACAGAGTGCATATTACGGCTGCAGAGGACAAAAATAACAAATCGGATGAACAATATATATGGGAGCTATAGCTATATCTGAACCAATTTCGATCAAATTTGGCACACTTATTTTCATGCCTAATTTGGTTGTATGTGCAAAATTCCATGCTATTCGGGCTGATATTACACGTTTGGTGCACAATAAAAGCAAATCGGACGAAGATATATATGGGAGCTATATCTAAATTTTTACCGATTATCTCCAATTTCAATAGGGTTCGTCCTTGGGAAAAACAAATGTTGTTTGGAAAATTTCATCTCAATCGGATAATAAATGCGACCTGCATTTTGTTCACAAGAATACATGGACAGACGGACGGACGGACTGACATGCATAAATCAACTCAGAAAGTGATTCTATGCAGATCATCGAAAGGAACTATGGGTCTATCTCGTTTCCTTTTGCCTGTTACAAACAAATGCACAAAGACCCTGACCACCTTGTGTTGTAGGGTATAAAAAGGGAGGTACCATTATATGGGGGTTATGCCAAAACGTGGACCTACATAATCCATTTCCAATACCAAAAGTCCTGCAGATATTATACACATCTCAGTAAAATTTTATCCACCTACTTCATTTCGTTCGGAAGCTAGTGTGATTTCCACAGACGGTGTTTAGTCAGGTGTTTGACATAATATATATTTCGAGGTGTTACAAACGGAATGACTCACTTAATATATCCTCCTTACTATGATAAAGAGTATAATTATGCTCTGTGGTTATTCAGTCCCATCGACAAAAAGGAGCGATATAAACATATATTTTGAACATTTTAAGATAACTTCTGATCCCTTTCTAATTATGAGTTTTTGAATCTAAATACAACATGTTTCTTGTACTCCCAAGTTAGGTTTCAACATGTTGCTTACAAACTCCCACATAAATTACATTTGTATTATTTTTTCTCATATTAATTTCGGCCATTCAACAACATTAATAAACAATATCATTTCTCAATCAATTAAGACGTTAAGAAGCATTTAATAAGATCTCACGAAGAAAACATGCGATCCTGTCAAAATTATCTCATGGAGATGAAGAAAAATTTAAACTTTCACACATTATTCAAAAATACGGTCGGCGGACAAAATGACAACCGCAACGAAATTCCATTCAACATGCAAACATTCAGATCTACCCCATAACCGAGAATGGTCGGAAGATCCACACACTCTTCTTAAAATGAACTTAATTTAATTAAGACGCACCACTCAACACACTCGCACACTCACACAACCATGGTGTGACGAAAGTGAAAAGACGACCGCGATTAACCAACCAACCAGCCAGCCATCCATTCATCCATCCATCCAACAATACTAAGAATCCAGGAAAGAATTGATCAATTAATGCGAATGGGGGAAATATGGAGCGGTGAAAAATGCCAATTGTTAATGCTTTAATTGAAGATGAAAGCTTTAGTTAAGATTAAGCAGAAAAGAGAGATTAAAAGACACGACAAGCATTACTCTTTCCTTAACTGACGCCATTGTCGGGCGGTCACATAGGAGCAGCATCTCAACCGCCAATCGAAAGGGAAACCAACACTCAATAATGGAGTGTCATTTGTGGAGACCATTGTTCGCCTTTTTTCGTTGTGAAATTAATATTCACACGATCACTTCTCCACACCGGCTTTGGATGCGTGGTCAAGGCAGCCGTAAAATGGCACAGTGCTTTGAAGAGACTTTTAAATACGTCGTCGACGCTAGCAACACCTTGACATATTCATCGAAGACCTTATTAAACAAATGCAGCGTGAGATGAACAAACTGACACCAACTTCAGACTCCTGTCATTTCTAAGCCACTCGTCCGACAGCTGTGCAAATTACTCCAGTGACAGCTTATTATATTATATACAGCGTACAAAATCATTTTTGGTGAGAATTTTCCAGAAAAAAAGTTATTCGTGATGGAACTCAAGCGTGATAGTGCCATTTCTTTATATTTGGCTGGAAAACATATCGCAATATTCCAATCGACAAATACTGAAAAATGAGCTCGGGGTAAAGCCATTGAAATTGCAAAAAGTGCAAGAACTTACATCGCAACAGAAAGAAAATAGACTCAAAAGAGCTAAAGAGTTGCTTCGTTTTACCTAAAGTGGTGAACTGCCGAATTTGGTTTTCTCCGTCTCCGACGAGAAAATATTCGTTGTCCAGCATTTGAAAACAAACAAAATGATCGTGTTTACTTGCCAAAGAGGTCACGTGAAAATGTGCACCCTCAGTTGCACACCAGAACTCACGCGCCGGCCATGTTGCTGGTCCGTGGCATCAGAATAAATGCCGAATATTATTGCGAAAATATTCTGGAGGAAGTATTAAAGCCTTGGGCACGCAAACACTTTGGCCGCAGACCTTGGACATTCCAACAGGACTCAGCACCATCGCACTCGGCACGCGCCACCCAAGAATGGTTACAAAATGAGGTTCCTCGCTTCATTTTCAGCGTACAATGGCCACCAAAATCTCCGGATTCCGATCCGTTGGACCAATGTGTCTGGAAAGCAAGGTTGGCACTAAAAAATACCAAATTTTCGATCACCTCAACCAAGCGTTTCGCCGGGAATGGGCCAAAATACCGCAGAGCAACATTCGGGCTGCGTGTGACGGTTTCATTGGCCATTTGAAGGACATAATTCGTGCCAAAGGTGATCAATTCGAACAAATCTAAACTTATTGTAAAATTTGATGCTATTTCCGACATTTTTGCTTTCATTAAATAAAATTTAAATTTGCAGTTTTTTTATATCACCCTGTGTTTCCAAAACCTTCATATGGTTCAGGCTACACATGGAAAGCGACACCAATATCAATTTTTCGATTTCAGGCCCTATCTGTTCACCCAAAGCCAAATTGTACCAAATGTAGTACAATTTAGTATTTATCGGTCACTTGTAGGACATATTTCCAAAACCACCTGTTTATCACAAACCAACCAAACCAAGAGGGACCCTAATACAAAATTCAATAATTCCAGCTTCATCCGTTCACCTTAACCCAAACGTTTCCCAATTTAGTACCATTTGATACAATTATAGTATACAAATACAAAACCTCTCAATCACAGACACCAACGTTGGCATTCATATAAAATTTCAGGTATTTTTCTTTATCCAATACCAAATTTAGTACCATGTAGTACTTTTTGTACATATATTGGGCGCATTTCCAAACCAACTCCAAATCTCAAACACAGCTACCATCAGTGATCTAAATATCAAATTTAAGATTTTTATCTCTAACCCTTCACCCAATACAAAATATAGTACCGTTCAGTACTTTTCGTACAATTATGGTACACAGTACCGAAACCACGTCCATATGACCGAATGCACGTGAACAGCGACCCTAATACCAAATTTCAGATTTCCAGCACTACATGTTCACCCAAAGCCAAATTGTACCAAATATAGTACATTTTAGTACTTTTCGGTCACTTGTAGGACATATTTCCAAAATCACCCCTTTATCTGAAACCTACCACAAACAGGTAGCTTAATACAGAATTTCATAATTCCAACTTCATCCGTTCACCATAAACCAAACTGTTCCAAATTTATTACCATTTAGTACTTTTCGTACAATTATGGTACACATTTCGAAAACCATCTCCATGCCTCAATTCCAAATACCAACAGAGAACTCAACAACAAATTTTAGGATTTTATTTAGAATATAGTACCATTTCGTACTTTTCGTACAATTATAGTACACATTTCCAAAACAAACTCCAAATGCCCAGGCTACACATAAAAGCGACACCAATACAATTTTTTCGATTTCAGGTCCTGTTCTGTTCACCCAAAGTCAAATTATACCAAACGTAGTTTAGTACTTTTCGGACCCTTGCAGTACACATATCCAAATCACCTCTTTATCACAAACCCACAGGACGCCAATACAAAATATGACAATTCAAATATTCACCCAATCCCAAGTACTTTTCGTACAATTACAAAACACATTTTCAAAACAACCTACCAAATTTCAGATTTCAAGCACTATTTGTTCACCCAATAGCAAATTGTACCAAATATAGAGCTATTTAGTACTTTTCGGACACTTGTGCAAAATTCCAGTATTCCAATAGACAAGTGCAAAATTCCAGCTTCATCCCTTAACCCTCAACCAAACAGTTGTGAATTTAGTACTCTTGGCACACATTTTCAAAACCTCCTTCATATATCAACCTTATTTTCCAACCCTTTTCTATCCCTTCCCATAACACCAAATTGTACCAGTTCCAAAGTTTACTTCCATTTTAGAACTTTTCGTAACATTAAAGTTTGAAATTCCAAAAACGCTTTGCTACATCGATCCTGCACTCCATCAGTAACTCCCATTCTAAATTTCAGAATTCTAGCTCATTCCGTTTATCCAATACAATGTAGTAAACTTTTATTTACATTTACATTATCATTTTTTACATTAGTACCCTTTTAGTACGAAATTGCAAAAATCCAGCCAAAACTGACCCTGTTGCAACATTTGAAGACTCTAGCATCAGTCGTTTCGTCTGGACGTTGATTCTCAGTCAGTCAGTTATTTCACTATGCTTTTAATAGATATAGATTTCCATATTTTTTTTTTAGATACTGTGCCAATGGATAACCAGGGTACCTCTTAAAGAGGAGGGGTTTAACGATCACATTGGAATAGAATCACATAGCATGCTTGAGGCGGTATGTAAGTCCAAATGAATTGTGGCGTTGTAATAAAATGTGAATGGACTTTTTTCAATTACCATAATCAGTTGAGACGTACACGCATTGTGTGCGATCGTTTCTCTGTCTGAAATGTACCCACGTACATACATATGTACAATACACCGATACATAGTTAGGCATATTGTTGAAAAGGCGGGTTTATTTAACCACAATAACACAACAACAGCATACACGCATGTATATGAGGTGCTGTAACAACAACAACAATAAAAGTTCATCGACGCAAAAAAGGGGGTCCCATTGTTTGGCACTTTCGAAGATATGTCTCATAAACGGAAGTCACTAACAATGGCGATCGTTTTTT
This sequence comes from Musca domestica, assembly GCF_030504385.1. Taxonomy (NCBI): domain Eukaryota; kingdom Metazoa; phylum Arthropoda; class Insecta; order Diptera; family Muscidae; genus Musca; species Musca domestica. Next base: position 1,221,286 of record NW_026712393.1, read on the forward strand.
TCGAGGGGAGCTTCTAAGTGGCGGTCTGCATTACTTTGAGTATCACATACAAAGAATTTTTGACATTTTGTTTATCAATGAAGAGGCGATCGACAACAATGGAGACATACCTCCCCTATGGTAAATTGAATTGAAAGTTCATGTCGTCTGTTTTGAATTTGAATTGGATTAAGCCGTTTTCTTTGAATTCGAAAAGAGCGATTTCTTTTGAAAATCAAAAGATGGCATTTTCAGCGGGTGAAATTGGAAGGAAATCCTGATTAACGTTGCGACACCCAAAATTTTGGTGTGGATTATATTTGACAGTTTGAAAAGAATTCTTAGGTATTTACGTCTTGTGGTGGCTTTAGTAAACAATTGCTTAAGAAAATGATTGGGGGTAATTTAAATAATTTGGAGATTTCTTCTGCGAACTTAAAAACAAAGCTTAAATAGAAAATTCATACATCAACATTGAATCATAATATGCTCAAAGGTCCGGTATTATTCTAAAATGAAACACTGACGTGTAAGAATATAATACAGATTCTTTTTCCGTGGAACCTTGGAATGAATTTGGTATAGATATCAGAATCACAGAAAGGGTTTCAACCAATTCAGCAATATTTATTTTTTTTTTTTTAAACCGTTGTCTGTAATTGCTGCTGTTATAACCGCTAAAACTATTTTGGTCATATATATCGAAACTGATTAACTATTAATTATTTTTGGCCAACATTTTCACAAAAAAAAAAAAAGTAAAGAAAGTCTTAAAGTCGGGCAGGGCCGACTTTATGACACCCTACACCACTTTGCTAATTAAGTAGAGCTCCGCATAACAATTAAAAGTTTTTATGGGAGAATTCAATCATACACGCTGTGATTATAATTATAATTTAAACTTCAAAGGAATAAATATACCGCAGCATTTGTATCTTTTAAATTCGGACTTACATATATTGCCCATTTGGTGCACAATTAATTTGAAATCGGATAAAAATACATATGGGAGCTATATTCAAATCTGAACCGATCCCGATAAAATTTGGCAAAGGTATTTCTGAGCTGTATTTGATATATTTCCCCGAATATTGTTGTTACAAAGTGCATATTACGGCTGCGGAGGACTAAAATAACAAATCGGATGAATAATATATATTGGAGCTATAGCTATATCTGAACCAATTTCGATCAAATTTGGCATACTTATTTTCAGGCCTAATTTGGTTGTATTTGCAAAATTCCATAGTATTCGGACTGATATTACACGTTTGGTGCGCAATAAACGGCAAATCGGACGAAGATATATATGGGAGCTATATCTAAATTTTGACCGATTATCTACAATTTCGATAGGGTTCGACCTTGGGCCAAACAAATGATTTGTGCAAAATTTCATCTGGATAGGGCAATAAATGCGAACTGTACTTTGTTTACAAAAATACATGGACAGACGGACGGACGGACATGCATAAATCGACTCAGAATGTGATTCTATGCAGATCATCAAAAGGAACTATGGATCTATCTCGTTTCCTTTTGCCTGTTACAAACAAATGCCCAAAGACATAATACCCTGACTACCTTGTGGTATAGGGTATAAAAAAAAACATCGACTCTTTAAACACATCGTTATCCATATACAGGGTGAGATAAAAAAACTGCAATGGAACCGACACACACTGCCCGGTATTTTGGCCCATTCCCGGCGAAGCACTTGCTTGAGGTGATCGACACTTTGGTATGTTTTAGTGCCAACCTTGCTTTCCAAAATACTCCAGACACAATAGTCCAACGGATTGGTATCCGGAGATTTTGGTGGCCATTGTGCGCTGGAAATGAAGTGAGGAATCTCACTTTGTAACCATTCGTGGGTGGCAAGTGATGAGTGCGATCGTGCTGTGTCCTGTTGGAATGTCCAAGTTTTGCGGCCAAAATGTTTTCGTGCCCAAGGCTTTTATACACCCTCCAGAATATTTTTGCCAAAATATTCGGCATTTATTCTGATGTCACGGTCGATTAATACGAGTGGAGACGGACCATTGGCTGTTATGGTGGCCCACACCATCACCATGGCCGGCGCTTGAGTTCTGGTGGCCAACCGAAGGTGCACATTTTCACTTGACCTTTTTGGCAAGTAAACACGATCATTTTGTTTGTTTACAAACTGCTGGACAACGAACGGAGAAAACCAAATTCGTCAGTTCACCACTTTCGGCCAAGCGAAACATTTCTTTAGCTCTTTTGAGTCTATTTTCTTTCCGTTGCGGTGTAAGTTCTTGGACTTTTTGGAATTTCAATGGCTTTACCCCGAGCTCCTTTTTCAATATTTGCCGAATGAAATATTGCGATATGTTCAGCTTCCAAGCCATTTTTCGGCCACTTCGCCGCGAGTTTCAATCAAGTCGCTTCTGAACTTTTCGAACCATTTCTGCTGATGTTGCTGTTTTCTTCCGTCCACTTCCTTGACGTCGGGCTACGCTACCAGTATCACGGTAACGAGCGATGGTACGAGACACAAACAATTTTTTCACATTTAAATGCTGGAGTGCTCTAACGATAGCCACTTGTGGTTTTCCAGCCAAATATAAAGAAATCACACTATCACGCTTGAATTCTATCACGAATAACCTTATTTCTGGAAAATTCTCACCAAAATGCTTTTGTACGCTTGTAAACAATATAATGATCTGTGACTGGAATAATTTTAACAGCGGTCGGACGAGTGGCTTAGAAATGCCAGCAGTCTGAAGTTGGATGCAGTTTTTTCATCTCACCCTGTATTGTTTGGAAAATTTTATCTCAATCGGATAATGAATGCGACAAATGCACAAAGACATAATATCCTGACCACCTTGTGGTGTAGAGTATAAAAATGTTCATAGTTGGTATGACCTACTTCACATAAATTCGAAATATAAACGTTTAGTCGCCTGTTTTTGACCTTTCCTTACTGGCTCGTATATTCGGAATGTACTTATTTTGTGAAGTTACTTTAGGAAGTAACCATAACCTGATAACATCTGAGTTACGTAGTATTTTACCTATCCATGTTTTCTGATGTACCAGCTCTGTATGTCTGGGATTAGTTTTTTGGTGGCCATGTTCCTTAGCGGTTTATTAGAAATATATATTCTGATAATCCATTGCCTCTAGGTCAATGGGGTTCAATCCAGCTATTACTAAGGGCGCTTCAGCGCAGAAAGTAACTTACTCGCCTATTAGTTAACCCAGTTTTGTTGTAGCTTTTTCTTTTCTTAGTCCAAAGAGACATAGGGTATAAGACGTTAATTTCGGTTTTGGCCATATCGAATGATATATATATAGTAAGTGGATTTTTTTAAAGAAATTTTCTTTCGAATTCGAAGCGAGTTCGTCTAAAAACTTTCCGATTTTGGTACAAAGTACACCGAAATTTGAATTTGAAATCAGAAACGGAAATTTCAGCAGAGATTCGGGCTAAAATGTTAGCTGGGTATCCATTTTGATTTGGGTTGTTATGACAAGGGACCAAATTTATTCCAGCACAATTTGGCTATCAATGGGAATTTTGACAGTTGTTAAAATGATTTGGAAATTAGAATGAAAAAAATTGTCCTTCCCTGCAATTTTAAATAATTTGACTTTTTAAAATACGCTATTTTAATGCCATATAAATTGATATTTTTCATACATCATCCATTAACCATGAAAATAAATACCTAAATGTCTAATAAAATGTATAAATTGGCTAACTATTCTTTAATAATACGAGTATAATGCATCTTTAATAATTGCCATTCATATTCCCCTTCACATCCACATGTCAGCCATATTTAATTCTTAATCCCTTCTACATTTATTATTGAGATCCACAACTCGTTCAGCTTTAACATTTCCACACATGTACCATACATACACACATTTAAATAATCGATCAAACTCCGCCCTCCACCAAATTCAAAGAACACAACACAACAAAGCCATTTATTCCCCATGACAGCTACAGTCCAAACAAAAAAGGAATAAAAATTAATGTAAGCCTATCAAGTAAAAGAGTTACTCAGCCATCAGAAGAATACACAAGCAGTGCACACACGCACACACACATCCAAGAGATGCCAATGGAAAGAGTTGAGATAGCAACAACACACAACAAAGATACTACGTCACAAACAAGTGCCTGATATCTACTCTCTCTTCCTCTCATCATATACTACATATTTTTTACAACTCACATATGTACATATGTATGTTTGTTCATACAATATGATAAGAGAATAATCGATAGAAATAAATCTGTATGGGGAAAAAAACTCACATACACACGCATTGTTTACCAAAGAGTTCCTTTTGGGTCTCTGATTTACCCTTTTTTATTACTCACTCACCAACAATTCAACCGCTCATGACAGACAAACAAACAATCGAAAAATTTACGTCACACATACTTTCGTTTTCACTGAAATGCTGAGAGCAGAGAACAAAGGAAACGACATAACAAACAGCAAAGAGGAAACTCACACAAACCCTTATGGGGAGAGGAAATCAAAAACTCTTTCTCACAAATCCTTGCTACTCCTTTTTCTCTTTAATAATTCTCTCACATTTTACTCTTTCATTGGTGTTCTCTTTACCCGCATTGCATATGTGGTGAGTGCATTTCCTGTTAAAGGGGTAACAATGAGTTAGTTTCCCCTTGAGAATTTAACTCACTCTCAACATAACGTATGCAACTCTTTCCCCTTCGCCATTGAAAGAAAAAGAGTGATTTCCGCTCAAATATGTTGAAGAGAAAGTGGTGAGTAGTGTTACTCACATGTTTTGTTTTTCTATTCTTATTCACACATATGAAGGGCGGCAAACGGTGGATATGTAACAAGTGCCAAACAGGTTCCCATATTTGAAAGAGTATTATGGAGCAATTAATGCTCTGAGAGCAATGGCATAAATATGCTCAGAGAAAGTGTCAATGGCCGTCAAATGTGTAGAGATTTCTGTTGTTATGGCATGACTAACAACAAACGATAGGTACTTGTGTACCAGCCGAAAGGGTGGTGCTTTTGGGTGGCCATTGTGGGCGGACAATGGAGTAGAAGAAGAAAAAGCAGCACAGTACTAAACATGACGAGACGCCATTAAAAGGGTTATACATGTTTAACTTTGGCAATGGCTGGCTGGCTGGCCGGTCGACTGACTGTCTGACTAAGTGGATGGTGGCATGACTAAACGGCAAGCTTTATTAAGTGTGTCAGGGATGGGATGTGAAATGTTAAAAGTTTGTGTTATACATACGAGGGTGTAAAGGTATAAGACAAGTTAGATAGTAGCTCATGCACAGTGGTCGCTGCCATTGGCCAAAATTCAAAAAATGAAAATCGGATATTTATTGTCAAATGTGTACAAATGAACTCTTAAGAGGTTAGACTTTTTAGAAAACATAATAATCTTGGCTTCATTCTAACGGCCCACTTCAAAAATAGCATCAAAAAGAGAAAATGTAGTTAGTTGCTTTTTTCAGTAGGATCAGTGAAAAAGTGGAGTAACAATAGAACTGTATTACAAAATTAAATACATTTTAAAATGACAATTCTTGGCATAATTATTGAAAAGCAAGGTATTGACTTATTTTTAGTGCAGTAATTTGTGTGTTTAGTAGATGTGTATAATATAGAAGATGTGAGTGTTCTGAGTTGCCTTTAATATTAATTTTGAAAATAAAATTGGATTTCAGTTAAAGTTTTAATTGTTTTCCCCCCTGAATCCTCCAATGTGACTTTTTTCATGCCATTAGTAATGGCCCTAAGATTCTAAAACTGCTAATTTAACTTTCAAATTTTATCAGATGTGTACGTTATGCCCAATATACTGAAGTGACTTCGCTGCAATTTTGTCAGTTCTATGGTGCTAGTGACATTATATCATACCCGAAAAATTCTCGTGTTTCAACAAACACAGATCTTATTAACCGTCTTCTTCTGAGCTCTGATCATTTTATAACGGGACAGCGAACGTTACCAAACAATAACCAGTAAAGAAAGTCTTAAAGTCGGGCCGGGCCGACTTTATGATACCCTACACCACTTTGCATATTTAGTAGAGAGTCACATAACAAATAAAGCTTTTAATGAGGTATTTGTGAGAATTAAATCATATCAACTATGATTATAGTAGTAATTAAAAGTCCAAAGGAACTAAAATATGGGAGGAATATTCTCCTCTGAATTGATTTCTACAAAATTTGTCGAGGCATTTGCGCCTTTTCAATTCGGGCTTGTATTATCCATTTGGTGCACAATTAACTTGAAATTGAATAGACATATATGAGAGCTATATCTAAATTTGATTTGGGCTAATATTACACGTTTGGTGCACAATAAAAGGCAAATCCGACGAAGATATATATTTGAGCCATATCCAAATATTAACAGATCTCGATTAAATTTAGAAAGGGTATTTCTGAGTTATATTTGATATATTTCCCCAAATATCGTTGTTACAGAGTGCATATTACGGCTGCGGAGGACAAAAATAACAAATTGGATGAACAATATATATGGGAGCTATATCTATATCTGAACCGATTTTGATCAAATTTTGCATACTTATTTTCAGGTCCAATCTGGTCGTACGTATATTCCATACTATTTGGGCTGATATTACAAGTTTGGTGCACAATATAAGGCAAATTGGATGAATATATATGGGAGTTATAACTTAATTTTGACCGATCATCTCCAATTTCAATAGGGCCTTAAGTTAAACAAATTATTTGTGCAAAATTTAACTTTGATGTAATTTTACATTAAATTGTTACTTTATTTTGTTTACAAAAAATAATCAAATTTAGACTCGATTTGTATAAAAAATGGATCTATTTTTGGAGGTACCTTTACGGGGGGACTCTACCTGAAGGCGGGCTGTTCCCAGTAATTTTCAGTAAGATTATTTTTTAACTCCTTAGAACGTAAAATGTCAAATAACATTACAATCTGGTGTAGAAATGTGACAAGAATTGGGCAAATAACCCTTATTCGGGAGGTACGTTGTAAGGGGACCATGCCAAAACATGCATCGACCATATCCATTTTGTCGGAATTTTTATTTTTATCCCATCAAGGTACCATAACCAAAGATTCATATTGATATCTGCACTGAAAGTATTTTTGGCCGCTGTTCTAATACGACCTCGACCACTGTGCCATGGTTTGGTGACAGATATATGAATATCCTTAGCATATGACCCTTTTAAAGCCTATATAAACATGGATATACAATCCATATTACCTATGAAGTGTATTATTACTTACAAATAAAAAACAGTGATATTTTTTTAAAATTTCGTATAGACCCCATAAATGGTACCTCCCGATATTCGGAATTTTGTTGATGTTAGCGATATATATTGAAGTATTTGAAGTTCGTAATGGGTACTACTGCCTATGACAGAAAATTGATTGTGAAGGTCCACGTCTTCGTATATCCCCCATACAGGGGTGTCACCCGATATTCGATATTTTAATGAATTTAGCGACATTCTTCTCTGGAACTGTTTCAAATTTCGTATTTGAAGTTCGTAGTGGATACTACAGCCTATGACAAAAAATTTCGTAAGCAGGTCCACGTCTTCGTATAGGCCTCATATAATGGTACCTCCCTATATTCAAAATCGCGAACCCTATGTGGGGCAGGTACCAGAAGAAATGGTCCGACCCCTACCATCTTTATAACTGATCTTGTGTTGACGGAAATATTGAGATGTATCAAGTCTGAATGGAATCAGATATTAATTTTGCGATTTATGATCTTCATGAATATTCAAAATTCTTACCCTTGTGGGGGAGGTATCAGAAGGAGTGAAACGATATATTCTATCTTCACACCAAACTTTTGGTTAATTAAAAAACTGTGACGTGTATAATTTGAAGAGAACTTGATGTTTATTTCAGATTTTATGATTGATTTGGTTATTCAAAACTTTGACCCTTTGTGTTGGAGGTACCACAAGGAAGGGTCCGATCTCTATCATCTTTATAACAGATTTTGTGTTGATGGAAATATTAAGATGTACCTAGTCCGAATGGAATTTCGCGTTATACTAGCTTCATGAAAATTGAAAATGTTGACCCTTTGTGGGGGAGGTACTAGAAGGAGTGGATCGATATATTCCATATTTACATCGGACCTTGATTTGAAGATAATGAGACACTTACATTACATTTTATAAGAGTTATAATTAATCAACATTTTTAGCCTATGTGGGGGAGGTACTTGATAGGGTGAACCGGATTTGCAAAGATGGAGTAAAATCGGATTATCCTTTCACTTTCTGTGCAGTAAATTACTTTCTTTGGAAATGTCGACATTTTGTGGAGTGGTACCAGAAGAGTTAAGGTACCCAACTATATTCTTGAAATTTTATTTTAAAAAATATTTTTTGATATATCCTCAAAGAAATCTTTATCAACTTATTGAAGAGTATTTAAATATTTAACGAAAAAATCCAAAAGGTTTTTGGAAAGTACTTCTAGAAATTTACTATTCTAAAACTGTTAAAAATGCTGGAATCTAAATTCGCCAAGTTCGGTTATGAAGTTTTTATACCCTATACCACATAGTGGTAAGGGTATTATGTCTTTGTGCATTTGTTTGTAACATGGAGAAGGAAACGAGATAGACCCATAGTTACTTTTGAGAACCTTCATAGAATCACTTTCTGAGTCGATTTATGCATGTCAGTCCGTCTGTCCGTCCGTCCGTCCGTCCGTCCGTCCGTCCGTCCGCCTGTCCATGTATTCTTGTGAACAGAATGCAGGTCGCATTTATTATCCGATTGAGATAAAATTTTCCAAACAATATTTTTTTGGCCCAAGGACGAACCCTATTGAAATTGGTGAGAATCGGATCAAATTTAGATATAGCTTCCATATATATCTTCATCCGATTTCGGGTTTAATGTGCACCAAATGACCGATATAAGTCCAAATGGACTGAATTTTGGCACACCCAACCGAGTTCGGCCTAGAAGCAAGTATATCAAATTTGGAGAAAATCGGTTCAGATATAGCTATAGCTCCCATATATATCTTTCATCCGATTTGATCTTTAAGTCCCTCACCTTCCTACTATGCACTCCACAACCGTGATATTGCACAGAAATAGCTGTTTCAAATTTTATCGAAATCGGTTCAGATTTGGATATAGCTCCCATATATATCTTCATCCGATTTCGGGTTAATTGACCACCAAATGGCCAATATCAGCCCAAATGGCCAGAATTTTGGCACATGTGACCGAGATTAGCCCTAAAGCAAATACAACAAATTTGGAGAAAATCGGTTCAGAAACAGCTATAGCTCCCATATATATCTTCATCCGATTTCGGGTTAAATGTACACCAAATGTCCACTATCAGTCCAAACTACCTGAATTTTGGCACACCCAACCGAGTTCGGCCTAGAAGCAAGTATATCAAATTTGGAGAAAATCGGTTCAGATATAGCTATAGCTCCTATATATATCTTTCATCCGATTTGGTGTTTAAGCCTCTCACATTCGTAATATGCACTCCACAAGAATGATATTTGGTACCAGATATAAGATACAGCCCAGAAATAGCTGTTTGTAATTTTATCGAAATCGGTTCAGATTTGGATATAGCTCCATATATATCTTCATCCGATTTCGGGTTAATTGTGCACCAAATGGCCGATATAAGTCCAAATGGACTGAATTTTAGTACATCGGACCAAATTCAGCCTAGAAGCAAGTATATCAAATTTAGTGAAAATCGGTTCAGATATAGATATAGCAACCATATATATGTTTCATCCGATTTAGAGTTTTAGTCCCATACATTCGTAATATTCACTCCACAACCGTGATATTTGGTACCAGGTATTAGATGGAGCACAGGAATAGCTGTTTTAAATTTTATCGAAATCGGTTCAGATTTGGATATAGCTCTCATATATATCTTCATCCGATTTCGTGTTAAATGTGCACTAAATGGTCAATATCAGCCCAAATCACCAGTCTAGAAGCTAATACGTAAAATTTGGAGAAACCCGGTTCAGAGATAGCTATAGTTCGTAAAATGCACGATAGAATTAGATAGATTTTGATTTTGTACCAAATATCTCATAGAGCTCTGAAATGCCCTGTATAAACCTTTTTACGAGAGCTCTACTAAATATGCATAGTGGTGTAGGGTATCATATAGTCGGCCCCGCCCGACTTTTGAGCTTTCCTTACTGGTTTATAAATATACTAATATAATAACTAAATGGAGGGAAATTAGATCTTAGGTCTTAATTAGGTCAAATTATATACATTCTGTAGCCACAAACCTTAGAGTATTGGAATTTCCGAAACTTGAAATCCAGACATATTCTTGCAGAGACATCAAACCTATTTTTGATCTTTTGGAAAAATTTAATTTATTTATAATTTATGTTCTACAGAACAATTTTGAAATGCTGACAACCGAAATTTCCATCTCTGGCATGTATATGGAATTACATACATAAAATATTATCTGTATGTCTGTACTTTGTCTATATTTGCCGCTGCTCGTGGTAGTCACCGCCTGTTTCCACGAACATCTCTTACAAGTGGAAGAGTTTCGTTTTTATGTTTGTTATTCTGTTATTATTTACTATTTTCGTTGGCATTTGTTTTTGTTGCCATTACTTTTGCCATTTTCATTATTATGTGTATCTACGAATTGTCGGTATTTCTGCACGTGCTTTCGTTTCTTTCTATGTTTTGATTCTGCTGTTTTGCTATGTAGCTGGGAGGGAATTGTTAGGAAGTGAAAACATAGTTAAATAAAGTTGTATTCTTGTGGAGTGGCCAAGGATATAGACAGATATTATGATAAAGCAGAGGAGAAAATAAAGTGTTGAAATGGAACACATACCTACACTACATACTTGTATGAGTATGAGTTAGGAAGTTAATATATGTTGTCCTTTATAACATGTCTGTGAGAGATTAAAAGAATGTATGGCATGAAGATAATGTTGTTTGGTTTTATATATTTTTGATGTACATTTGACCCATTTGAATATAAAGACTTATACCAGATTTCTAACCTTGCTCATATCAATTCTTCCTAATCCAAAAAATATAACAAATATTGATAAATTTTGAAAGTACAGGGTTAAATGAGAAAACTTCAAACAATTCCAGACTGCTGTCATTTCTAAGCCACTCGTCCGACAGCTATTAAAATTATTCCAGCGATAGCTCATTATATTGTTTACAAGCGTACAAAAGCATTTTGGTGAGAATTCTCCGGAAAAAAGTTATTCGTGAGGGAATTCAAGCGTGATAGTGTGATTTCTTTATATTTGGCTGGAAACCACAGGTGGCTATCGTTAGAGCACTCCAGCATTTAAATGTGAATAAATCTTTTGTGTCTCGTACCATCGCTCGTTACCGTGATACTGGTAGCGTAGCCCGACGTCAACGAAGTGGACGGAAGAAAACAGCAACATCAGCAGAAATGGTTCGAAAAGTAAAGAAGCGACTTGATCGAAACCCGCGTCGCAGTGGCTGAAAAATGGCGCGTGAGCTGAACATATAGCAATATTCCATTCGGCAAATATAGAAAAATAAGCTCGGGGTAAAGCTATTTGAAATTCCAAAAAGTGCAAGAACTTACACCGCAACAGAAAGCAAGTAGACTCCAAAGAGCTAAAGAGTTGCTTCGCTTGGTCAAAAGTGGTGAACTGCCGAAATTGGGTTTCTCCGTCTCCGATGAGAAAACATTCGTTGTCCAGCAGTTTGTAAACAAAAGCAAGTTTAAAAGCTGTAAGCTCCACCATTTGCAACAAATTTGGCAATTTTCAAAAACAAAAAATCCGTTAAAAATTCTGTTAAAATCTTAGAAATACCGAATGAATCTGCGTAGGTAACATTTGTCATAAGCCATTGCAATATTCAAATGCGAAACTTAAAAAAATCGGTCATAATGTCGATAAAATCAAAATACCGAATGTACCGGTATATGGGGGCTATACGAGGACGTGGACCTACACAGACAATTTTCTGTCATAAGCTGTAGTATCTATTACGAACTTCAAATACCAAATTTGAAACAATTCTGGTGAAAAAATGTGCATAAAATCATAAAATATCGAATATCGGTAGGTATAGCTATATGTTGGCTTTACAAAGACGTGGACCTGCACAGACAATTTTCCGTCTTAGACTGTAGTATCCTTTATGGACTTCAAATACCAAATTTTAAACAATTCCGGTGAATAAATTCGCTAAAATCTTCAAAATACTGAATAGCGGGACGTACCGTTATATGGGGGCTATACCAAAACGTGGACCTACATGACACACGTCCTGCAATACCTAAAGTCCTGCAGACATAACATATATTAGAGCAAAATTTTATCAATCTACTTCAATTCGTTCGGAAGCTAGAGTGATTTCCACAGACGGACGGACATAGCTAAATCGACATAGAATTTTATGCCGATCAAGAATATAAATACTTTGTAGGGGCTATTATGAATATTTCGAGGAGTTACAAACGGAATGGCAAAGATAATATACCCTCCATAGAATGGTGGAGGGTACAAAATCATCGTGTTTACCTGTCAAAGAGGTCAGCTGAAAATGTGTACCTTCGGTTGGCCACCAGAACTCAAGCGCCGGCCATGGTGATGTTGTGGGCCGCCATAACAGCCGATGGTCTCTCTCCGCTCGTATTAATCGACCGTGGCATCAGAATAAATGCCGAATATATTTTGGAAGGTGTATTAAAACCTTGGGCACGCAAACATTTTGGCCACAGACCTTGGACATTCCAACAGGATTCAGCACCATCGCTCTTAGCACGCGCCAACCAAGAATAGTTACAAAATGAGCTTCCTCGCTTCATTTCCAGCGCAAAATGGCCACCAAAATCTCCGGATTCCACTCCGTTGAACTATTGTGTCTGGAGAATTTTGGAAATCAAGGTTGGCACTAAAAAATACCAAAGTGTCGATCACCTCAAGCAAGCGCTTCCCCGGGAATCGGTCAAAATACCACAGAGCAGCATTCGGGCAGCGTGTAACGATTTCATTGTCCGTTTGAAGGCCATAATTCGTGCCAAAGGCGACCAATTCGAACAAATCTAGACTGAAAGCAAAAAATGTCGGAAATAGCATCAAATTTTAGAATAAGTTTAGATTTGTTCGAATTTAAAAAAAAAGTAAAAATGATGATATTTGACTTTGTTGCATTTTTTTTATTTCACCCTATATCCTCCGAAAATTTCCATTTATTTATTTTTTAATATATATAATTTAATTCGTTCAAACCTCCTCATTCAAATACCCATACATCAGCCCTTTTTAATTCTAATTTCATTCTAAGCCTCCACTGGCCACCATACCATTAATTTCGTATTTTTACAACCTCTTTTATATTTTTGGCGGATCAGGTTCCCTTCCCATATCTTGATCGTGATTTCCGTGAAATTAATAAAAAAAAAGGGAAAACAACTGATTAATGCAATTTGAGATCGCCAAAAGTGTTTGTGGCTAGCCACACTGGTGGATATTGTTTTCAATAATTTTAAGAATACCTGTTTCCTCAACTAAATGGGGATGCTGTGATTTTAATCGAAGATGGGAAAAATTCCAAGGAAATCAACAAGATATTTTCCAATATCATTTGAATTCTCCCATATCCTGGGTGCACTATTCCTTTATTGATATCCTCCACAAAAAACAAAAAAGAGAAAGGAGGTTTAATTTTTCACACAAACAGACACTTGATAAACCAGAATGAATGAATGAAGGAAAGTAAACAGACAAAGGAAGCCCATAAGTGGAGAAAGTGATCTCGTTGAGTTTATGTGGAGCCAACGTGGTATTTTGATAGCTCGCAAATGTTTATTTATTTTACCTTTTGTTTTTGGGAAATTGGGTTTGTAGGTCACCACAATTTGGTGGTTGGTTTTTATTTGCAAGAATCTGCCAAGACATTACAGGTGTAATTGGATATTTAGTAATGAAGAAATAAACAATGGAAGGAAATATGTTAGTTTCCCTTTAAATATTTGAAAATTGAAAAGTGGTTTTCACTGACCACAGAAGATTTTCAGTGAAAATTCGTCGAAAATGATTGATTCGAGAGAATATAATTTTGCAGGTGACTGTAATTTGCAAGAAAGACATATTTTATTCGAAGTTCGAATTATTTCATTTATAATTCGAATTATTCCATTTAAAATACAAGCCAAAAAAAAATTAGTTTTTTATACACCCAGAAATATGGCCACAGGGGGTATATATCATTCAATACGGCCAAAACGTGCCTCATGGAAATAACGATTTTAAAGCCTGCGTCTCTTTGGACCAAATCCATTTCAAGATATTTGGAGTCGATCTAGGGGAGTCCGTCCGTCTGCCTGGCTGGTGCGCACGATAAATCTCGAAGGGAGTATCCGATTTGGTCTGAACTTTGTACATCGTAATATTATTATCTTAAACTTAGATCGAGTTCGGAAATGGATGAAATCGGTGAACTCCTTCTGGTGCCTTCCCTACAAAAAGTAAAATTTTCATAGCAAAAAATTTACCTCATATAAAGAAAAAGATTGCTACAATTTCATTCAATCTTTGCGAATACCAATATTTTGGTCAGCTGTAGGTCAGGTGCGAAAATGGACTATATCGGCATCAAGTACATCCTCCACAAACGGTCAAAATTTGGAAGAATTATAACTCTGGTAATAATTACGTAATAATTCTTATAAAATGTGAAATGAGAGTCTGCCTGTTTTCAAATCTTCAGGTATGAAGATGGTATATGTCGGACCACTCCTTCTTGTACCTGCCCACAATGAGTTAAAATTTTTAATATTCTAGACATATAAAATGTGAAATAACAGCCCTATTGCCTTCAAATTAAGCACATCCCAACATTTATGCCAACACAAGATCTGGTGTGAAGACGAAGCATATCGGCGTACTCCATAAAGTACCTTCCCGACAAACGGCCAACATTTAGAATAATTGTCTTCAATTTTCACATATTGCAATATTTTTAATAACACTCGATCTGGTGTGAAGTTAGGATATATCGGTCCACTACTTAACTCCCCCACAATAGGTCAAAAATGTGAATATCCTTGAAATTCGTAAAACACGAAATGAGCATCCGATTCCTTTGAAACTCGGCACATTTTCAAAATTTCTATCAGCACAAGACCAGGTATGAAGATGGGATATGTCGGAACACTAGTTCTGGTACCTTTACCACAACGAGTACAAATTTGGAATAATTATAACTCTTATAAAATGTGAAATGAGAACCCTATTGCCTTCAAATTTCGCACATCACAATATTTTTAGTAACAAAATAACCGACGTGAAGGTGGGATATACAGTATTTCCCCCACAAAGGGTCAAAATTGGGAATAATTACAATTCTTATAAACTGTGAAAGAGAGTCTGATTGTCTTTAAATTTCACGCATTGCAATATTTTTATTAACACAATACCAGGTGTGAAGATCGAATATGTCAGACCACTTCTTCTGGTACCTCCACCACAACGGTTCTAAATTTTGAATAGCCATGAAATTCGTAAAACACGAAATAAGCATACGATTTCTTTCAAACTCAGCACATCGCATTATTTCTATCAACACAAAACCATGTAAGAAGATGGAATATGTGGGACCACACCATCTATAACCTTCCCCACAAGGGGTTAAATTTTTAATTTTCATAACTCTTATAAAACGTGACAAAAGCATCAGATTCTCTTTAAAATTCATATATCCCAATATTTTTACTAACGCAAGTTGCGATGTGAAATTGATAGATATTGGTCTACCCCTTCTGGTACCTCTCCCACAAAGGTAAGCGGTTTGAATGCTTACAGGGTGAGGTAAAATACCTGCAACAAAGTAAAACACCATAATTTTAATTTTCTTTTTAAATTTTTTGAATGAAAACAAAAAATGTCGGAAATAGCATCAAATTTTAGAATACGTTTAGATTTTTTCTAATTGATCATCTTTGGCACGAATTATGGCCTTAAAACAGCCAATGAAACCGTCACACGCTTTCCGAATGTTGCTCTGCGATATTTTGGCCCATTCCCAGGGAAGGGCTTGCTTGAGGTTACAGACACTTTGGTGTTTTTTAAGTGCGAGACTTGCTTCCAAAAATACTCCAGACACAATAGTCCAACGGGTTGGTATCCGGAGATTTTGGTGAGCTGGAAATGAGGCGATGAACCTCATTTTGTAACCATTCTTGGGTAAAATCAGTTTCCGATTTATTTCAATATTTCGAGTGGCTCTCCTACAAAATGTGCGTGCTGGGTGCGATGGTGCTGAGTCATCTTGGAATGTCCAAAGTCTGCGTGCCCAAGGCTTTAACCTTCCAAAATATTTTCGCGATAATATTTGGCATTTATTCTGATGCCACGGTCGATTAATAAATAATAAACTCTATCACTTTTTTTGTTTACAAACTGCTGGACAACGAATGTTTTCTCATCGGAGAAAACCAAATTCGGCGAAGCATTTCTTTAGCTCTTTTGAGTCTATTTTCTTTCTGTTGCGGTGGAAGTTCTTGCACTTTTTGGAATTTCAATGGCTTTACCCCGAGCTCATTTTTCAATATTTGCTGAATGGAATATTGCGATATGTTCAGATCACGAGCCATGCGACGCGGGTTTCGATCAAGTCGCTTCATTACTTTTCTGCTGAACCATTTCTGCTGATGTTGCTGTTTTCTTCCGTCCACTTCCTTGACGTCGGGCTACGCTACCAGTATCACGGTAACGAGCGATGGTACGAGACACAAAATATTTATTCAGATTCAAATGCTGGAGTTCTCTAACGATAGCCACTTGTGGTTTTCCAGCCACGTATAAAGAAATCACACTATCACGCTTGAATTTCGTCCCGAATATTTTTTTTTCTAGAAAATTCTCACCAAAATTCTTTTGTACGCTTGTAAACTATATAATGAGCTGGCACTGAAATAATTTTAACTGCTGTCGGAGGAGTGGCCTAAAAATGACAGCAGTCTGAAGTTGGTTGCAGTTTTTTCACCTCACACTGTATCCCAATATTTTTACTAAAGCATGTTCCGATGTGAAAAAGATAGATATTGGCGTTCGAAAAAAATCGGCGAGTCTATTCAAACTTGGTATATCTACATATTTTTGTCAATCAAAGATCTGATATGAACCGGTTCACTCCTTCTTGTACCTCCTCCACAAAAGGTAAAAATTATGATTAATAATTATTGCCAAAAAATTGAATATACAGATGAAAATTGGATAATATTGGTCCACTCCTTCGATATCTCTTCCATAAAAGGGTAGCATATTGAATAGATGTAATATGAGTTTAAAAATATTTTAATAAACTGATAAAAACTGAGGGTACACATCTGCTGGCAAAACCGACTGATACTTTTTTCCCTTGGCTTCGTATTTGCTCTATTGAATAACCAATTTAATTATTACGAATTATAACTAAAATGGTTCGAATTATATCTGAAATCGTTGTTACTTTTGCGGGCATAACAATAGGTACCTATAGGCATTTTTAAATGAACGAGTATTACTTGAGGTTATAATCCCCGAAACCTTTTTCGCTTACTTTAATGATTGGGTTTCCTTCCCACCATATCAAATTGTCAGGACAAAGAAGAAGAAGAAGAAGAAAAAGAAAAATCAATCAGGTGCATCAGTGATAACATTGTAAATCAGCTAACACCTTGACGATCAATCATGAGATCCTTTCTCCCCTTATGACAGGTTTCACATTTTGTTGGTGGTGCTGATAAAATCTTACCCAACACTCTCTCCTGGTAAGAACAATAGGCAAGGATGTGATCACAAAGAAAAGTCACCTAGCATTCACCAGCGGCAAAGGCCTTTCAATAACATGACAATTTTCCAGAGTTAACTGCCACAGACGTTGACACTGAACAGCAAAAGGATTAAATCTTTGAATTTTCCCATGACCCTGCACTCGCCTTGTAACACAGCCATGACTTTTCAAAAAATTAGAACAACAACATTCTACCAAATGAAACCTTAGTGTCGAGGAAGCAAGATCCTTAGATAACCCTAACAGGCATTAAATAGAGTAGTGCACCACCACCACGAATAGAGGCAAGACACAAAAGGAAGGAGTTAAAGGCCATAACCTTTGGAAAAAGATACAATTTCTTTTGAAAGACAAGTTTCGTGGTGGCACTTCTAGGGGTTCGTTCACATGTTTATTCTTGTTGTTTTTATTCCAGCTAAACTCTAACCATAACAAATAGTTTGATGATTTGGTAGTTTTTTTTTTTTTACCTTGACTTTGCCCAGGGCATAAAAATAAATCCTGTTTTTAAAATTTTCTTTCTTTTTAAAAACCCAAGGCAACCAAAACCCTTTACGCAAGTCAAGGTTAAGGAGAGCTGGAAAGATATTTCCTTCTACAGTGGGCAGCCAAAATAAACAGATTTAAAATAATTGAGTCTAGGTGCATATTTGCTACGCCTCAATGCCAAGGAAATAGATTTAAGACTATTCAGTTCAGGGCCATCTTTTTTCTCGGTTAAAAGGATATTTATTTTAACCTGTAGTGTTGTGATAAGTAATAATTGCAATGATTAGTACCAAAAAATTTGGATTTTGGTTGGATTTTTTTCGGAAAGAAAAACACAAGGAATGTTGTCTAGACAAATTGTTGTTTTCTGCAAAGCACTAATAATTTCAACAGGGGATTAATTTGCCCCTATGAAAAATATTATGAATTGGATTCCTGTTTATGCATAAATGCAGAAATTTATTGTTTGGAAAAAGATAATCAGTAAGATTTCAAAATTTTTATTCACGAAGAAAAATTTTCAGTGTGACTGTCTGTTGTAATAACTCTATCGAACAAATTAAGACTGAAGGCTAAACTGTTGCACAAATGTGCATTTTGCCTGTAGGCAGGTTAAGTTCGTAAATGGTAAATGGGTCTGTGAGGGTCCACGTTTTCATATAGCCCCCGCATAACGATGCCTCTCAATATTCGGTATTTTGATGATTTTAGCGTCATTTTTTACCGGAATTCAAATTTCGTATTTGAAGATCTTAATACAGTCTATGATAAAAAATTGTTTAATGGAAATATTGGAATGTGTAAAATTTAGAATGAATCGGATGCTTATTTCCCATGTTATGATCGTTATAGTTATTCAAAATTTGAACCCCTTTGTGGGGAAGGTATCAGAAGGAATGAGCCGATATATCTCCAAATTTTGTATTGATAGCAAGCAAAAATCCTGTAAGTTCAGCCGGGCCGAACTTTGAATACCTTCCTTTATTGGAACGAATTTTGCAATTCTCAAAAACAATAAAATCCGTTAAAAATTCTGTTAAAATCTTAAAAATACTGAATATAGTTTTTATATTAGGGTTCATACGACGACTGCATAGGCAAGTTTTGTCATAAGCCATTACAATACTTAAATGGGAAACTTGAAAAAAAAAATCGGTGAATAATGTAGCTAAAATCATCAAAAAAGCGAATATAGGGAGTTACCATTATATGGGGGCTATACGAAGACGTAAACCTGCACAGACAATTTTCTGTCTTAGGCTGTAGTATCCATTACGAACTTCAAATACCAAATTTGAAACAATTCCGGTGAATAATGTAGCTAAAATCATCAAAATACCGAATATCGGGAGATACTGATATATGTGGCCTATACGAAGACCTGGAGCTGCATAGACAATTTTCTGTCATAGACTTATGAACTCTAAATACGAAATTTGAAACAACTTCGGTGAATAATGACGCTTAAATCATCAATATACCGAATATTGGGAGGTGTCGTTATACGGAGGCTATACGAAGATGTGGGCCTGCACTGACAATTTTCCGTCATAGACTGTAGTATGCGTTACGAACTTCAAATATCAAATTGGAAACAATTCCGGTGAATAATGTCTCTAAAATCATCAAAATATCGAATATAGGGGGGTACCGTTATATGAAGGCTATTAGAAGACGTGGACCTGCACAGACAATTTTCTATCTTAGGCTGTAGTATTCATTACGAACTTCAAATACTAAATTTGAAGTAGTTCCGGTAAATAATGTCGCTAAAATCATAAAAATACCGAATATTGGGATTTATTGTTATACGGAGGCTATACGAAGACGTGGACGTGCACAGACAATTTTCCGTCATAGGCTGTGGTATCCATTACGAACTTCAAATACCAAATTTGAAACATTTCCGCTGAATAATGTCGCTTAAATCACCAAAATACCGAAAATAGGGAGATATCAAAACGTAGACCTGCATGACCCACTTTCAATACCAAAAGTCTTGCAGACATTATATACATATGAGTAAAATTTTATCAACCTACTTTATTTCGTTCGGAAGCTAGAGTGATTTCCACAGACGGATAGACGGACAGACGAACGGACATCGATAAATCTACATTTTATGCTGATCAAGAATATATGTACTTTGTAAGGTCTAAAATGTATATTTCGAGGTGTAACAAATGGAATATACCCTTTATACTATGATGGAGGGTATAAAAAGGCCTAACATGAACTGTTGGAATGTATCTAAAATATCAAGATTTATTTTTCGTTGACGATATAGCTGACCCTTGCTAGTCTTAATGAGCGTAAAATTCTGAGATGATATACAAATGTGCATCTGTTATAAAGCACACAGCCCCTCACCTAAAACCTAATCCTGCTACAATTTACAACAGATGATAGTCCGAAAATTGTCAGCATTGTTTTTATACCCTACACCACATAGTGGTAAGGGTATTATGTCTTTGTGCATTTGTTTGTAACATGGAGAAGGAAGCGAGATAGACCCATAGTTACTTTTGAGGATCTCCATAGAATCACTTTCTGTGTTGATTTATGCATGTCAGTCCGTCTGTCCATCAGTCCGTCTGTCCGTCAGTCCGTCCGTCTGCCCATGTATTCTTGTGAACAAAATGCAGGTCGCATTTATTATCCAATTGAGATGAAGTTTTCCAAACAACATTTGTTTGGCTCAAGGACGAACCCTATTGAAATTGGAGATAATCGGTAAAAAATTAGATATACCTCCCATATATATCTTCGTCCGATTTACCTTTTATTGTGCACCAAACGTGTAATATCAGCTCGAATAGTATGGAATTTTGCACAAACATCCAAATTAGGCCTCAAAATAAGTATGCCAAATTTGATCGAAATCGGTTCAGATATAGCTATAGCTCCCATATATATTGTTCATCCGATTTGTTATTTTTGTCCTTCGTACCCGTAATATGCACTCTGTAACAACATTATTTGGGGAAATATATCAAATGCAGCTCAGAAATACCTTTGCTAATTTTATCGAGATAGGTTCAGATTTGGATATAGCTCCCATATATAACTTCGTCCGATTTACAATTTATTGTGCACCAAACGTCTAATATTTGTCCAAATGGGATGGAATTTGGCACATACGACCGAATTTAGTCTAGAAGGTAGTATGCCAAATTTGGTGAAGATCGGTTCAGATATAGTTATAGCTCCCATATATATTGTTCATCCGATTTATTGTATTTGTTACCCACAGCCGTAATATGCACTCCGTAACAACGATATTCAGGGAAATATATCAAATACAGCTCAGAAATATCTTTGCTAAATTTTATGGAGATCGGTTCCGATTTGGATATAGCTCTCATATATATCTTTATCTGATTTCAAGTTAATTTTGCACCAAATTGGCAGTACATGTCCGAATTTAAAAGATACAAATGCTTCGGAATATTTAGTCCTTTGAACATTAAATTACAATTATAATCATAGCGTGTATGATTGAATTCTCCCATACAATTTTTTGATTGTTATGTGGAGCTCTACAAAATTAGCAAATTGGTGTAGGGTATCATAAAGTAGGCCCCGCCCGACTTTAAGACTTTCTTTACTGATTTTATAGTGTTTTCTTTTCTCCGAACTGTAATAAAGAAGTGGATACTAAGCTGAAATGCGAAATCCAGCCATTTTTAATTTAGAAAAGAAGTGGGAGCACTTTTAGCTGCAGAAGTATTTTATGTAGTGAATACCCGTAAATGATGTTAGATATCAGATCTGTGAAGTCATATTTAAGTTGAAAATTGGGCCTAAAATCTGATATTGAAAATTTTATGCAAATAAAGTTTCTACACTTTGGGAATTCTTGGAGATACTTAAGAAACCCCTTAGAGATATTTAAAACCGGTTTAAAGTTTAAAGAGCTAAAAGTCCACAGCCTAAACTTATTTTACTTTATAAGAGCTATAATTATTCCAAATGATGACCCCTTGTGGGGGAGGTACCTGAAGGATTGGGCCGATAATGCCAATTTCAGCCAGCCAGAGAGACAGACATACGGACGGACACTTCTAGATCGACTTCACATGCCATGAAACGAAGAGAAAGGGTCTACAACCGTTTTTTCGATGAGACTCGTTTTGGCAGTATCAAATGACAAATACTCCTGTAGCCATATGTCTGAGGTTATAATTAAATATTTTATTTTGGACAAACAGAATGAGCTAGAATTGGAAAGCGAGTCACTGATGGAGTGCAGGATAGTCGTAACAAAGGGTTTTTGGAAACTCGTGTGTACGATATCGTGGACCTATATAGATAATTCCCTGCCGAGGTATAAAGTACTCTTTGTGTGGATTTTCATACAATTCCTTTGAAAATGTGGGTAAAATCATCAAAATACCGAATATCGGTGGGTCTCGGGTCCCCAATTGTTTTTTACCCTCTTACAAAGAAACACTTTCGAAAAGTGCCCTCTAAATCTTCAAGTTTATTTTGAGAGTCATTAATGATGCCATGAATGTCACAATTAAATAATGAAGCACGAATGTAACCTCACACCTCGCATTATTCACACATGGCGGCATTGAACAGCACATGTGGCAGGCGGTGGCGGCACATGCATCCCAAAACCAAGTAATGAAAGTTAAATAAATGATGCATTTTTTTGTACGTGGAGTAGGGAGTTGCATGTATCGGGGGAAGGGAATGAGAGTGGGGGAAGTTTGCTCACAAAAAATAAATTGTTGACAAAAAAGAAGTGTGTGCGTATTGGAGTGGGGGTTGGCTTCACTTTTTTATCTAAAATATCATCTGGAGATCATAAATAGACAAATATCTGAGGGGAACTTGAGAGGGATATGTTTAAAAGAAATAAGTGAGTTTATGAGAGGAAATTCAGCTGTTTTTAATGATGCTGCGGGAGGAAATGCCTTCACTCACCTGTTTTGATAAAAAAGGTCGTAAAACTATGAAACCCGTAGAAAAAATTAAGGATGTTTGCCTTTGTTCTGCTGGCAAACAGTCTTCTTCCTCCAGATATGATTTTTTTAAATATTAAATGAAATGACCCAATACTGTGGTCAGTTTTACATCAGAATGTCAATAAGTGAAACCTGTTAATGGTGTCCACAAATATCCCCAAAGATTTTCAAACTGACCATTTGTGCAAACACCCAGTATTTTCTTGGGAAATAAATTCACAAAACATTTCGGAAATTTTTGCAATTTTCCCACGAAATCTTCAACTCCGCGTTATGGTGTGTAAAAATTACACAAAAGTTATTCAAAGTCATTACGAAAACAAGCAGAAAACATATTGAATTACAGGAGGTAAACGAAAATATTTCTCTCTCCACGCAGACACAAATCCTTTCAGTGGGACCACAAAAACGATGACGTTGGAGACATTAAGGATAACAAAGTGAAAAATCCCATCAATTTTTCTTGGATGCACCTGCAAAACACTCACACACACACACACAGACGCCCAGGCAAACAGTAGCTGAGAAAACAATCACAACACAGCATAACCACACATACGGAAGAGCAAAAGGAAAAAACACATGCAACAGGATACGAAAGGATGCACATTCATGCACTGCCATTCTGGGGATTCATATGTGAAATTGGATACGCATGTACACAGGCATCCAAACACCGTCGAGCCGAACCGAGTCGATCCTATTCAACCAAAACACACAACAAGTGAATTGAGCAAAATTTATACAATTTTCTCACTTTCACTTGACAATGGCTGGTGGCGTATCAAAAACGTCACCGTCCTCGTCATCCATGGCCTTGCCTTTGCGCTGGTATTTTTATTTAATGGTGACAATAATTTTCCGAAAAAACAATAAAATTCCCATGCATTACAGAATGCAACGTATGTGAAAGGATATCGGAGTGCAGTGGAGAACATTGAAGAAAGGATACAAATATTGAACAACCTTTTAAAAGGATTCATTACAAGGGGTGAAATTGACAATAATTTCATGGGAAAGTGAATTTTTATTTGTTTTCAGTTTTGTTGGTTGCAATTGTTGTAAGGTTTTGTAATAATTTTGTGATGAAATACAATTACGGATTTTGAGGTGCAAGTGAATGCGCCCTGATTTTTTACAGGTTTTATTTGTCATTTTCTTTGAGAATGAAAATATGTATCATTTATTTTTGAACTAAATCAATCACTCAATAAACAGGTTAGATAACAATTGTTGGTTTGATGTCAGTTATATATCCTCATATTTAGACCAGCATAAAGAAATAAACTATTTTGAAATCAGTTCTCTCAACATTCTTTAAATTGGATATGGCCAAAGCCCAATTTAAATCGTTTTAAATTATGACCAAAACCCAATTTAAAGAATTTTGAGATAACTGATTTCAAAATAATTTATGTTTTCGTGTTATAATGGTCTATATATGAGGATTTATTTAAAAATGCAGATTTTTTACTTCTTTCAGTTAAATAATGTTGTTGGGGCCTTTAAAATCCGAATTGGGATGCTACTATTTTTACTGCCATTCCTACTGGAAAATGAGACCAGGACCTTATAAATTCTTGACAAGTAAAAACCCACAAAAACTTTTTATACCCTCCACCATTTAGAAAAAACTTGAAAATTTTCAAAAAAAAAAAAAAAAAAAACAAGTAAGCAAAGGCTACAGTCGAGCGGGGCCGACCGTTGAATACCCTACAACACTATAATAAACGATACAGTTTATATAGTCGAGATACTCGAAAGAATTCCACAAGATATTGTGACAAATAATAAAAGAAAACCATCAGGTTTCGTTCTCTTATTTTCGAATAATAGCAACTTAAACGAATTTGCTTATTTCCAATTTATTGGTAGATGTCGTAAATGGTCTTTCTAGATCTGGAATCAATATTTCCCAAAGACCTATAATCTCTCAGAAGTGGCAAAAGATTAACATTTATTATTAATTTTTGACTGAAACGCATCTATATGAGATACAGCCATTTGACTATATTCTTCAACGAAATCAGCGTTAACGAAATAGTCAGAAGTGCGTCTTTCCTGTATTTGTGAATTATCCAAAAAGTCACTGGAATGGACATTTTCGTATTTTGTCTACAAAAGTTGACAAACTCCTTCACACATTGAATATTTTTGGATGGCCATCCGAAACTGCTTGGCTTTTGCGCTGTCCCCATTCAAATGTGCGTGAGGACCGGGCGATAATTACGACCTGCTGACAATTTTGCAGTTTTTTTTGGTCCATTTCAACCCCTAAATATATGGCGAGTAGTATAATATAATATATAGTAGAGTAGGCTTCTATTCTGACCCTCATCTGATCCCCATGCAAAATTTCGTAAGGATCGGGCCATAAATGCGATCTGTATATGATATCCTGATATCCTAACTACTTAGTTTTGTTAGCTGTAGAAATATTACCAAATGTTTAATTCAAAATGAAAATATGCCAAAAATATGACAAAATGGAACAAAAATATGAGAAAATGTTACAAAACCAATATTTTCACCTTTAGAGAGATATTTTTATGCGATTTTTTAGACGTTTTTTCTTTCCTGCCAAGAGGCCATTCTGAATTAATGAGAACTGTCGAAATCAGTTCACCGTTCTCGACATATATGAGATCTTTCAAGCATATCTTCTTTGATAGACATATATATCGCACATATATTGCTATATATCCGATTTGTTGGATCTTAACATCAATGTAAAGATCAGAAGTAACCTTGTCATGGCTTTGTGATTTCGCCGGGATTTAAAATATTCGCGGTTTAATGAAAAATTTTGAATTTTTTTATCACAAAAGATATGGTCTATTTTACCCGCTAAATATTATCCGATGACCACCCAAATTGGTAGGCTTCTTCCCCGCCCTAAACTCTAGCTACATGCGAAATTCCGCATCGATTGGTCTATAATTGCGACCTGTATAGCTACTGCAAAATCCGACATTTTTTCAGTATTTGGTCCATTTCAACACCTAAACATTTGGCGATCATCTCCAAAAGAAATAGGCTTCTATTCTGACCCTAACCCCACCTTCATGCAAAATTTCGTTAGGATCGGGCCATAATTGCGACCTGTAGCGTGATTACAAATTAACATGGACAGACGGACAGACGGACGGACGGACATACATAGCTAGATCGACTCAGCTCGGCGAGTTAGGAAGATCCATATATACTTTCCTATATGGGAAACCAATATTTCGAGGTGTTACATAAATTCTGGTCCAATCAAACTTATAATACCCCCAACACATAGTGTCGTAGGGTATAAAAATCCGTCTACAAAATACCGTTCAAATGAAAACCGTTATATAAGGGCTATGCGAAGACGTGGTCCTGCATAAGTCATATTTTGCCGTAGGCTGTAGTAACGATTCCGCAATTCAAATACGAAATGTGAAACAATTCCGAGTGAATAATGTCGCTATATCATCAAAATACTGAATAAAGGCAGCCACCGTTACATGTGGCCTATACAAATACGTGGATCTGCATAGACAATTTTCCGTCATAGGTTGAATTACCCATTGCGAACTTTAAATACGGAATTTGAAGCAATTCCGGTGAATAATTTTACTTTTAATATTTCGTAATTTCCTACGATAAGGAGTAGACCAAACAGGTCCTCCCTCAGGACTAACTTTAAAGACTACTCCTTCAGATTCAGGAACCAGGTGGGGCAACATAGACCCTCTGCTTTGAAACCTTTCCCAAAATTGCGAGATTTCTTTACCGAAACAGCCTCATACTGCCAAACGAATTTTAGGAGAGTACCTTTCCCTTCTATCCTACTCCAAATTTGATTGAGGTACAATCTGTAAGCAAAGGACTGGACCGACTGTATTATACCCTTTATCACCGTGCATATTTAAGAGTCCTTTCCGTTAAGTAAATTCCGTTTGTAACTCCTCGAAATATTCAAAACAGACCCTACAAAGTATATATATTCTGGATCATCGTAAAATTCTAAGACGATCTAGCGATTTCCGTCGGTCTGTCTCTCTGACTGTTTGTCCGTCTGCCTGTTGTAATCACGCTATCTTTCGACCGAATTGAGTTAGAAGGCTAAAATTTTGCATACATGCATAGTTTACCAGGAGACAAATTAAGTTCGTAAATGGCCAATCTCGGTCCACGTTTTCGTATAGCCCCCATATAACGGTACCTCCCAATATTCGGTGTTTTCATGATTTCAGCAACATTATTCACCGGAATTGTTTAAAATTTCGTACTGGAAGATCCTAAAGGGTACTATAACATAAGACAGAAAATTGTCCGTAAAGGTCCACGCCTTCGGTACTTCCCGATACTTCGTATTTTCATGATTTTTACGACATTATTCACCGTAATTGTGACAAATTTCGTATTTGAAGTTCGTAATGAGCACTACAGTCTAAGACAAAAAATTTCGTATACGGGTCCACGTCTTCGTATAGTCCAAATATAACGGTTTTAATTTAAGTGGTAGTTTTCGGATTTTTTTTTTTTTAAATTTTTCAATTTCCTTCGAAATGGTTGAGGGTATTAAAATCCGGCCGAACTTTGGTTCTTTTTTACTTGTTCCCACTGTATGTGAACCGTACCCAAAAAACATTAATATTGAGTGCATTCATTTACATCAAATTTGAGATTCCGATTCCGGGAAAATTTCGAAAAATTATTTCTAAGCTGTTATCAGCTACAATCATTGTTCTAAAGAGAATACAATGAATTCGAGGGTCGTTAATGTCAACTCAGATAAAACATATATATGGGATCTATAGTTATATCTGCGCCGATTTTCATAAAATTGGATGGTCTTACTTCTAGGCTAAATTCGATCGTATATACCGTCGGCCATTATTCACCAATTCGTATCTGACCTACGACGGATATAAATAATACAATGCGCCAAATTTGGACTATGTCGACTACTTCCTATATTTTATATGATATATGTGTAAATTTTCGGAAATGTGGGAATTTTCATACTTCATCTGATACATATAAATATATTGGTATGTGCAAAATTTGAAGGAAATCGAACATTTATATCCAAATTAATGCGAAATCACAAATTCCATATTCGTCTCATTATTGAAAATTGTGACTCTTTGTAGGTGAGGTACCTGAGGGGGTTCGCAGATATATATCATTTCCACAACAGATCCTGCGTTAGCAACCATATAAGGATGTGTGCAATTTGAAAAGAGCTGGATGCTTATTTCGCTTGCATGAGGTACCAGAAGAAATGGTCCGATCTCTACCATCTTTATAACAGATCTTGAGTTGATTGAAATATTGAGATGTGCCATGTCTGAGTGGATTCGGATGTTAATTTCGTGTTTTATAAGCTTCATGGTTACTCAAAATTTTGACCCAATGTGGGGAAGGTACCAGAAGAAGTGGACCGATATATTCCATCTTCACACCAGTCCTTGGGTTAATAAAAATCTTGCGATGTGTGTAATTCGAAGATACTAACATCACACTTTATTACAGTTATTGTTCATTTTTGCACCTGCTGTAGCACTGATGGAAATATTAGGATTTGCAAAGTTGGAGCAAAAACGGATTATCCTTTCTTTTTCTGTGCAGTAAATTATTTTCTTAGAAAAATTTGACATTTTGTGTGGGTGGTATCAGAAGGAGTGGACCGATGTTGCCCATCTCGGTCCAAGTTTGACAATAATATTGCGATGCATCAAGTTTAAATCAAATCGAATACTCCCTTCGAGAGTTATCGTGCTCACCAACCAGATGGACGGACGGACATCGCTAGATCGACTCCAAATGCCCTGAAACTGATTTGGTCCAAAGAGACCTAGGGTCTAAAACCGTTATTTCGATGAGGCACGTTTTGGACGTATCAAATGATATTTACCCACCCGAGCCATATGCCGTATAATTAATTAACGATACCAATGTAAATAAACCAGAAGAACCCACTTTGAACCCTGTCAATACCAATTACCTTCGTTGAAACGAGAAAATATTATTCATAAAATTTTGCCCATCTAACAAATTTATATCAAATATTAGTACAATTATACGTTCTGCTCAGTGATTTTCTTGAGACAAGTTACACCGTGTGATTTTCTTCAAGGATTTCAAAAAATAATATTTTTTTATCATTTAAAATCTATATTTGTTAAATCCTTTTATCTTTCCTATTTCAAGGCAGAAGATCCGCTTTTTTTTAATTTTCACATGATTCAAAAATAATAATTCTCACACTTGTTTCGTTCCTTGAGAAACTGAAAAATCATAACACAAATAATTCTATCATTAATACACAATATGTTTCCTCCATTCTTCTCACGAATTACATATCCTTTAATGATTCCCTTTTGTGTGAAGAGGTCAGCCGAAAAGAAAAAAAAAAAAAAACAAAAATCCTTTTTTTCTCCATTACTTGCAACAATGCAACTGCAATGTTGCATATTATTGCACTCTGTGAACGAACGGTCATTCCATAGAATAATGTTCCCACATTATCCTGTTATCACCACGTCATTCATTGTGTGTTTTTGAAGGACTCCTTAACCATCGTTGTTGTAGTGTAATTAATCTCTTTGTTGTTTTCGCTTTGATTCATTTTTTCGGCTGACCTAATTTCGTTAGGCATTGTCGAGTTTCCACGTTAGTTTTTCCTTTGTGCAATACCATTTCCATTCGGAGGCGTTGGTGTTGCGTATTTATTTTAGCGCATCAATCCAATACTTTTGGTCAGTCTCATAACGCATTGCAATCATTGCCACCTTCTGTTGTTCTTGGGTTTTTTTTTTCTATAATTTATTGGTCATGCGTATATCCTTTGGTAAAGAATGAGTTCTTTTTGTTAACAAGTGGATCCTGGGTTACATATGTTACAGCTATTGCAGAGATTATTTTTGCTAGTGAAAAGGATTTAGGGAAGAAATTTTGTAAGAATCATTGTTTTAAGGCCGGAAATAGAATTATAACACAAATGATTAATTAATAATGGCGTGGCTATTGGGAGAATTCAACACTATCGATGGCGTTCTGACCTGCCTTAAAGAAAGCGATATGAGTGTGTTGCTGCATTCTTAGATTTATAAATTGAGTTTGATATCATTTCTAAGTATGATTGGAGGGACCAGGAAGATTGCATATATATATAGAGATTTTCCAAGTCTTAATGGAATCGAATGTTAATTTCGCGTTACATGAGCTTCATGGATATACAAAATGTTGATCCTTTGAAAGGGAGGTACCAGAAAGAGTGAACCGATATATCCCATCTTCACAACATATCTTGTGTCAGTAGATGTGGTGGGATGTGTTAAATATGAGAGAAACGGTTGCTTTTTCGGATTTTATGGTCGTTTTGGTTATTCAAAATTTTAACCCTTTGTGGGAGAGGTACCAGAAGGAAACAAAAAAAGATAGTGTGTTGATAGAAATATTGAGATGTTCGAAGTCGGAAAGGCATCAGATGTTAATTTCGCCTTTTATCGGAAAGGCATCAGATGTTAATTTCGCCTTTTATGAGCTCCTTGAGTATTCAAATTTTTGCCCAATGTGGGGAATGTACCAGAAGGAGTGGATCGAGATAATCCGTCTTCACACCAGACCCTGAATTAATAAATATATTGCGATGCATGTAACTTGAAGACAATCGGACTCTTACGTCACATTTTATAAGATTTATTATTACTTAAAATTTTGACCCTTTGTGGGGGGATGTACTTAATGGAGTGGACCGTTATTGTCCATATTCGCACCTGACCTAGCACTAATGCAAATATTAGGATTTGCGAAATTGAAGCAAAATCGGATTATCCTGTCTCTTTCTGTGCAGTAAATTATTTTCTTTGAAATTTTTGACATTTTGTGGGGGAGGTACCAGAAGGAGTAGACCGATATTGTCCATTCCGAAGTCGATCTAAGTTTGACAATAATATTACAATGTACCAAGTTTGGACCAAATTGGATACTCTTTTCGAAAGTTATCGTGCACACCAGCCAGACAGACGGACGGTCGGATATCGCTAGATCGAATTCAAATGTCCTGAAAAGGATTTGGTCCAAAGAGACTTAGGGTCTAAACCATTATTTCGATGTTTGTTTTGGCTGTGGCCATATGGCTGAATGCATAAAAAGTTCTATTTCTTCTGCTATGTCTCCCATAAAAAGCTCGTATTCTTTAGACGGAATACTATCTGAGCTAAGGGTAAAATTAAGTTCAGCCGGGCCGAACTTTTAATACCATCCCCAATGAAAAGAAAATATTGTTATATAAAAGTATTTGTGTACAAATATATAATGCAGTTAAATTCTAAAAAAGGAGTAAAAAAGCTGTAATTTCGGCCGGGACGAACTTTGAATACCTTCCACAATTTGGAACGAAATTGGCAATTTTCAAAAACAATAAAATCCGTAAAAAATTCTGTTAAATATACCGAATGCAGCTGTTGTATTAGGGTCAATAAAAAAATCGTTGAATAATGTCGCTAAATCATCAAAATACAGAATATAGGGAGGTTTCGTTATATGGGGCTATACGAAGGCGTGGACCTGCATAGACAATTTTCCGCCATAGCCTGTAGCATCCATTACGAACATCAAATACCAAATTTGAAACAATTCCGGTGAATAATGTCCCTAAAACCATCAAAATAGCGATTATCAAGAGGTACCGTTATATGGGGGCTATACGAAGACGTGGACCCGCACAGACAATTTTGTGTAAAGGCTGTAGTATCCATTACGAACTTTAAATGTCCAATGGGATTATCCTGTCTTTTTCTGTGTAGAAAAATATTTTTTGAACATTTCGATCTTTTTTGGGGGAGGTACCGGAAGGTGTAGACCGATATTGTCCATCCCGAAGTCGATTTAAGTTTGGCAATAATATTACGATGTATCAAGTTTGGACCAAATCGGATACTCTTTTCGAAAGTTATCATGCGCACCTGCCAGACAGACGGACGGACATCGCTAGATTGACTCCAAATATTCTGAAATGGATTTGGTCCAAAGAGATCTAGGGCCTAAGACCGTTTTTACGGTTTATTTTTAGCCATATATGACTGAAGGTATAAATAGCTCTATTCCTTCTGCTACGTAACCCAAAAGAGGCTCCTAGGCTGAGGGTATAAAAAACATTTAATACCCTCCGCCATGTAAAGAAAAAAATTATATAAAAATATCCAAACGTGTTCCACTTTAAACTAAAAATACAAGTAAGATCGTTTGGATAATGCAGTTAAATATTAAAAAAAAGTAAAAAAGTTGTAATTTCGGCCGGGCAGAACTTTGAATACCCTCCACCATTTGGAGCCAATTCGGCAATTTAAAAAAAAATAAAATCCGTTAAAAATTCTGTGGAAATCATAAAAATACCGAATGTGGCCGTTATATGCAGGTCTACGTAGTCATATAGATCCTAATGACTACGTAGACCTGCATAGGTAACTTTTGTGATAAATCATTACAATACTCAACTGCGAAACTTGGAAAAAAGCAAAAAAGCTGTAAGATAGGTCGGGCCGCCATTTCGAACGAATTTGGAAATTCTCAAAAACAATAAAATCCGTTAAAAATTCTGTCTAAATGTTAAAAATACCGAATGTAGCTGTTATATTAGGGTCAATACGACAACATGGACCTGCATAGGTAACTTTTGTCATAAGCCATTAAAATATTTAAATGCAAAACTTAAAAAAATGTGAATAATGTAGGTAAAATCATCAAAATACCGAATATTGGGAGGTACCGTTATATGGTGACTATACGAAGACGTGGACCTGCACAGACAATTTTCTTTCAAAAACTGGGACGGGGATAGACCGCTTTATACTTCAAGAATTGTTATCTACTAAATCTTTTTGAATACCAAATTTAAAACAATTTCGTGGGTAACTGTGACTAGGATTATAAAAATTATCATATTGAAAACATATAAATTTAAGTTTATTTTTTGAAAATTCACAATTTTTTCCACCGAGTCCAAGCCTAAATTTGTTACGGGCAGCACAATTTTCAGTGACGACTGCATTATTTATTGTTTTGATTTATGTACTTAATAGTGCTCGTAATTAGTTCTATAATTCTTTTGATTGATAACTTTTCTACATCTGGTGTAGCTTATAAATCCAGTCTTCTAAAGATAGATTTCAATACAACTTTAAATTCTTATTATGGAAATTTCGAAGCCCTTTGAACATAGAACCTTTTTTGTGAATAGAAGACCGCCAAACACTAGGCCATCATTTTGACAAGGGTGGATGTGGCAATATTTCGCGATCTATGTTAATACTTCCGATTTTTTTGCACTACAATCATTTTTTAAAACCACAAAAAATAAATTTAGAGAAAATGTAAAAAAAAAAAACAAAAAAAAAAAAAAAAAAAGAAACGTCACCTCCAAAGCATCAAAAATTACAAATGTTTGCCACCCTATTTAATTGTCACTATGCAGCACTTTTTTGTGTTAACATTTTTTATAGGCTTTTTAAGATTCTAATAAAATTCTTGAAATAGAAATGAACTTCAAAGTTATAAAATATTCTCGACACGACCGAATATTTTGTATGGAAGTGACACCCAAACATAAAAAAAGAAAAACAAATTTGTTTCAAAGCAGTTTCTTTTTTCGCCAAGATTTTACAGCCGACCACAAATGAGAAGATGGATTTTTTTATGTCTCATGCCTAGAACTACAAAACAACAGCAACGAAAGTAAACCCAAGAAACAAATATGTATTATCCGCTAGTAAATCCAACGTAAATGACATCTTAAATATTTTGTACAACATTCGGCGTATCTGTGTGTGCATTCCTTCCACGGTGTGTGTGTGTGCGTCTGGGGTGTCTGTCCACACATGTGTATTGCTCGCATGGGCCTCCTAATAAAAATCTCTGCACTATATCTACACACACGGCATAACTATAAAAAAATCACGCAACACTAAATCCCACTTAAATACACTTTAAATACAGGATATGCTCCTTGACAAAATGAGGATATAAAACCAGTAAGGAAAGCTCAAAAGTCGGGCGGGGCCGACTATATGATACCCTACACCACTATGCATATTTAGTAGAGCTCTCGTAAAAAGGTTTATACAGAGCATTTCAGAGCTCTATGAGATATTTGGTACAAAATCAAAATCTATATAATTCTATCGTGCATTTTACGAACTATAGCTATATCTGAACCGATTTTCACCAAGTTTGATGTATTTGATTCTAGGCTGAATTCGGTCAGATTTGCCAAAACCCAGGACATTTGGGCTGATGGAAATTTGGTGCGCAATCAACACGAAATTGGATGAAGATATATATAGGAGGTATATAAAAATCTGAACCGATATTTGTAAAACTGAAAAAGAAGATATTTCTTGGCTGCATCTGATACCAAATATTATTCTTGTATCGTACATTTTTCGAATTTGAGGGACTTAAAGTACAAATCGGATGAAAGGTATATATAGGAGCTATAGCTGTATCCGACCGATTTTCACTAAATTTGATGTACCAATATTAGCCATTTGCTGCACATTTAATCCGAAATCGGATGAAGATATATTTGGGAGCTATAGCTATATCTGAAACGACTTTTACTAAAATTGGTGTCCTTGCCTCTAGGCTGAATTTGGCCAGATATGCCAAAATTCATGCCATTTCGGTTGATATTGGCCATTTGTTGCACAATTAACTCGAAATCGAATGAAGATACATATGGATGCTATATCCAAATCTGAACAGATTTTGAGAAAATTAAAATCGACTACTTTTGGGCTTTATCTGATATCTGGTACCAAATATCATTCCTGTGAAGAGTATGCTATGCTATACTATATCCAAATCTGAACAGATTTTTATAAAATCAAAATCGACTATTTTTGGGCTTTATCTGATATCTGGTACCAAATATCATTCCTGTGAAGAGTATATTACGAATGTAAGGGACTTAAAGAGCAAATCGGATGAAACATATATATGGAGCTAGAGCTATATCTGAACCGATTTTTACTAAAATGTGTGTACTTGCTTATAGGCTGGTTTCGGTCGGATTTGCCAAAATTCATGCCATTTGGGCTGATATTGGCCATTTGATGCACAATTAACACGAAATCGGATGAAGATATATATGGGAGGCATATCCAAATCGGAACAGATTTTAATAAAATTAAAATCAACTATTTTTGGGCTTTATCTGATAACTGGTACCAAATATCATTTCTGTGGAGGGCATATTACGAATGTGAGGGATTTAAAGACGAAATCGGATGAAACATATATATGGGAGCTATAGCTATATCTGAACCGATTTTTACTAAAATTGGTGTACTTGCTTCTAAGCTGGTTTCGGTCGGATTTGCCAAAATTGATGCTATTACGGCCATTTGGTGGTCAATAACCCGAAATCGGATGAAGATATATATGGGAGCTACATCCAAATCTGAACCGATTTCGATAAAGTTTAAAACAGCTATTCCTGTGCTCCATCTAATACCTGGTACCAAATATCACGGTTGTGGAGTGAACATTACGAATGTAAGGGACTAAAACACTAAATCGGATGAAACATATATGGTTGCTATATCTATATCTGAACCGATTTTCATTAAATTTGATATACTTGCTTCTAGGCTGAATTTGGTCCGATGTACTAAAATTCAGTCCATTTGGACTTATATCGGCCATTTGGTGCACAATTAACCCGAAATCGGATGATGATATATATGGGAGCTATATCCAAATCTAAACCGATTTCGATAAAATTACAAACAGCTATTTCTGGGCTGTACCTTATATCTGGTACCAAATATCACGGTTGTGGAGTGAACATTACGAATGTAAGGGACTAAAACACTAAATCGGATGAAACATATATATGGTTGCTATATCTATATCTGAACCGATTTTCACTAAATTTGATATACTTACTTCTAGGCTGAATTTGGTCCGATGTACTAAAATGCAGTCCATTTGGACTTATATCGGCCATTTGGAGCACAATTAACCCGAAATCGGATGAAGATATATATGGGAGCTATATCCAAATCTGAACCGATTTTCTCCAAATTTGTTGTATTTACTTTAAGGCTAATCTCGGTCACATGTGCCAAAATTCGGGCCATTTGGGCTGATATTGGCCATTTGGTGGTCAATAACCCGAAATCGGATGAAGATATATATGGGAGCTACATCCAAATCTGAACCGATTTCGATAAAATTTAAAACAGCTATTCCTGTGCTCCATCTAATACCTGGTACCAAATATCACGGTTGTGGAGTGAACATTACGAATGTAAGGGACTAAAACACTAAATCGGATAAAACATATATATGGTTGCTATATCTATATCTGAACCGATTTTCACTAAATTTGATATACTTGCTTCTAGGCTGAATTTGGTCCGATGTACTAAAATTCAGTCCATTTGGACTTATATCGGCCATTTGGTGCACAATTAACCCGAAATCGGATGAAGATATATATGGGAGCTATATCCAAATCTGAACCGATTTCGATAAAATTACAAACAGCTATTTCTGGGCTGTACCTTATATCTGGTACCAAATATCACGGTTGTGGAGTGAACATTACGAATGTAAGGGACTAAAACACTAAATCGGATGAAACATATATATGGTTGCTATATCTATATCTGAACCGATTTTCACTAAATTTGATATACTTACTTCTAGGCTGAATTTGGTCCGATGTACTAAAATTCAGTCCATTTGGACTTATATCGGCCATTTGGAGTACAATTAACCCGAAATCGGATGAAGATATATATGGGAGCTATATCCAAATCTGAACCGATTTTCTCCAAATTTGTTGTATTTACTTTAAGGCTAATCTCGGTCACATGTGCCAAAATTCGGGCCATTTGGGCTGATATTGGCCATTTGGTGGTCAATTAACCCGAAATCGGATGAAGATATATATGGGAGCTATATCCAAATCTGAACCGATTTCGATAAAATTTAAAACAGTTATTTCTGTGCTCCATCTAGTACCTGGTACCAAATATCACGGTTGTGGAGTGCATAGTAGGAATGTGAGGGACTTAAAGATCAAATCGAATGAAAAATATATATGAGAGCTATAGCTATATCTGAACCGATTTTCACCAAATTTGATATACTTGCTTCTAGGCCGAACCCGGTTGGGTGTGCCAAAATTCAGGTAATTTGGACTGATAGTGGACATTTGGTGCTCATTTAACCCGAAATCGGATGAAGATATATATGGGAGCTATATCTAAATTTGATCCGATTCTCACCAATTTCAATAGGGTTCGTCCTTGGGCCAAAAAAATATTGTTTGGAAAATTTCATCTCAATCGGATAATAAATGCGACCTGCATTTTGTTCACAAGAATACATGGACAGACGGACGGACGGACGGACGGACGGACGGACGGACGGACAGACGGACGGACATGCATAAATCGACTCAGAAAGTGATTCTATGAAGGTTCTCAAAAGTAACTATGGGTCTATCTCGTTTCCTTCTCCATGTTACAAACAAATGCACAAAGACATAATACCCTTACCACTATGTGGTGTAGGGTATAAACAACACCAAATACCGATATACAAATAATAAAAGTGGTGATGAATAGAATAGTGAAGAGTGAGAGGGAGGGAGAAAGAGAGAGTAAAAAAAATCACAACCAATTGACACAAGCATCGACAAAACGCATAAAACGACCTAAAACAACAATGCCAGGACAATCGCCAAGGATATGCCAAAAATAAATGAACATCTTAAATGACACTTGCTGCGATGTCATTTCAACGTAACGGCGCATTCTTTTGTCGAAGAAAATGAAAAAAACGCCATAAACTACTAGCATTTGAGATGGTTATGGGATGGCGGCCAATGCTGTGCCCATGGATTTGGATCGAACAAGTGAATGGAAACGAAATTACATATTTGACACATATGTAGGTACTACCGTTCCGGTGTGACTGTGTATATCTGTGGGGGCAACTGACAATTATCTTTGATGGGTTGTTACTCTGTATGGAAAGATCTTGGAATTTTTGGGTCATACACAAATGAATATAAGAAATTTTTGCGGATGTTCTATGGAACGATGGGGTATGGAAAAGTGGATGTTCCTTTTGATATTATGGGATAATTCGATTCTGGAGGACTAAAGCGAAGTTGTTGTTATGGTTTAAAAAATAAAAAAATCCATACACGTTTTTCATATCCTACACCTCATAGACCCATTATGTGTTATATCGATCTTCTTATCTGGTCGAGCTGTGCCGATCACTCTACAGGTCGCAATTATGGGCCGAAGTTAATGTTATGATTAGAATACAATCCCTTGTTTTTGGAGATATTCGCAAAACATGTTGGGGTTAAAATGGACCAAATCACTCTACAGGTCGCAATTATGGGGAGGAGTTGATGATAGGATCAGAATACAATCCCCAATTTTTGGAGATATTCGCAAAATATGTTGGATTTAAAATGGACCAAAAATGGAAAATTTTCATTATTTTTCAGTCATTCTACAGGTCACAATCACATTTCGGATGGCCTCGGATAATATTTAGACAGTGAAATGACATTTAATTAAAATATTTGGTTCCAGATCCATGAGGTTCAGAGATTACAACGTTTATTTTTAAATTAGAAACGAACATACTTCCTATTAACCCGAATTTTCAAATTAAACTCTGGTTCGGCCCTAAGTGGGGTAGGTGCAAATAAACCAAGTAACAAGTTTAAAATTCGTTATGTTCCACCCTGAGGAAATTAAACTATTGAACGTTTTTCTGCTACTAATTAGGATATCCGAATACTAAACTATAGCCAACTCCCTTTAAAATATGGTTAAATCTTCAAAGATCTAGAAGAAACCTTTAGGGACTACACAAAAACATGGTACGATTCATAATATGTTCGTATATATCGGTCGGTATAAAAACCTTGCCCAATTTATATTTTTATACCCTCCATCATACATAGTATGGAGGGTATATTAAGTTCGTCATTCCGTATGTTACTCATCGAAATAATAATTTTAGTTATTTGTGAGTACTTTACCACCTGAAAGAGAATTGTCTATATAGGTCCACGATATCGTATATGCTCACATAACGGTACCACCCGATATTCGGTATTTTGATAATTTTAGCCACATTTTCAACAGAATTGCCTGAAATTTCACACAAGGAGTTCCTTGTGAGAACTTTATCCCCTAGAAGAGAATTATCTATAAAGGTCTATAAAGGTCCGTATATCCCCCATATAACGGTACCTCCCTTTATTCGGTATTTTGATGATTTTAGCTACATTTTTCAACGGAATTGTCTAAAAATCCGTACTAGAATTTCTTTTCAAGCACTTTACTCCCTGGAAGAGAGATGTCTATACAGGTCCACAATATTCTGTATTTTGATGATTTCAGCAACATTATTCACCGGAATCGTTGAAAATTTCGAATTGAATAATCTAATAATTGATAATTGATTGATAATCTAATAATTGATTACTACTAACAATTGCAAAAAAATTTTATATATATATAAAAAATTTTATTCGTATAACCCCCATATGACGGTACCTCCCGATATTCGGTATTTTCATGATTTTAGCGACATTTTTACCGGAATTTTTTCAAATTTCGCATTTGAAGTTCGTAATGGGTACTACAGCCTATGACAAAAATTTTTGTATGCAAGTCCACGCTTTCGTATATCCCCCATATAAAGGTTTTCATTTAAGCGGTAGTTTTCGGATTTTTTTTTTTTTTTGAAATTTTTTCAAGTTCCTTTCGAATGGAGGAGGGTATTAAAAGTTCGGCCCTGCTGAATTTAATTGCTTTTTTACTTGTTTTTTTAAATCCTTTTATGTGGCTCTTAAAAAGTTGAGGAAGGGAAAATTCAATCTCAATTCTTTGCCTTAAAGGTTGCGACTGAATCCTATCTGTGGCACTGAGGAGTGGTCAGGTTTGGGTTTTTTTTAGTACCAAATATGATTATATATCGGAGCTATAGATACAACGGGACCGATTTTCACTAGAATCCAGCACATTTTGGCTTATATTTCACAGCAGGTGCACAAAAAACTTGAAATCGGATATATATCGGTGCAATATCCCACGCAGAACCGATCTCGACAAATTTTAGCATAGAATTTCTAAGCGAATCTGATATCTTAAATCGAATATCATTGTTATCTGAACCAAAAAAAAAAATCTTTGGGCTTGGGTCAAGCACTTAAACCGGAAGAGCTATATCTAAATTTGGACCAATTATCGCCCTTTTTAATTGGATATGTCCTTGGCCCAATAAATGCGAAAATATGATTTTCTGGCAGACTGACGGACATGTATTAATCGACTCAGAATGTCATTCTATGGCAATATTATACGCAGACATAAAATAATATAACCTGGTACCCAGTGATGTGTAGGATATAGAAATGTTATATCGGTAATCGATACCAGAAAGCTGCATCAAAACATTAGTTATTAATTTATAACCGATCCTTAACGGTTAACATGATTTGCAATTAATTTCGGACATATATA
This sequence comes from Musca domestica, assembly GCF_030504385.1. Taxonomy (NCBI): domain Eukaryota; kingdom Metazoa; phylum Arthropoda; class Insecta; order Diptera; family Muscidae; genus Musca; species Musca domestica. Next base: position 1,262,132 of record NW_026712393.1, read on the forward strand.
GACGACTTCCAACGGCGCTTCAGTCAGGGAACACATATATAACATCACGGACATTTCGGATACGAACTTAAATATTTATGCTAGCCTTCGAACCACCTTTCTTTCAAAACTTAGATTTTTGGGATATTTTTCACATGACTCCTTATCCATCATGCAACTATAACAAAGTGTGGAGCACCACAAATCTAAATGGGTTTCTAAGCATCTGATTAATTTGTCAAACTAAGCAAATAGTCCAAAACAAATAACATCTTAAGAGAGGCTATAAAAAATCGCATGTCATTTTCAACATTTTTGGGTTTTATTTGGCATGTTTGATAGCCTTTACAACGCCTCACACATAGCCCAAAACATAAACGAGTAAGAAAAAGTGTGTACATGTGTGTGTGTCTGCGTACGTTGAGAAAAGTCTGCAATTGATTGCACTATATATCTCGTATTCAGCATTTGTGTCTTTCGTTTTTTATGTGCCGAGCGTACTTAACATGTCCTGGCTTTATTTCGGCCATCTTATCAACAAATTATTCTCCGCTAGTTATGATGCCTTTCGATTCGTTTTGGATCAAAGTGCAAGTGGCACCCAATGGCTCCCTTGGTCTGTTGTTGATTTTATTGAGTTGTTTTTATTGTCATATGAGATTACATTGCTGCGCGCCTCCTTTTTTATTTCCGTATTATTTTAACCACAGACCGACCCACTTGAGTCCTTCGTCCTTTCCTTGTCTCATCTCAGCGTTTTCTCGATATTTTTTGGAGATGGAATTGTTTGTTTTTCAGTTTATTTTCGGTATTTACGCGCCTATTAAGAAACGCAATTTGTATGTGTGTGTGGTACTTGTGACACTTTTCCATTTGTGTTTTTGTTAGTTTTGAGTTTTAAGTATGGAAAGGAGCATCTAAACATTACTTTTTATGAGAGGGACATATTTTGGGCACGACAGTGATGTTTTCAGGTCAAGCACTTGATATTATTTAAAATAACAACTTAGAAAGTGCCGCCAAAGAAGGAAACTCTTTTCTTATATTTGGGTTATTGTAATGACCGGAAGTATATTGCAGACCTATAGAGTGGAAAATTATATGTAATATAATTGAAAATTCAAAATATCCGATTGAATATTTTAATGTAAGTTTTCCTATTTTAAATAAAAATAAGTAAAATAGCAGTAAAGTCCGGCCAGGCCGAACTTCTTATACATCTCCACCATTTGGAAGAAACTTGAAATTTAAAAAAAAAAAAAAAAAAAAATTATAGAAAGTCCAAAAGTCGGGCGGGGACGACTTGATGATACCCTACACCACTTTGCTTATTTAGTAGAGCTCCACATAACATTTAAAAGATTTTATGGGAGAATTTAATCATATACGCTATGATTATAATTATAATTTAAAGTGCAAAGGACTAAAAATGCCGAAGCATTTGTATCATTTAAATTCGGAATTGTATTGCCCATTTGGTGCACAATTAATTTGAAATCGGATAAAGATATATATGGGAGCTATATCCAAATCTAAACCGATCTCGATAAAATTTGGCAAAGATATTTCTGAGCTGTATTTGATATATTTCCCTGAATATCGTTGTTACGGAGTGCATATTACGGCTGTGGGTAACAAATACAACAAATCGCATGAACAATATATACGGGAGCTATAGCTATATCTGAACCGATCTTCACCAAATTTGGCATACTAGCTTCTTGACCCAATTCGGTCACATGTGCTGAATTCCATCCCATTTGGGCAAATATTGGACGTTTGGTGTACACTAAAAGGTAAAGTTATATATGGGAGCTATATCCAAATCTGAACCGATCCCGATAAAATTTTGCAAAGATATTTTTGAGCTGCATTTGATATATTTCCCCAAATATTATTGTTACAGAGTGCATATTACGGCTGCGGAGGACAAAAATAACAAATCGGAAGAACAATAATATGGGAGCTATAGCTATATCTGAACCGATTTCGATCAAATTTGGCATACTTATTTTCAGGCCTAATTTGGTTTCACACTATTCGGGGTGATATTACACGTTTGGTGCACAATAAAAGGCAAATCGGACGAAGATATATATGGGAGCTGTATCTAATTTTTTACCGATTATCTCCAATTTCAATAGGGTTCGCCCTTGGGCCAAACAAATGTTGTTTGGAAAGTTTCATCTCAATCGGATAATAAATCAACCTGCATTTTGTTCACAAGAATACATGGACAGACGAACGGGCGGACGGACAGACAGACTGACATGCATAAATTAACTCAGAAAGTGATTCTATGCAGATCATCAAAAGGAACTATGTGTCTATCTCGTTTCCTTTTGCCAAAATGCACAAAGACATAATACCCTGACCACCGTTCAAATGAAAACCGATATAGGGGGCTATACGAAGACGTGGTCCTGCATAAGTAATTTTTGTCATAGGTTAAGTAATTTTTGTCATAGTAGTAACGGTTCCGAACTTCAAACAAGAAATTTGAAACAATTCCGGCTACAGGACAAAATCATCATTGAATGAAGAATATATACAATTGTTGGGTGTAAAATTATTATTTTGATGAGTTACAGACGGAATAACGAACTTAACCCGAAATCGGTTGAGGATATATATGGGAGCTATATCCAAATCTGAAACGATTTTAACAACATTTGTTACACTTATTCCAGAGGTGCATCTGGTACCTGGTACCAAAGACCATTGTTATGGAATACATATTATACTTGTGAGAGACTTTAAACCTCAAATCGGGTAAAGCATAAAAATGGGAGCTACAGCTATATGTGAACCGTTTTACACCAAATTTGAAGTACTGGTTTATAGGATGAATTCAGTCCATTTGGGTTGATATTACCCATTTCGTGCACAATAAACCTGATATCGGATAAAGATATATATGGAGTTATACCCAAATCTACTCCGATCCCGATGAAATTTGGCAGAGGTATTTTCGAGCAATATCTGATGTCCGGTAACAAATATCATTGTTGTGGAGCGCATATTACGCATCTGAGGGGCTAAAAACCCAAAATCGGATGAAACATATATATGGGAGCTATAGCTAAATCTGAACCAAAATTTGATTTACTTGCTTCTAGACGAAATTCGGTGGGATGTACCAAAATACTGGTTATTTGAACTTATATTAACCACTTGGTGCATTTTAAAAAATTTTTTATTTTTTAATTTATTTAAAATCCATGTTTCCTAACAAGGGAGCCCTTTAAAAAATCTTCTATTTTTGACCAGGAGAAACATTTACCAGGAAACTATCATATTCTGATATTACCCATTTCGTGCACAATAAACCTGATATCGGATAAAGATATATATGGAGTTATACCCAAATCTACTCCGATCCCGATGAAATTTGGCAGAGGTATTTTCGAGCAATATCTGATGCCCGGTAACAAATATCATTGTTGTGGAGCGCATATTACGCATCTGAGGGGCTAAAAACCCAAAATCGGATGAAACATATATATGGGAGCTATAGCTAAATCTGAACCAAAATTTGATTTACTTGCTTCTAGACGAAATTCGGTGGGATGTACTTGGTGCACTTTAAAAAATTTTTTATTTTTAATTTATTTAAAATCCATGTTTCCTAACAAGGGAGCCCTTTAAAAAATCTTCTATTTTTGACCAGGAGAAACATTTACCAGGAAACTATCATATTCTGTTATATACAGAATCGCGATTAATGACAAAAAAAGTTTTTAAAGAAAAATATGATAAAGTGTTACTAAAAAATCCTTAATTTCGTTGAGAAATGCACACGACAGTTGACCAAAAGATCCTTGAAAATATATGCAGTATATGCTTGAAAGTATTAAAAAATTTTGACCTGGAAATTCATGAAAAATAGTTAAAAATTCAAGTCCTAGTTTTACCATTTAATGTGGAGGAAGCTTAAGAAATGGGACGAAATCGTCGATTCAAAATTATACTAGACTTTAATTCTATACAAACATAATAATTTTCAACGGATACGGATCTATAACAAAAATTAATCATTTTTGGTGGATCTCCAAACGGATTAAGCCTATATGGTCCATTACCACACTTAATTTAATTTGGAAATCCACAGTATTTTGATCTTTAAAGGATTTTCAATTTATCACAAGTTTTTAGAGGGAGCCGATATATTTCATTTTGACAGCTTTAAAATGTTTACCTTTTTTTAGGTGTGAGGTTCCAGTAAGAGTAGACCGATATACAACAAATTTACCCTATTTATGGATAAAATGGAATATGTGGAATTTGAAGAAAATCAGACATTTATTTTTAATTTTATTATCCAAATTACAATAATAATAATAATAATTAATTTTAAATTATTCAAAATTTCACTTTAAATTAGGAAGATACGAGAAGGCCGATTTTGTTAATTGAGTTGATATATGATTTTTTGAGAATTGAACTTTTGAGAGAATGGAAAGGAAGGAGTAAATATTGTCAATCTTGGAACTTTATCTAGGTTTAGTAAACATATTCCCTTTTACAAGTCACCTATAGGAAAAGGGACTTTTACATATAAAAGAAAATTAGGAGAACTTGTATGTACAGGGAACGTGCTTTCAGAAGTCTTATAAGTCCTTTAGATGCCTTCCATTCATATAAGAAAACTTTTTACAGTTCTTCTATAGATAGAATACATTTCAAAGGTTTTACATAAATAAATGGACATTCATAGGTCCCGCACAAATAGAAGAGCTTTTAGATTTCTTTCTAGATATAGGTAGCTTCAGAAGTCTTCTGCAGTGAAAGGAACATAATGCGTAAGTCTTAAAATTTTGAAAATATCGTTACTTCGGAGATATGCCGAGATCTGTAGAAATATCGAAGCAGCAGCATACCAAGTATAACATATCGGTTAAGACCCTTAAAGTACCATTCCAAATAATGGAACTACACATAGGTTTTTTTGCAGGAATATCGTACACATATTTGAATTTAGAATATAATATTAAAACCACGTCGGTTGGATAATTCAGGTTAGACCAACAAAACCCATTAAACCGGGCGGTTCCCTCACGTTGAGCCAAATGTCAAAACGTGTACTGATATTCGAAATAATTTTTACTGAGCATTTTATATAACGAGGATCCAAATTTTTAAATGACATGCTACTTGGCGGGAAATTGTGGCCAAGACCTTCTAAATGCCGAAAAAGAAAAAGTAGCCCTATATGAGGGCTATACCAAATTAGATACCTATATTGGATTTTATTTTTGCAGCAAGAACCTATAACCTCTAAAAACCCAATTACAAATTTTTGGGTTGTAGGATTTTTCCAAAACCCTTTAAATCTGGAGGTAGCATTATATGGTGTTATGTGGACTTTTACATTTTTTTGTTGTTGCAAAAATCGTCCACTCTCAGAGATTTTGAAATCCGAGAAATGTTTCATTTGAAAATTGCAACTTAATATAGGCTTTACGATTTAGAAGGCTTTACAATTTCTTTGCAATTGCCACATGGGGCTTCAAAAGTTTTCGTCTCAGCAATTGTCTTTAAAAAACACTTGGGAAGAATATTATCAGACAAAAGGATTGATGAGGTTTGGCTTCTTCCGAAACCATGGTCTTACCCTTTACCATTGCCATTTCTCTCCACTCATAAAAAAGTTTTTTTTTTGTTATAAAAACAACAACAATGGGATTGAGATTGACTGTTTTGAACGACCAAATTTGGTGCTTTTACGTGAGACCTCTACACAAATTTGGACCGATATAGTCCAAATTCAAAAACATTCATCCCTGACATCAACAAATATTTCCGTCACATTTTTAATTCTCAGCTTTAAAAAATGTTGCATCCCTCTCAATGTTGACAGGCAATCAGACGGACATATTTAAAATGACTTAAAATTGTATGCCTATCAAGAAAGAAAGACAAAATTAATGCACCCTTCCGTCTCATGGTGCATGCTATAAGGAGTACATCTAGACTATACCTAGCAACAATTGATCCACTCCAATTTGGAATAAGTGATAACCTGGTATTTACTTGGGCAACCCCATTCCTCTGAGCAGTTTGAACTTTTATTTCTTTGAAGTTTTCTTTTTTTAATATTTTTCTAAACCTTTAAAGGGGACATCCCCAAATCTCCTACTACAATTAGCCTACATAGAAACTTACATAGAAAATTTCAAATCTATGGTCATTTTATTTAATGGAAATACATTTTTGTATTCGGAGACCCCCCGTCCTTTAAATCCCCCACTAAAAATTGTTCATTAAAATTTAAAATTACATTTTAGTACACCATTATTATTACTTACCACCCACATTGTTACAATTTCAAATAAATGGAATAGTAAATAATAAGTGTGCCAGCCACTGAACCCCATTAGAGTGACGCCTACTAAAGTTCAATGTCAACATAAAGTATTGAAAATTATTACAAAGTTTGTCTACTTCAAAAGAAGCAATCAAATTCCGTACTCAAAATCGTCAAATAATTTCCCAAACACAAATAGAGCGGCCTGCCTTTACCCGCTGGCGCCACTTTGAAGACACCGTTCGGTGGCTTGCCATTGATAATGACTTTTAAAATTCAAAATGCAATTTCTACTCTCTGTCTCTCTCTAACAAATAATACAAATAAAGTGCGCCGAAAATATAATAAAGAATTGATAAAGAGCATGAATATTATTGACAAAAAATACTAAAGGCCAGCAAAATGCAAAAACAAACCGGACGCCTAAAAAAATTCGAAAAAAAAAAAAAAATATTGTAAAACCAAACCGATTGCATGACAAACACAAATTTTGAATACTTTTCTGTTTGGGGGGCACCATTCGTTATCGTTTTCTTTTTTTTTAAATAAATTTTAAATCGATCCATTTCAAATGTAACTTAGGCGTTATCAAATGTTATGTGATCTTTGACCTCAAACGGACGGCAACAAGTGGTTATATTCAATCATACCAATCATGTACATAAATATTGAGGTACTTAAAAAGAATTTGATGGGATGTTCGATGAAATCTGGAGGGTTTTCGAATAACGGCGATGACGTTTTGAAACAATTAAAGGCAATTTCACTAATTTTTTTAAGCTCCAGCATGGATATGACATTATATTAAATATGTCATTGGTTTGTAACACCTCAAAATATTCGTCGGAGATCGCATAAATTATTTGTGATCAGCATAAAATTCTAAGTCAATTTAAAAAATAAAATTCTAAAGTTGTAAGTCCGTATGTCTATTTGATATCTGCCATAAATATTGATTGATTTCAGTAAAAGGAAAATATAATGAATACAAATTAGAATTTCATCCAAATCAATAATCTTGACCTTTTGGGGTCTCTGAAGGATATTTCAAGGAGTTATATTATTATGGCGTCGAATATAGTATAGCTCCCGATATCAGGTTTATTAAGCACCATAAGGCTAATATCAATCCAAATGTACTGAATTTTGGCAATTACGACTGAATTTATCCTAATTTGGTGTAAATCGGTTCAGATATAGTCATGGCTCCCATATATATGTTTTTTTCCGATTTAGGGTTTAAAGTCCCTCACAAGCGTAATATGCATTCCACAACAAAGATCTTTAGTTGCAGATATCAGTAACATCCCAGAAATACCTTTGCCAAATTGTAACAAGATCCTCAATCGATTTCGGGTATATTGTACACCAAATAGCCAATATCAGTCCAAATGACATGAAATTTGGCATATCCGACCGAATTCAAGCAAGTACATTCAATTTGGTGAAAATCGGTTCATTTTTTATTTTTTTTTATGATCTTCATTACTTGATCCATTACGAGGTCCCAAGTTTGAATCCTGTCGGATAGTCATATAAGATAAAATCCAAATGTTCTGAAACCCGTTATTTCAAAGAGATACATTTTGGCCAAATCAAATGATATATACTCTCTGTAAACATGAAGCTGAGGGAATAAAAATGTATAAAACAAGTAAAAAAGCTGTATAATCGGCCGGGCCGATCTTTGAATACACTCCACCATTTGGAATGATTTTGACAATTTTCAAAAAAAAAAAAAAAATAAATAAATAAATAAATAAAATACGTTAAAAATTCTGTTAAAATTTTAAAAATACAGAATGTAGCCGTTATATTAGGGTCTATACGACGACGTGGACCTGCATAGGCAACTATTGTCGTAAACCATTACAATACTCAAATGCGAAAATTGATTGAGAAAATTCCGGTGAATAATGTCGCTATAATCATAAAAATGCCGAATATCGGGAGGTACCGTCATATGGGGGATATACGAAGACGTGAACCTACATGGCTCATTTTCGGTCTTAGGATGAAGCATCCATTACGAACTTCAAATACCAAATTTGAAACAATTCCGGTGAATAATGTCGTCAAAAACATCAAAATATCGAATATCGGGAGGTACCTTTATATGGGGGATAGACGAAGACGTGGACCTACGTGACTCATTTTCTGTCTTAGGATGTAGCATCCATTACGAACTTCAAATACCAATTTTCAAACAATTCCGATAAATAATGTCGCTAAAATCATCAAAATACCGCATATCGGAAGGTACCGTTATATGGGGGCTATACCAAAACGTGGATCTACATGGCCCATTTTCAATACCAAGAGTCCTGCAGACATAACTTATATATAATATATGTATTTCGAGGTGTTACAAATGGAATGACAAACTTAATATACCCTCCATACTATGGTGGAGGGTATAAAAATGTAAGGATCATCCAAATATGCTTCAGGCCTATTGGTACGTTGGAGGAGAATAATGGTGGGTAGATGTTGTTGAAAGCAAAAAAAAGGAATTTCCAAATTCCACTCAGGTGCATTCAAATTATCTTCGATAAAGTGCAAAAGAACATTTTTATTGTTTAAGTGGCGATCTTGATAAAAAACGACAATTAAAATTTGTTGATTTTGTAAAAAAGTACAATCTTGAAATCTGGTAGCAAAATATCGTATGACATTTGGCCATCAGATAAGTCCGATCCAAAAAAAGGTTAACATTTTGATTGTTGTAAAACCCCCAACGAATGGAGATTGCCAGTGCTGTGATAACTATATTCAAAAAAAAGTATTGATTGAATTGTCAACTGAAAGAATTAGAAAAAGAAAAAAACAAAAGGAAAAGAAAAACTTTCCCACAAGTGTCCAGGAGGAATGTATTTTCTTTTGTTGACAAAAAAAATGAGCAGCAACAATTCGTTTTTTTGCTTTCTTTGTCCCAACACGGAAGTAGTTCTCAAGATTATCTCTAGTCAAAACGATGAGGATCTTTAGATCAACCCACATAGTATTTCATGCTAAGACAGAGAGGGAGGGAAAATGCAAAATAGTTGTTGCAGGCAAGTATTTTTGGCCAAGAGTTGGCCTTTTGTGGTTGAAATTTATTGTCCTTGGCCAGCATTTGTTTTTGCCAACTTGACATTGGCAACTCAATTTACAGTGGCAAAACGAGGGGGTTGAAATGCAATTCCTTTGTCATTAGGGTTTTGCCAGATGTTTGAATCCTAAGGAAATTGTTGACATTATGCAAAAAGCAGAGGAATCCCTTTTCAAAGGTCCAACAGAGAGTTTGGTCATTAATTTCGTTGCAGGATTTTGGGCAATAATTTTTCTCTATCTCTCTCTCTCCGATTCACTTGTGTTTATTTTGGCCAGCTATCCGATTGGTATGAGGAGTTTTTATCCCTAATCCTTCATTCGTCATATTGACAAAAACCATTATGAAACTAAATACTCTTTCATGGTGAGTTTGGACAGGTTTCTTTGTGGCAGGCAGTTTCTCTACCTAAGCCTGCATCTTAGGAACCACAAGCAATTTAAAGATCTTTGGCAGGACATGCAGGCATTGTTTGAATGGAGATGAAAAAAGAAACTCTACTTTTATGTCTTTCATTTGCACAATGTTACGTTGCTATTGTTGGTATGCCGGTGTCCTTCTTGTCCTGCATCCTTTTGTTGTGTCGTCCTATAACCAGTTTTTCTCCTTATTGTCCAAAACAATTGTCCTGGAAAGTATCCTTTTACATATATTCATCTATTTTTAGTTTGTCTATTGGAAACTCTTTTGTTTCTCCCTCTCTCTACCTCTGGGGATTTTAACTGTCAGAGGACGAATCATTAAAATTTCGCAATGTGTTACGGCAGCATTATTGATGAGTTCCTCCTTTGGTCCTCCTGTGAAATTTTATGTTCCAAACGCCTTTTGTTTGACCGTCCAGTAAAAATAATGATCATCAACGGCGGTAGCGGCTATTTCTCTTTCTTGCTCTGGATTTTCCGGTGATCATCAAGTCTTTTGAAGAAACTCTTTTATCCACTGGCATAGTTTCTAAGCTGAAATTTTTCTTCCTACCATGGGAATATTTGGGATTGCTTTGAATATAGTTTTCAAAAAAAAAGTAATTAATTTCTCAATGCTGAGTACCAAAAGAGATAATGACAAATCTAAAGACATTAGTCACAACAGTTAACCTGCTCGAGGAGAGATACATTTTTTATGTCCTTTACAACAATATGAGGGAAATAAACACCCCGAGATACGGTCATGATCAGCGTAAAAATCCATGTAAAATTCCAATTGAAAGCATTATAGAGCTCACAGTATTCAAGTCGGAGCTTTGAAAATTTTCACAAAGAATTTATATTATCCCTAGAATGTTTGGAATTGAAAAATGGAATATATCGGTCCATGTTAAGACTTTGGTATAATCGTCGTGATTTTCAGTATTTTGGATATCCATGCCCCGATTTTCAAATAAATCAATTGTAAATATATGTTTCTGTTTGATAGTGAGTTATACTACTTCTCGAAAAAAAAAAACAGTAAAGAAAGACTTAAAGTCGGGCGGGGCCGTCTATATGATACCCTACACCACTTTGATAATTTGGTAGAGCTCCACATAACAATTAAAAGTTTTTATGGGAGAATTCAATCATACACGCTATGATTATAATTATAATTTAAAGTTCCAAGGACTAAATATGCACTTTGTATCTTTTAAATTCGGACTTGAATTGCCCATTTGGCGCACAATTAATTTGAAATTGAATAAAGAAAGATATGGGAGCTATATCCAAATCTGGACCGATCTCGATAAATTTGGCAAAGATATTTCTTAGATGTATTTGATACATTTCCCTGAATATCGTTGTTACGGAGTGCATATTACGGCTGTGGGTAACAAATACAATAAATCGGATGAACAATATATATGGGAGCTATTTCTATATCTGAACCGATCTTCACCAATTTTGACATACTAGCTTCTAGACTCAATTCGGTCGCATGTGCCAATTTCCATCCCATTTGGACAAATATTAGACGTTTGGTGCACAATCAAAGGTAAATCGGACGAAGTTATATATGGGAGCTATATCCAAATCTGAATCGATCTCGATAAAATTTAGTTAAAGTATTTCTGAGCTGTATTTGATATATTTTCCCAAATATTGTTGTTACAGAGTGCATATTATGGCTGGGGAGGACTAAAATAACAAAATGAATGAACAATATATATTGGAGCTATAGCTATATCTGAACCGATTTCGATCAAATTTGGCATACTTATTTTCAGGCCTAATTTGGTTGTATGTGCAAAATTCCATACTATTCGGGCAAATATTAACGTTTGGTGCACAATAAAAGGCAAATCGGACGAAGATATATATGGGAGCTATATCCAAATTTGGACCGATGATCTCCAATTTCAATAGGATTCGTCCTTGGGCCAAACAAATGATTTGTGCAAAATTTCATCTGGATGGGGCAATAAATGCGAACTGTACTTTGTTTACAAAACTACATGGACAGACGGACTGACAGACAGATGGACGGACGGACATGCATAAATCGACTCAGAATTTGATTCTATGCATATCGTCAGAAGGAACTATGGGTCTATCTCGTTTCCTTTTGCCTGTTACAAACAAATGCACAAAGACAAAATATACTGACCACCTTGTGGTGTAGGGTATAAACAGTAAGGAAAAGTCAAAAGTCGGCCGGGGCCCACTACTTGATATCCTACACCAATATGCATACAGGGTGAGATGAAAATACTGCAACCATCTTCAGACTGCTGTCATTTCTAAGCCACTCGTCTGACAGCTGTAATAGCTCATTATATTCTTTACAAGTGTACAAAAGCATTTTGGTGAGAATTTTCCAGATAAAAATTTATTCGAGATGAAATTCAAGCGTGAAAGTGTGATTTCTTTATATTTGGCTCGAAAACCACAAGTGGCTGTCGTCAAATGTGAATAAATCTTTTGTGTCTCGTACCATCGCTTATAACCGTGATACTGGTAGCGTAACCCGACGTCAAGGAAGTGGACGGAAGAAAACAGCAACATCAGCAGAAATGGTTTGAAAAGTAAAGAAGCGACTTGATCGAAATCCACGTCGCAGTGGTCGAAAAATGGCACATGAGCTGAACATATCGCAATATTCCATTTGGCAAATATTGAAGAATGAGCTCAAGGTAAAGCCATTGAAATACCAAAATGGGCAAGAACTTATACCGCAACAAAAAAGAAAATAGAATCAGAAGAGCTAAGAAGTTGCTTCGCTTCGCCGAAAGTGGTGAACTGCCGAATTTGGTTTTCTCCGATGAGAAAACACTCGTTGTCTAGCTGTTTGGAAATAAACAAAATTATCGTGTTTACTTGCCAAAGAGGTCAGCTGAAAATCGGGACCTACGGTTGGCCATCAGAACTCAAGCGTCAGCCATGGTGATGGTGTGGGCCGCCATAACAGCCGATAGTCGCTCTCCGCTCGTATTAATCGAACAAGGCATCAGAGTAAATGCCAAATATTATCGCGAAAATATTCTGGAGGGTGTATTGTTTTTTTTTTATCTCACCCTGTAATATAAACCTGTGTGCCAAATTTCAAGTTCAAGATTAAATTATGTGAATTCTATCGTGATTTCCACAGACAGGCGGACATCTCAAAATCGACCTAATATATATACAATATTTGGGTCTACGACGAATTATTCGAGGTCTTGTAAACGGAATAACAAAATTATTATAGCCTTCGATTTCTCTCGAATTGGGTCCAATCTCAGTACATCGTAATATTTTTATCAAACGAGATCGATCAAACGATAGATCGAGTTCGGAGATGGGTAATATCGGTCCACTTCTTCTGGTACCTCCCCTACAATAGGTCAAAAATTTCAAAAATAAAAAAGGGATATTTTACTGCACAGAATGAGAAAGGACAATCCGATTTTGCTCCAACTTTGTAAATGCTAATATTTGCATCAGTGCTAGCTCTGGCGCGGAAATGGACAATATCGGTTCAATCCACGATCACATTCCGACTTGGATCATCTCAATATTTTCATCAACACAATATCTCTTATAAATGTGGTAGAGATCGGACCATTTCTTCTGGCAACCACCTCTTTTCAAATGTCACACATCCAAATATTTTTGCTAACGCATAATCTGTTGTGAAGACGATATATATCTGCCAACTCTTTCTGGTTCCTCACCCACAAAGAGTCACAATTTGCAATACTTTTATCTGTCAGAACTTGCGAAACAAATCGGCCATTCTTTACAACTTGCTATATCTAAACGATTCCCTTAACCAGAAATCTGATATGAATATGTAATTTGTCGGAATTTATGAATTCGAATAAAATATGATGTATGTGTTCAAAATTTGCACATACTAATATTATACCCTACGCCATTATATGGAGGGTATATTAGCTTCGTCATTCCGTTTGTAACTCCTCGAAATATTCATAATAAACCTTCAAAGTATACATATTCTGGATCAGCGTAAAATTCTGAGACGATCTAGCGATGTCAGTCTGTCTGTCTGTTGTAATCACCCTATCTTTCGTTCGAATTGAGATAGAAGGCTAAAATTTTGCATACATGAATAATTTACCAGTAGGCAGGTAAAGTTCGTAAATGATCCATGTCGTTCTACGTCTTCGAATAGCCGCCATATAACTGTACCTCCCAAAATTCGGTATTTTGATAATTTTAGCGACATTATTTACGGGAATTATTTCACATTTCGCATTTGAAGTTCGTAATGGGTACTCCAGCCTATAACAAGAATTTTTGCATGCAGGTCTTCGTATAGTCCTCATATAACGGTACCTCCCGATAGTCGGCATTTTCATGATTTCAGCAACATTATTTACCGGAATCGTTTCAAATTTCGTAATGGAAGATCTTAACGGGTACTTTAACCTACGGCAAAAAAATTTCGTATGAAGGTCCACGTTTTCGTATAGGCCCCATATAACGGTACTTGCCGATAGTTGGTATTTTGATAATTTCAGCAATATTATTCATCGGAATCGTTTCAAATTTCGTATTATTACAACCTATGGCAAAAAATGTCGTAATTCGTTATCTTCGTATAGCATTATCTTCGTATAGTGGAAAAAGGATGAACTTCCCCCCTCTATTATTTTATGATGTAAAGTTTAAAACGCCGATACTCGTGTCTTCTTTTTTTTCATAATCTGCTGAAGTTTTCATACACAGTGTAGTGCTTTTGTTGCACAGTGTAATGGTCGTAAAGTAAAGACATATATTCCGCTTATATATTTCTTTATATATATTTTAAAATTGGTTGCCTTATTTTTAGTTTTTGTTGTATTGACAACATTTTTGAGAAAACGCCATCTCTGCCAAACGATTTTCCGCATCCCATACTTTTTTTTTTGCTTAAATTGCATGTAATTTGAGATGCGAAACATCAACACAGAAAGGGAAAGGAGAAAAATTTTTCCTTGAAAAAGCGTTAAAAATTCACAAAATTCAAACAATACTTTTAATTTCATTGGAATATATGAATGTAGGTTTGTGCGAAAGTGAGATTCCATATAAAACCATTTCCGGTAGGAGAAACCATAGGTATTCAATTCATTGATCAGACCAACGAAATCAAAAGTAAATCAAAATACACTTAAAATAGACTCTTTATTTTTCAAAAGATTCATTCATTAATTTATTTCGAGATTCAACAATAACAACAAATACCACGCCAATGCATTTGAATCGCCTCAAAATAAAGGAGAAATTCACAAATGAAACACCTCATTGGAAATATTAGATCATTTCGTGGCGATATGGGTTTTTATTGAAAACCTCAATCTTTTGTTATCGACCACCGCCATCAGAAACCACCACCACCACCGAAATGTAAACGCCTCTTTCCTCTCTGCTCCACATCCATACCAACGTCTCCTATGGCCATCACAGCCGGATATTTGTTCCCCTGGGTTACCATAGGAGCACATCCGACACGTAGCAAAAGTGAAAAATTCAAATTTCACTTTCCTTTCTCCTTTGCCATGCATTCGATTACAGGTATCCTAGCAGAAAAAAAATAAACAAAAATTCAATAAAATATTGAAAGGGAAAATTTCCGGCAATCAAATTCGTGGAAACCCAAATTTACTCCCATCTACAATGGGCCATGCTTTGCTTGTTGGTCTCCCGGCCACAATGGAAATGTCACGGAAACGAGCCCACCGCCATCCATCCAATCACAGCGCCTTTATTCGCCAGCCTGGCAAACGGATGTTAATGACATGTTATCGAATTGCAAAATCAGCCAAGCAATGGGTGAAAGAAAGTGAAAATCATTTTTACTTTCAAAAAAAAAAACAAAATACATATTTTTATCATCATACTTGGTGAGTATTTTTTTCGCAGAAAAAAAAAGGATGCGGTTTTATTGAAAATTGTAAATTCAAGAAACTGTTTGTGAACTGTAATCATCGATTTTTTGAATCAGCATGTTGTCTCACGACTTCGTTTTGAGATTTGAGAGATTTTTTCAGTTTTTTCGATCCATCCAATTTTCCGCTTGAGGGTTAAAAGATATCAGTCGGTTTCGCCGACAGATGTATACCCTCAGCCAATGTTCGATTATTTAAATATATTTTGACTTCTCTTATAATTATTCAAATTGTTGACCCTCTGTGGAGTAGCTTCCGAAGGTATGGGCCAATATTATCCATTTCGTATCAGACCTAAACAAATATAATATAAATATTTCGACGTGCCAGATTTGACTTCCTTCACCAGAAGAAATGGTCCGATCTCTACCATTTTTATAACAGATCTTTTTATAACAGATCATTTTCAGAACAAATCACGTGTTAGTAGAAATAATGGAATGTGTGAAATATGAAGAGAACCGGAAGCTTATTTCGGATTTTTTGATCCTTTGGTATTTCAAAATCTATGTGTAGCCGGTACCAGAAGAAATGGTCCGATCTCTGCCATCTTTATAACATATCATGTGTTGATGGGAATATTGAGATGTACCAAGTCTGAATGGAATCGGATGTTAATTTCGCGTTTTATATGCTTCATGGATATTCAAAGTTTTGATCCTTTGTGGGGAATTCACCAGAAGCAGTGGACCGATATATCCCATCTTTACAGCAGATCTTGTGTTAGTAGAAACAATGGAATGTGTGAAATATGAAGAACACCGGAGGTTATTTCGGATTTTATGATCGTTTTGGTTATTCAAAATTTTTACCCTTTATTGGGGAAGGTGCCAGAAGAAATGGTCCGATCTCTACGTGTTGATGGGAATATTGAGATGTACAAAGTCTGAATGGAATCGGATATTAATTTGGCGTTTTATGAGCTCTATGGTCATTCAAAATTTTAATCCTTTTTGGGAAAGGTACCACAAGGAGTGGACCGCTGCATTCCATCTTCACAACAGACCTTGGGTTAATAAAAATAATGTGATGTGTGTAATTTGAAGATAATCGATCTCTTAAATCACATTTTATAATAATATTAAAAAAAATCAAAATTTTGACCCTTTCTGGGGGTGGAACTTGAGTGGAGTGGACCTACATTTTCTATTTTCACAACTGCCCTGGAACTGATGCAAATATTAGGATTTGCAAAGTTGGAGCAAAATCGTATTATTCCTTCTCTTTCTACGTTAAACCTTTTTTTTTTGAAAATTTCGACCGTTCGAGGAGGTACTAGAAGAAGTGGGATGATATTGTCCATGTTCGCACCTGACCTAGCACCGAAAAAATATCAGTATTTCCAAATTATAAACAATATTGGATGACCCTTTCTTGGGATTTTCTGTGAAAATGTTGACCTTTTGTGAAAGCAGTGGACCGACATTGCCCATCTCCGAACTCGATCTAAGTTTGACAATAATATTACGATGTACCAAGTTTGGACCGAAACGGATACTCCCTTCTAGAATTATCATGCGCACCAGCCTGCAAGATTGACAGTCCAACGGACATCGCTAGATCGACTCCAAATGTCCTAAAACGGATTTGGTCCAAAGAGATATGGTCGATTAGGCACGTTTTAGCCGTATCCAATGATAATTACCCTCGATAGGTTAGGTTAGGTTAAAGGATACGTTTGAACAACCACTCCACTCTGTGACCTGCTGGTTCATCGTGTTCATCCTATCTGAAGGAAAATCAATTGAGAAAAAAGGAAAGAAGGAGAGGTAAGAAAATAGAGAAGAAGGATAGAGTTCGAAGATAGGGATAAGAAAATGAGCTACGTCGTATTTAGCGTATTATCTTTAGCCATTTCAGTCTTCTGGCTAACTGAAACATAGCTGCAGGTTCAGATTCAGAGAAGGAGGACAAGTCGGGCCCTTCCAGTCAGCCAGTTCTGATTGAATCTCCCAAGGTAGTGCTTGTGTAATAATTGGAAGAAATGGCATAATGGAGGTTTCGCTGAGCTGTCGATCTCTAAATCTTCTGCCTTAGATCCGCGTCTGGCCAATTTATCTGCTGATTTAATGACAGATATGTCACCCAACAAAGTTTTACCAACCACTTTAAACTTTTCCAGAGCATTTCTGCATCCAGAACATCCATGGATTTTATTGTAAAAGAATTAAGAGCCTTCAAGGCCGCAGGACTATGGACATATATCGACACCGGTCTATTCAACTCATTGATTATTTTTCCAGCAGTTTTATGGCTTTCCTTTTAATTTAAAGGATCTCCGGATATTCAAGTATTCACAGAAGATCCCAGCCCACGATCCACTTTCCATCTTTGAACCAACGGTATAGACTGCTATACCGTTAAAAGAAGCTGTGTTCCGTATCTAGTGATTCGAAACTTTGCCTAGGTGATATGTAATCACTGATTATAGCCCGAACTCCTATGTTCTCCACATACTTAAGAATGACAGAGTGCCCAAAGAATTGACTCCGCCATTGACCTAGTTTTTTGAGCCGCATGGCACATCTAGCAGCTTGTTCCTCTAAAAAGAGACTTAAAGGTTTAAAGTTGAGTAGCCATAAGGATAAAAAAAAGTAATCCTCTTATTAATATTAGTAACATTGCCGAAGACACTATATTCCATACATACGCCCACTCCTATTCATACCTCCCTTACGAAATTCATACCTCCCTTACGAAAAAATATGCTGGAATGTTTCATAAAAACTTGGAACACCTCAATATTGATGCTCATTCTAAAAAAATTGTCCAATTTGAAGGGAAAGCATTTCAGTGATCAAGTCTGAGGGCTTAAATCTGTCTACAATTGGACTGATAATTTCCTCTTGAAAAAAATATAATCTTAATGCCGTTCAGCATCCCTATTTTAGTTATAATCGAATTTTTTACTTGATTTTACTTACGTTTTCTAACTACTCAAACCTATAACAAGAATTGTCTTCACCGAAAAAAATAGTAAGTTTTTCACTTTGTATTTAACACCAGAAAATATTCTGAACAAGTATCCCGCAGATATCTAACTACTTTTATTCATGTTCACTCCAAACATTGGTACTTATGTGATATGTAATAAATTTCTGCTTATTACGAATACATATTTCCCCCCAAAAAATATGCTGGAATGTGTGTAATTCAAGTGGTCATTGAAAACATATTTGGTCCATTAACTACTTTCTAATTTATGGACAAGAATGCGCTCAGAGATCAACCAGACAGCCAACCGCCATTCATTGTCGGTCGATTGTCATATTTGCACAAACAAAAATTATGGAGGCGTGCATTTATCGATTTGTTTTAGTTGTCTCTTTCGGAGACAATTCGATTCTCAATTAAACTGCCAATAGCGGCTCAAACAAGAGAATAGAGAATACCTTTCTATTTGTTGTAATGGCATTTTAAATGCATTTGTTTAGATCTCCACTAATTTGAATAGGAATTATTACACTTCGTTGGGTATTGTGTTGAGGGCGAATATTGGCTGTGTTATTAGCCTATATTGTGGGGGATCATTTTGTTGTAGTGAGTCGAAGGCATTTTATGCTGGTCCAGAGAAGAGCAATGACCAAATATTTGTTTATCATTTATTTTTTGTGTTTCATACAAAATGATAAAAAATATTCCAAAGAGAAGTTTTTGAGAGATAAAACAAAAAATGATGGACGTTAGATGATGAATGATGGATGGAATACCTCTAGAAATATGTTTTTTGAAAATATGTAGCAAATAAAATTTAAAGCCGAAAGCTATTGAGTTCTGCTAAATTTGATAGAGGCATTTGTGTCTGAACCAATATTCATCAAAATGCATCCTCATCAGAACCGATCTCAATAAAATTTGGCAGAAATATGACTAAGCTGAAAAATTTGGCTATTTCTCAAGAAACGTGGATACAAAAAATTTAGATTTTTCAGAAAATATTTTAAACAGGTTTCTACAGAAGAAACATATTCTTATCCTCACCAAATCGAGCAGTTTTAAAAGAATATTTTGACACGGTCTTTCCGGATAAGAAAAAGAATTTGTACGCAATTATATTAAAATTTGATGGTAATATTTATCGCCAATATATCCAGGTTAAAAAAGGTTTTTTAAGGCTTTCCTGGTTCAAAATTATGATTTTTTTAAAATATATTTTCAAATTCCTCCTGTCTAAAAATCGAGAATTTACGAAAGGTACTCGTCCACAATAATTGCACACGGTCTTTAAAGACAGATATCAACGATTTTTGCACAGGAAATTAAAAAAGTTTTAGATATAACCAATTATCTGGTCAAGGAAAAATAAAACTTTTTGGGTTGGAACTTATTGGTGAAAAATTGATACAAATTTAGATTTTTAAAGGACATGATCCACACCCCTGGATGTTTATAAACAGATCTTCACCGAAATCTTGGTCAAAATTTGTTATTTGAAAGCATTTTTTATGAGGTATTTTCAATTTTTTATAAGGCTTTTTGAATACTTCCATTAAATATATCTAATAAATTCTTAATTAAAAAAAAAACGGTAAGGAAATATTAAAACCACTACACGTGTTTAGTAGAGCTCCCGTAACAAATAAAACTAATATTGAGAATTTATTTGAAGTATATCATACCAACTATGAATCTTAATTGAATGCGTATCATAGCTTAAGGAAGTGTCAATTTGGGAACTATATCCAACTCTGAATCCATTTTCAACAAATTTGACGGAGGTTTTTGTACCTATAGTACCAAATAACATTTCTGTATAGTACATGATATCACTTCGAAAAGGATTATATTAAAAATAGATATATCCGACCGAGTTTCACTAAATAGAAAAAATTGGTTGAATATGGTTGTATATGGTGACAATAACCGTAAAATCAGATGAAGATGTATATCAAAGCCATATAAAAATCCGATCTCGATGAAATAATGCCCGGTATCAAATATCATTGTTGTTGAGTGCATATTACACATGTAAGGGTCTTAAACACCAAATCGGATGAAACATATATTTAGGAACTATAGCTTATCTGACCCAATTTCCAAAAAAATGATGTAATTGCTTCTAGACTGATTTCTGTCGGATGTGCCAACAATTCAGGTTATTTGGACTGATATTGGCCATTTGGTGCACAATTAACCCGAAATCGGGTAAATATATATATGGGAACTATATCAAAATCTGAGCCGATTATCGCCAATTTCAATAGAGTTTGTCATTGGGCCAAACAAATATTGTTTGGATATTTTTATCTCAGTCGGATAATAAATGCGACCTGCATTTTGTTCACACAAATATATACATGACGGACAGACGGACGGACATGCATAAATCGACTCAGAAAGTGATTCTGTGAAGATCCTCAAAAGTAACTATGGGTTTATCTCACTTCCTTCTCCGTTTTACACTATGTGGTGTAGGGTATAAAAAATAATAAGAATCCTTAATTTTGAATTAAAATTTGTACGCACCTTGATATATTTGTTAAACATTGATGGTAATATTCATTGGCTATATTGCAGCCCAAAAAAAATCATTTTTAAAGGTCCTGGTCCAAGATTACAATTCTTATTAAAAACATATTCAACGATTCCTGGTAAAGAATCGAGAATATTTATAAATGGTTTGAAATTATGTTTTAAAGGGTTTCTTATCAAAGGGATTTGGCGAAAAAGTTTGAATATTTAAAAAACATTCTCTTCCATAATATTTATACACTTTTTGAACAGAATTCGTGAATTAATTTTCCTAATGTGTATGAAAATCAATTTTTTTGGTAATATGTTTCAAGAAAATTTTTTCAAAGTAAAAAATTTGGATTTTTTTTAAATAGCTTTTTGGCCTAGATGTACTTGAATAAATATTTGTCAAAATCCCAATATCTCTTCAAAATAATTGGACTAAATATCAACGATTTTTTAAGAAATCCTTTAAAAATAACCAATTTTATAATCAAGAGAACCCCTTAAAATTACAACTTGTTGGGTAAGAAGTAAAAATTTTCAGATGTTCTAAGCAAAGAAATTTTTCAGATAAATTCACGGCTTTTGGCAATTTTAGAAGAACTTTCAGATCCAGAATCCTGAATATTTAAAAGTGATGTTCAACGACTTTCTTGTTAAAATTTGTTGTTTGTGTGAAAACATATTTTGCAGGGTTTTATCGAACATAAAACGACTGTTTTATCATATATTATACCCTACACCACAAGGTAGGCAGGGTATTATGTCTTTGTACATTTGTTTGTAACAGGCAAAAGGAAACGAGATAGAATTTATGATCTGCATTGAATCACATTCTGAGTCGATTTATGTATGTCCGTCCGTCTGTCCATGTATTTTTGTAAACAAAGTACAGGTCGCATTTATTGCCCTATCAAGATGAAATTTTGCACAAGTCAGTTGGTTGATCCAAGGACGAACCCAATTGAAATTGGAGATAATCGGTCAAAATTTATTTATAGCTCCGATATATATCTTTGTCCAATTTGCCTTTTATTGTGCAACAAACGTATAATATCAACCCGAATTGTATGGAATTTTGTACATACAACCAAATTAGGCCTGAAAATAAGTATGCCAAATTTGATCGAAATCGGTTCAGATATAGCTATAGCTCAAATATATATTTTTCATCCGATTTATTATTTTTGTCCTCCGCAGCCGCAATATGCACGCTGTAGCAACAATATTTGGGGAAATATATCAAATAAAGCTCAGAAATACCTTTGCTAAATTTTATCGAGATCGGTTCAAATTTAGATATAGCTCCCATATATATCTTCGTCCGATTCGTCTTTTATTGTGCACCAAACGTCAAATGGGGTGGAATTTGGCACATACAACCGAATTGAGTCTAGAAGATAGAATGCCAAATTTGGTGAAGATCGGATCAGATATAGCTATAGCTCCCATATATATTGTTCATCCGATTTGTTACCCACAGCCGTAATATGCACTCCGTAACAACGCTATTCAGGGAAATATATGAAATACAGCTCAGAAATATCTTCACCAAATTTTATCGAGATCTGTTCAGTTTTGGATATAGCTCCCATATATATCTTTATCTGATTTCAAATTAATTTTGCACCAAATGGGCAATACAAGTCCGAATTTAAAAGATACAAATGCTTCGGAATATTTAGTCCTTTGAATTTTAAATTATAATTATAATCATGGCGTGTATGATTAAATTCTCCCATAAAATCTTTTGATTGTTATATGGAGCTCTACAAAATTAGCAAAGTGGTTTAGGGTATCATAAAGTTGGCCCCGCCCGACTTTAGGTCTTTCTTTACTGGTTTTAAAACGTTTTTTTAATGTTTTTTTTGAGCTCCAAAAGGCCAAAATCGTCTATAAAAAGTCATGTATCACGTATCTCTTTACCCATTTTTCTTTGGATCGTAGTACTGTATCCGTCCCCAAGTGTTACATTATAGAGAATTCCGACTACAATATTCCGATTTCCTCTTCACCGGCTCATATTCACAAATGAGGTCCTCCCAAAGTACTTACACCACACTTTAATAAATCATAGCTCTAACATACGTCATCACAGCACAGTTAGAACCCACTTCAATCACGCTAATATTTTTCAATGTTCTCATACTCTCTGTCATAATGTGCCCAACTACGGCACTAGGAAAAAAACAAAATGTCATTGGCAGCGATCAATGGATTCAACCGCACGGCAACGACTTTTGATCAAAGTCACTCTCAAAAAACAAGAAAAAATTGAAAATCATCTTTTTAAGTTTTTGTTTTTAGTATTCACTTAAAACTTTCCAAAAGATTACTGATTTTTGACAGGGTATCTGAGTGTGCTGCAATGCGGGTATGTCGCATTAGCAACTCCAATGGAATGTAATATTACAACCATTGTCATTCAATAAGTGCAATTTAATGTTTTAGACTATTGTGTACTCGTGCCGGTACTTCAAATATGGGTTACTCGCTTGTAAATATCACTTCAATTGCAACTAATGATGGTAATCGTAGAGTGCTACAGGAAATCGCCAATTTAAAATGGAACAATTGATAAATTGGAAATAATGATTTTTTTTCAAGTTCTTGCGGTTTGTGAGAAAGTTAATAAGTGTCGTCAAGGGGATTGAAATTCTACTCTCTTCACTTTGCAACAAATACTTACAAGAAAGACCGATTTTGAAAGTGGAACTAAAAGTTGCGAAATCTATCTCAAAATATTGGGACCCTTTGTATATGATAAGTGCTATATAAAGACTTTAAAAAGTTTTTTTTTTTTCTGAGAACCCAAAAACGTTTAACGTTTTGATCTAACAAACCGAGGGCTATCAAATCTACATGGAATTTTCCACAATCCAGACTGGCTATTGGACCATGAAATTATAAGAAAATTTGTTGCAAATTCAGGAAAATAATAGAAATAGAGATTTCCTCTACTTGCTGGCCTATAGTAAAATTTGATAAAGAATATTTTTGCCTTTGACGTCATCCTTCTAAAATGATGGTTTCTAGGAAGTTTTGACATAAACTTACATAAAATACGACTTTAACCCATACATGCCTCTATAATATATATTTGAATTCCTGGTGTTTAGGTAAAACTTAGACTTTTGCGGACTTCTAGGATGAATAGCAGAAGAAGAGAATTAGAATTATTATAAATTCTTTGTAGAATATATTGACTTGCTACTATCCCAGTACCAGAGAGACCCCTTTCTTGACTTTTAGACCAAAATATTCCTTGTATTTTATCTGAAATATTTTCGAAGAGTTGGTTTTTGTGTTTTAGCTTCTTGACCTTAGGTTTCATATACAAATTAAAACAAAATTATTTTATTTTGTATTTTATTCCCGACGTTTCGTCGCTGTTTTGGCGACTTCTTCTGGGGAATTCGTAATATAATTTTTAAGACGAGTTTACATAGAACATATAATAAACTACACTACTTAAAAATTAGTATCACAGTTTTTTACTTTATTGCCACTCCATAGCACGAACTTATGTTGTCAGTATCTTCTTTTAGGTTCATGGTCTTGTGAAGACATTGCAATCCAAAAATGTTCAAAAGAGTGAAAGATGGGGGAACTTGTCCCCTTTATTTTCGATATACATGTCTTATTATACCCTCAACCACACATAATATAGAGAATATACTAAGTTCGTAATTTTTGGAAAAATATTGTCTATATAGGTCCACGATAATGTATAGCCCCCATACAACAGTGCCCCACAATATTCTGTATTTTGATGATCTAAGCGACATATTCATCGAAGTTGTGTCAGATTGCGTATTTAGAGTTCGTTATTGAAACTATAGGGTGAGCTAAAAAAAAACTGCAACGAAGTCAAACGCCATAATTTTTACATTTTTTTTTTAAATTTTATTGATTGAAAGCAAAAAATGTCGAAAATATCATCAAATTTTAAAATTAGTTCAGATTTGTTCAAATTGGTCACCATTGGCACGAATTATGGCCTTCAAACGGCCCATGAAACCGTCACACGCTGCCCGAATGTTGCTCTGCGGTATTTTGGTCCATTCCCGGCGAAGAGCTTGCTTGAGGTGATCGACACTTTGGTATTTTTTAGTGCCAACCTTGCTTTTCAAAATACTCCAGATACAATAATCCAACGGATTGGTATTCAGAGATTTTGGTCGCCATTGTGCGCTGGAAATGAAGCGTGGAACCTCATTTTGTAGCCATTCTTGGTTCCAATCTCCTATTGGAATGTGCAGACCTTGGACAAAATGTTTGCGTGCCCAAGGCTTTAATACACCCTCCAGAATATTTTTGCGATAATATTTGGCATATATTCTGACGGTCGATTAATGCAAGCGGAGAGCGACCATGGGCTGTTATGGCGGCCCACACCATCACCATGGCCTTAGAGAAAAAATTGTCTATGCAGGTCCAGGTCGTCGTATAGGCCACAAATATCGGTACCCCCCTATCTTCGGTATTTTGACGATTTTTTCATCGAATTATTTCAAATTTCCTATTTGAAGATCCTAATGTCTACGCAGGTCCAGGTATATGCGATATTTTGATGATTTTAGCTACATTATTCTTCGTATTTTTTTTTTTCAAGTTTCGTATTTGAGTTATGTAAACACCTATGGCAAAAGTTGCCTATGCAGGTTCACGTCTTCATACAGACCCCAATATGATGACTATATTCGGTATTTTTAAGATTTCAACAGAATTTTTAACGATTTTTTTTTTCAAAATTTATAGTTTGTTCTAAATGGAGAAGCGTATTCAAAGTTCGCCCAGCCGGACTTACTGGTTTTTTACTTGTGTTCTATACCCTCAGCCATGGTACAGAGAGTATATATCATTTGATACGGCCTAAATGTGTTGCATTGAAATAACGGTTTTTAAGTTTGCAGTCGATCTAGGGGTGTCCGTCCATCTGTCTGCCTGACAGGCTAATGCGCACAATAACTATGGAAGGGAGTATCTGATTTGGTATAAACTTGATACATCGTAATATTATTGTCAAACTTACATCGAGTTCGGAGATGAGCAACATAGGTCGATTCTTTACGGTACCTACCCCGCAGAAAGTCTAAATTTTTAAAGAAAAAAATTAACCTCATAGAAAGAGAAAGGGTCATTCGATTTCGCGCAGACTCAAAAAACCCAATTTTGGTCAGTGGTAAGTTAGGTGCGAAAATGGACAATATCGGCCCACTTCATCAAGTACTTTCTTCACAGAGGGTAAAAATTTGGAATAATTATAAATTGTATAAAATATGAAAAAAGACTAAGATTTTCTTCAAAGTTCATACGCCTCAATTTTTCTATCAGCGCAAGATCTGTTGCGAAGATGAGATATGCCGGTCCACTCCCTCATGTACCACACTCATTAAGGTTCCATTCAGACTTGGCACAACTGAATATTTCTATCAACACAAGGTCTGTTATAAAGATGGTAGAGATCGGACAATTTTTTTTGGTACCTCCCTCACAAAGGACCAACGTTTTGAATAACCAAAACGATTACTAAATCCGAAATAAGCATCCGGTTCTTCTTATATTTCACACATTCCATTATTTCTACTAACGCAAAATCTGTTGTAAAGATGGAAAATATCGATCCACTCCTTCTGGTACCTCCCCCATAAAGTGTAAAAATTTTGAATGTCCTTGTAGCTCTAAAAAAAATCGAAAACTAACTTCCGAAAATTAATTTTAAATTTGAGTTTTTAACCATATTTCCAAAAAGACCCATTTGGCAACTACATGCGAGTTAAAATTTTCTACAAAAAAAAAAAAAAAAGATTTCGAGACCTTAATATATTTTTTTGTTCAATTCATTGTTTCAATCAAATAAAAAAGTTCTGGCATTAGGAACCCTCGCTCTCAATAAAATGTCCTTAACAAAATCCTGTCGGTTATTATCGGTATATGGCGGCATCTTTGATATCTAATTAGCAAACCGTGTGACAAAATATGGAACGTGTTTCTTCGACAAGTTTCCTAATTAGTTACAACAGCAATTCCTCGGCTGTGTCATCTTTGTCGCTGGGATGTTACAAATTTGTCACATATCATCACTTCCCGACAATAAGTGAACAATGTAATCCTTTCATTTCTCTTAACCATTGTCGCATCACTTCGACTACCTTTAAACACCTCTCAAAGAAAACACCTTGCTCTTTGATGTCATTCACCGCTTTCCAACAGTTACTACTGCTACTGTCTGCTGTCGATGAAAATGAGACAAGATCACGTAAAGTTCGAAATGAACATGTCGCTGTCACATTGTCCCAGCATTTGGAGCGTGATCTGTAAATGACATTCTGTCCAACTGAAGGCTGTTATGTGACATGGACACTTTTTTTCCTTTGATATTTAATCGATATTTTATGTTAATCGTTTACGGAAAATGACTCAATTTTGGTTACAATACTTCGAGAGGAACGTGAGCGGTCATTGAGTTTGGGGACTTATTCGAATTAAAATGATATCACCGAAAAAGCGGCCTCAAAATCTTTGAAGTTGATGTTACAAGGTGTTAACTTTGGTGTGTTGTGTTAACGTGTTCGACAACACCTGAAATGGGATCATGATGGAATGAAAATATCACAGAGATGGTGTAGAATTGAACTTTAAAAGAAAATTAATTTTTGTTTTACAAAAGAAAATTCTCTGAGAAAATTCTGGTATTTTTTACACGATTTTCAAAACTCTTGAAAAGCAAATACCACCAGTTTTTTTTTTTTTTTTTTTTTGTATTTTTCATAATATTCTACATTTCTTCTTGCCAGGATACCACTTCCGTTTATTAAAACAAATATTATTCTTATGAATATGGAAATGAACTTCTTTCATCCAAAAACTGTCATAATCGGATATCCTAAGGACTTGTCTGGTTTATTTTCTTAAGGAAACACAATTGCTCTCTACTCCTTTTTGTTGTGCATCTTTAGAAATATGAATGTCCCTTTAAGATTTAACTGTCTTTTTGAATGGGTCCGTTCATCTGGTGTGGTCCTGCAATGTTTTCACAGATGTTTTCAATTTTGTGGTACTCAATACGCACACATAAAAATTTTTGTTTGTATGAATTTTTGAAATTAATGTTGGAAAATAAGTTTTACTCTTCTAATTATATTCAATTTGACAAGTCCTTTTTTCAAATTCCGATATATTGCTTCAAATATGAAACAAGTTAAAAAGTATCTGTCGGTTTTGCAGACAGATGTGTACCCTCAGCTAATGTACGATTATTTCATAATATTTTGACTTCTATGATTATTATGACTTCTATATTATTATTATTATATATTAACCCCTTATGGAGTAGGTTCCGAAGGAGTGGGCCAATATTGCCTATTACGTATCGGACCTAAATAACATTTATTTATAAATATAATCTTCACAACAGATCTTTTGTTAGTGAAAATGAAATGGGATGTGTGAAATATAAAGGGAATATGGTGCTTATTTGGGATTTTATAAACGTTTTGGTTATTCAAAAATTTGAGCATTTGTGGCGAAGGTACCAGAAGAAATAGTCCGATCTCTACCGTTTTTATAACAAATACTGTGTTGATAGAAATATTCAAATGTGGCAAGTCCAAATAGAATCGGATATTAATTTCCCGTTTTATGAGCTAAATGAATATTCAAAATTTCGACCTTTTGTGGGAGAGCTACAAGAAGGAGTGGACCGATATATTCCATCTTAACATCAGATCTTGGGTATATAAAAATATTGGGATGTGTGACACTTTAAGACAACCGGTTTCTTACATCACATTTTATAAGAGTTATAATTATTCAAAATTATTACCCTTTGTGAGGGATGCACTTGATGGAGTGGACCAATATTATCCATTTTTGCACCTGACCTAGAACCAATGCAAATATTAGGATTTCCAAAGTTGGAATAAATTATTGTTTCTTTTTCGAGTGGACGATGTATACCATCTTGGCGCCAGACCTTGGGTTAATAAAATTATTGGGATGTGTGACATTTGAAAACAATCGGACTCTTACATCAAATTTTATATGAGTTGTAATTATTCCAAATTTTGACCCTTTGTGGGCGAGGTACTTGATGGAGTGAACCGATATTGTCCATTTTCGCACCTGACTTAGCACTAATGCACTATTTAGTATTTGCAAAGTTTGAGCAAAATCGGATTATCGTTACTCTTTCTGTGCAAAAAATATTTTTTGAAAATGTCGACCTTTTGTGAGTGAGGTCTCTGGTACCTCGACTTTGATACCCTCTACAATTATGAAAACCCGTAAGGAAAAGTCAAAAGTCGGACGGGGCCGACCACTATGCATATTTAGTAGAGCTCCCGTAACAAAAGAATTCATTTGAAGTAGATCATACCACCAATCAACATTTGTCTTTAGGGCATTAATAGTTTGGTTTCAGAGGGACATATCAATTCTGAATCGATTTTCACTAAATTTGACGGAGACATTTTAATCTTTTATACCCTTTAACATTGCTATATAGTGCATAACATCACTTCGAGAAGGCAAGTTCCACAAAATGGAAACGCACGTCCCGAAATTCATTCAATTTGGGCTGATAATAGTCATAATTTGCACAATAAAAATGAAATCGGATAAAGGATATATATGGGAGCTATATCCAAATCATAGCCGTTCTCGATAAAATTTGGCAAAGGTATATCCGAGCTCTATAAGATATCTGTTACCAAATACCAAATCGGACGAAACACATATATGGGAGCTATAGCTATATCTGAACCGATTTTCTTCAAATTTGAAGTTCTTGTTTCTAGACTGAATTCAGTTGCATGTGCCAAAATTCAAGTCATTTGAGCTGATATTTGCCATTTTGTGCTCAATAAGTCTGATATCGGATAAAGATATATATGGGAGCTATATCATAATCTAAACCGATCTCGATAAAATTTGACAGAGGTATTTCTGGACTGTATCTCATAAATGGTACCAAAGATTATTTTTGTGGAGTCCATATTACTCATGTGAGGTACTTAAAACCCCAAATCGTGTGAAACATATATATGGGAGCTATAGCTATATCAGAACTGATTTTCATCAAATTTGATGTACTTGCTTCTACAGTGAATTCGGTTGGATGTGGCAAAAGTCAAACGCCATCACTTTTATATTTTTTTTAACTTTATTGATTGAAAGCAAAAAATGTCAAATTTTAGAATAAGTTTAGATTTGTTCGAATTGGTCACCTTTGGTACGAATTATGGCCTTCAAACGGCCAATGAAACAGTCACACGCTGCCCGAATGTTGCTCTGAGGTATTTTGGCCCATTCCCGGCGAAGTGCTTGCTTGAGGTGATCGACATTTTAGTGCCAACCTTAATTTTCAAAATACTCCAGACACAATAGTCTGGTATCCAGAGATTGGTATCCGGAGATTTTGATGGCCATTGTGCGCTGGAAATGAAGCGAGGAACCTCATTTTGTAACAATTCTTGGGTGGCGCGTGCTGAGTGCGATGGTGCTGAGTCCCGTTGGTATGTCCAAAGTCTGCGTGCCCACGGTTTTAATACGCCCTTCACAACATATATATTCGGCATTTATTCTGATTAATACGATTAATTCGAGCGGAGAGCGACCATCGGCTGTTATGGCGTCCCACACCATCACCTTGGCTGGCGGTTGAGTTCTGGTGGCCAACCGAACACGTGCACATTTTCAGCTGACCTCTTTGGTAAGTAAAACACGATCATTTTGTTTGTTTACAAACTTCTGGACAACGAATGTTTTCTCATCGGAGAAAACCAAATTCGGCAGTTCACCACTTTCGACCAAGCGAAGCAACTCTTTAGCTCTTTTGAGTCTATTTTCTTTCTGTTGCGGTGTAAGTTCTTGCACTTTTTGGAATTTCAATGGCTTTACCCCGAGCTTATTTTTCATTTCACGAGCCATTTTTCGGCCAATGCGACGCAGGTTTCAATCAAGTCGATTTATTTACTTTTCCAACTCTTTCTGATGATGTTGTTGTTTTTGTCCGTCCACTTCCTTGACGTCGGGCTACGCTACCAGCAGTATCACGGTAACGAGCGATGGTACGAGACACAAAACATTTATTCTCATTTAAATGCTAGAGTGCTCTAGCGATAGCCACTTGTGGTTTTCCAGCCAAATATAAAGAAATCGCACTATCACGCTTGAATTCCATCACGAATAACATTTTTCTGGAAAATTCTCACCAAAATACTTTTGAACGCTTGTAAACAATATAATGAGCTGTCACTGGAAAATTTTCAATATCTGACGAACGAGTGGCTTAGAAATGATAGCAGTCTGAAGTTGATTGCAGGGTTTTAATCTCACCCTGTAATTATAATTCCAAATTTTTACCTTTTTAGGTAGAGGTCCTTGATGGAGTGACCCGATAACGTCCATGTTCACACCTGACCTAGCTCTGATATGAATATTGGGATTTGCAAAGTTTGAACAAAATTAGATGATAGTTTCTTGTTATATTAGATCAATTGTTTTCTATGAAAAATTCTACCTTTTGTGGACAGGTACCAGAAGGAGTGGACCCATATTGCCCATCTCTAAACTCGATAAAATTTGATTATATTATTACGATATACCAAGATTGGGCCAAATCAGATACTCTCTCGAGAGTTATCGTTATGAGACACGAAAGTTATTTGGCTGAGGGCACAAGAAATGTTATATGAGGGACCCTTTACTTGATGAGAGAAGTGCTTTTTGTAGTCTTTGTAGTGATTGGTTCGTACCGTAAATTTCGCTCTAAAAATCAAAGTTTTCCTAAAGTGAAAGTTATTTGCAGAAAAAAATTATTCCAAACTGATTACATTTGGATGTCACTCTTTTCATTTTAAAAAATATTTTCATAATCATACCACCTGGCTCAAAATAAAAAAATGTCCTTAAATTTCTAACCCAACATTACGAGAGGCACTTTGTCCAAACAATTGTCACTTTAAAACAAAATCCTTCAACTCCAACCAACTTCAAAGATTTTTACAATGCCAAGATGTGATGTCATCACGATTTTTTACAATATGAACCACTTTCCTTATTTCCTTTGGAGTAAATACTGAATATATGGAAGGACAATTTGAAAATAAAAAATGAAAGAAATTATTGCAATATGATTAATGATGAGTTGCTAAGACTGGCATCTCAGTTTTTTTTCTCCAACAAATGCTGCAATAAATTCAAAAACAGAATTACTTGAAATTTCCTGGTTTTAAAGAAGAATTTTCAAAAAAAAAAAATCTTTGACAAAAAACGCTTTACAAAATACTTGACACCTTTCGTTACAGTCATAACCCACACACATACCGAGTGGTACACACAAAGAGAGTCAGTCAAGAACACCCGCTCACACATTTTATTGTCAAAGTATGAAAGGTGTCTGAGAGGCAATTGTTGCGACAACAATGTTTTCTCTAACTGGAATAGACCATAAATCATTGGACATTTAATGAAGGTGACAAAAATCAAAGGATCAAGAGGCAACGAGACATGCCGTTGACTCCAACACCGGTTGGCCAGGCCAAGATATTTAAAAAACGGAATGTCATTTTTAATGTCTTCAAAAAAAAAAAAAAAAAAACATGGTTAAAATGATTAACGAGCTGTGGCTATTGTGATGTAACACACAGTAGAAGCATTTAAAAATTGCCAAAATTGGTGAGGTAGGTGACTGGTGTTGCTTGAAAATGTTGACCTTTTTACAACCCATTCTTCAAAAAATTAAAGAAATTTCGTCCATTTCAAATTTTTACTCAAAAATTAATAAAAAAAAAAACAGTAAAGAAAGTCTTAAAGTCGGGCGGGGCCGACTTTATGATACCCTACACCACTTTGCTAATTTAGTAGAGCTCCACAGAACAATTAAAAGTTTTTATGGGAGAATTCAATAATACACGCTATGATTATAATTATAATTTAAAGTTCAAAGGACTAAATATGCCGAAGCATTTGTATCTTTTAAATTCGGACTTGTATTGCCCATTTGATATATATATGGGAGCTATATCCAAATCGGAACCGATCTCGATATAATTTGCCAAAGATATTTCTGAGCTGTATTTGATATATTTCCCTGAATATCGTTGTTATGGAGTGCATATTACGGCTGTGGGTAACAAATATAACAAATCGGATGAACAATATATATGGAAGCTATAGATATATCTGAACCGATCTTCACCAAATTTTACATATAAGCTTCTAGACTCAATTCGGTCGTATGTGCCAAATTTCTTCCCATTTAGACTAATATTAGACATTTGGTGCACAATAAAAGGTAAATCGGACGAAGTTATGTATGGGAGGTATATATTCAAATCCGAACCGATCTCGATAAAATTTGGCAAAGATATTTCTGAGCTGTATTTCATATATTTCCCCAAATATTGTTGTTAGAGAGTGTATATTACGGCTGCGGAGGACTAAAATAACAAATCGGATGAACAATATATATAGTAACTATAGCTATATCTGATCCGATCTCCGCCAAATTTGACATACTAGCTTCTAGACTCAATTTGGTCGTAATTGCCAAATTTCATCCCATTTGGGCAAATATTTGACATTTGGTGGACAATAAAAGCAAATCGGACGAAGTTATATATGGGAGATATATCAAAAAATCCGAACCGATCTCGATAAAATTTAGTAAAGGTATTTCTGAGCTGTATTTGATATATTCCCCCAAATATTGTTGTTACAGAGAGCATATTACGGCTGCGAAGGACTAAAATAACAAATCGGATGAACAATATATATTGGAGCTATAGCTATATCTTAACCGATCTTCTCCAAATTTGACATACTAGCTTCTAGGCTCAATTCGGTCGTATGTGCCAAATTTCATCCCATTTGGACAAATATTAGACGTTTGGTGCACAATAAAAGGGAAATCGGACGAAATTATATATGGGAGGTATATATTCAAATCCGAACCGATCTCGATAAAATTTAGCAAAGGTATTTCTGAGCTGTTTTTGATATATTTCCCCAAATATTGTTGTTACAGAGTACATATTACGGCTGCGGAGGACTAAAATAACAAATCGGTTGAACAATATATATGGGAGCTATTGCTATATCTGAACCGATTTCGATCAAACTTGGCATAAATATTTTCAGGCCTAATTTGGTTGTACGTGCAAAATTCCATACTAATCGGGCTGATATTACACGTTTGGTGCACAATAAAAAGCAAATCGGACGAAGATATATATGGGAGCTATATCTAATTTCTTACCGATTATCTCCTATTTCAATAGGGTTCGCCCTGGGGCCAAACAAATGAATGGTGCAAAATTTCATCTGGATCGGGCAATAAATGCGAACTGTACTCTGTTCACAAAAATGCATGGACAGACGGACGGACGGACATGCATAAATCGACTCAGAATGTGATTCTATGCAGATTATCAAAAGGATCTATGGGTCCATCTCGTTTCCTTTTGCCTGTTACAAACAAATGCACAAAGACATAATACCCTGACCACCTTGTGGTGTAGGGTATAAAAACCAAAAAGCTCTGCATTTTGAGTAGGCAATTGAAACATTTATTTCCCATGAAGCCATATGAATAAAATTTGGCGCCAAATCCCAAAAATATCCTTCAACTCGTATTAACCGTTTGCTCAGACAACTCACCAAAACGGGACAACACTTTTTCCCCCTCGTTGACAGACAACTGCTGGGATTTTCTTTTTTGACATGAGAACACACACGAAAAAAATGATCCAATTAATGGTAATTCATAGAAAAGCCATCAGAAAAGTAAAAGTAACGGCAATGTGTCAAGGAAACCCCAAAAAAAGAACCAAACCCAAATTTAAAAACTATTACTAAGGCTTTAATCCTTGCTAAGGCAACAACTGGCAAATTCTGTTCCCCCTGAGTGAAATCTACAAAATTAAGTAAACCGCCAAAAAACAGAAGTCAAAAACTATCAATTTACATGTGTGAACAGCAAAAGTGTGTGTATGTGTGTGTTCTCTCTCTCTCTCTCTGTGTTTTTTGCAATTAAAACGACACAGAGAAGTGGACATTGCCACCCAATGCAGTGGTTTGTTGCCACATGAATAGATGCCTAAATACCAACCATGGCCCCATGACACAGCCCAACAATTCTACATAAGTAGCTGTCAACTGTCAACAAGCTGTCATCTTTCTATCACACACACACGCACTCTCTCGCAAAATTAAATTGACATGTAGGCTACCATCGTCGTCGTTCACAGTCGATGACTGGCATTTATGAAAGTTTTGCAAAAACACCCAAAAAAATATTGAAATTTATTCATGCGTATCGGTGTCGCTCATTTGAGTTTTTGGAATTTGAATTTCGAACATTCTGCATGAATGAGTTGCAAATTAACTTGATTACTTGTTGACAGTTTGAAAAACTTGTCAACTATTCAATATTACGAAAATATTCCGCACAAGGACATCTAAATGGCCAATCATGGCAATTAGTTGTATTGTAGTGCGGAGCATTTTCAAATTGCGATTTAAGAAATTTCATCTGTCAACAGGCTTGGCTAATTAAATTTTCAACACTTGGATTTTGGTCCAGCATCAAGGTTAAACTGACGAGATTGAAAGGTTACTTCGCAAAAATTTTTAAAACCAAAAAAAAATTGAAATGCTTAATTATTGAAACCGTTATCGAAATATAATAAACCCTCTCCTTTCCTTACCAGTAATCCTAGAAGTAATCGAAATGTCTTCACCAAATAGAAACGTTTTATTTTAAGTTTGCTTGTTATTGAATACCAAATATTACTTCAAAGGAGGAATATATATCGACATACTATGACAGAGGTAGTTCTAGTCTGTATGTGTTATATTGTTATTGTTATAATTGTTATTGTTTTATTGAGTCCATATTTAGTCTTTGGGAGGGCCTAAATATTACTAAAAAATAATAAGACAAGTAAGTACTTATTCTCTCGCACTGTCTATAAATTACCCAAATGTAGTACAGGCTTGATACTTACATTTAGTTTTGCGTCAAAAATATGTCTATACTATCTCCCAGAAAGGGTGGTGCCTATTGAAAAATGACAGTCTTGAGATAATTTCGTTGTAAAACGTGGCTAAAATACCATATATTGGCATGTATCAGATATGGACTTGTATAGGTACCTTTTGGGCATCAGAAATACATTCCATTCGGAACCGCAAATATCAAATTCGAATCAATTCCGATGCAAAGTTTTAAACAACTCATCAAGTGTCCGAATGTCGGGAGTTTCAGTTTAATGGAGCTTATACCAAAACCTAAACCAACATGGCCTATTTTCAACACCAAAAATTTTATGGACCAAAAACTACATCTGTTAAAAATATAATTGAGCTACTTCATTTCGTTTGGCAGCTGGAGTTATTTCCATTTAAGGGCATTACTAAATCAGCATAGTTTTTATACCCTACATCACATTGTGGTAAGGATATTATGTCTATGTGTATATGTCTCTGACACGGAGAAGCAAACGAGATAGTCCCATAGTTACTTTGGAGGATCTGCATAAAATCACTTTCTGAGCCAATTTATTCATGTCAGTCCATCCGTCTGACCTTCTTGCCATGTATTTTTGTGAACAAAATGCAGGTCGCATTTACTATCCGATTGAGATGAAATTTTCCAAACAATATTTTTTGGCCCAAGGATGAGCCCTACTGAAATTGATGATAATCGGTTCAAATGTAGATATAGCTCCCACATATATCATCGTCCGATTTCGGGATAATTGTGCACCAAATGGCTAATTTATGTCCTATTGACCTAAATTTTGGCACATTTGACAGAATTCTGTCTAGAAGCAAGTACATAAAATTTGGTGAAAATCGGTTCAGATATAGCTATAGCTCCTATATATATGTTTCATCCGATTTGGGGTTGTAAGTCCCTCTCTTGCGTAATATGCACTCCAGAAAAATGATATTTGGTACCGGATATCAGATACTGCTTGAAAATACCTCCGTAAAATTTTATCGAGATCGATTCAGATTGGGATATAGCTCCCATATATATCTTTATCCCAGATCAGGTTTATTGTGCACCAAATGGCTAATATGAGTCCAAATAATCATCCGACCGAATTCATCCTATAAGCCAGTACTTCAAAATTTGGTTCAGATATAGCTATTGCTCCCATATATAAGTTTTATCCGATTTGGGGTTTAAAGCGTAATATGTATTCCACAACAATGATCTTTGGTACTAAATATCAGATACAGCTCCGAAATAAGTGTATCACATTTTTTTTAAGATCGGTTCAGATTTTTATATAGCTTCCAGATATATCGTCAACCGATTCCGGGTTAATTGTGCACCAAATGGCCAATATCAGCCCAAATGACCTGAATTTTGGCATATCCGACCGAATTCAGACTGGAAGCAAATACATAAAATTCAGTTCAGATATAGCTACAGCTCCCATATATGTTTCATCCGATTTGTGGTTTAAGTCTCCCACATTTGTAATATGCATTCGACAATAATGATATTTGGTACCAGATATCTTATTGGCTAAGATTTGGCTACTGCTCCCATATATATCCTTAATCCGAATTTAGGTTTATTGTGTAAATAATGGCTTATATCAGCCGAAATGTAGTGAATTTCGGGACGTGAGTTTCCATTTTGTGGAATTGGGCTCCGATATATATTTATTTAAAATAATCATTCTCGAAGTGATATTATGCACTCTAGCAATATTATTTGGTATAAGAGATTAAAATGTCTCCGTCAAGTTTAGTGAAAATCGATTCAGAATTGGATATGCCTCTCATATATTAGTTCCCCCTGAAACCAAACTATAACTGCTCTAAAGCCAAATGTTGATATGTGGTATGATCTACTTCAAATCAATTATTTTGTTACGGGAGCTCTACTAAATATAAGGTATAATATAGTGGGCCTCGCCCGACTTTTGACTTTTCCTTACTGGTTTCATATTCAACAAAATTTTTACATTTAGTGAAACTCCGTCCGGTATATCTATTTATGCTCTGGCCATAAGACATATCTAAAATATTTTGAGAATACAATTGTGAACATGTAAAAACTACAGAAGCCAACTTTTGGCAATAACATGTTAAGGTGTATTTCGGGCCAAATATTATATAGTGCCTGGAAGAAAGTATATCAAATTTGGTGAAAATCGATTAAGATATAGATATAGGTCCCATTCATATATTTCATACGATTTTGTATTTGAGTCCCGCGCAACAACGATATTTGGTACCAACTACCAGATACAGCGTAGAAATAGCTCTGCTTAATTTTACAAAGATCGGTATATATACAATGGTACCTCTCGATATTCGCTATGTGAACAATTTTGAGTTACATTTTGTATTGGAATTGTCTTAAATTCGGTTCATAGAGTTCTTAATGGGTTCTACCTCATGTGGCAGAACATTGTCTACATAGGTCGACATTTTCCTACGGCCCTCTTACTACTATAGCCCAGTAACTCCATATTAGTGGTATTTTGGCGATTTAATCTACATTTACAAACGAAAGTTTTTCAAACTTAGTGCTTAGAGTTCGTAATGAATTCTACAACCGTTGCGATGCCTTCGAGCCATATGTAACGGTATCGCCAGCTCTATGGCAAAATTTGGTCTTGCAGAACCCCTCAACCATTTTGAAGAAATGCCGTAAAAAATACCTCACAAATAAAACCCCTTATACCTCTCAAATGAAACCCCCTTATACAAAGACGTGGAATTGCACTCGCGATATTTTTTGTCTAGGTACTACCTTTTACGAATTTAAATACGAAAATTGTAACAATTCCGGTAAAAAATATGTCTAAATATCATCTAAAATATCATTCCATAAAATACTATACCATAAAATCATATAACAAGTAAAAAAGCAGTAAGTTCGGTCGGGCCGAACTTTGAATACCCTTCACCATTTGGAACGAATTAGAAAATTTTCAAAAAAAAAAAATGAAATTCATTGAAAATTCTGTTAAAATCTTTAAAATACATAATATCGGAAGGTGCCATATATGGGGGGATATACGATATTGTGGACCTATATAGATAAAGCTATGTCTGGGAGTAAAGTAGGAACTCCTTGTGTGGATTTTCAGATAATTCCATTGGGAAATGTGGCTAAAATCATCAATATCTGGGGTACCGTTAAATGGCTGATATACGATATTGTGGACAAAACCCTTTCAGGAGTTGAAGTACAATTCCATTGAAAAATGTGGCTAAAATCATCAAAATACCGAATATCGTAGGATACCGTTATATGGGAGATATACGATATCGTGGACCTATATAGACAACTCTCTTTCAGGGAGAAAAGTACTCACAAAGAAATCCTTATGTAGAATTTCAGACGATTCCATTGAAGAATGTGGCTAATATCATCAAAATACCGAATATCGGGGGCTATACGATATCGTAGACCGATATAGCCCATCTTCGAACATGACCTGCCTGCAGACAAAAGAGAGATCTGTGCAAAATTTTAGCTTCCCATTTTAATTCGTTTAGACTGTAGCGTGATTACAAAAGACGGACAGACGGGCGGACAGGGGTAAATCGTCTTAGAATTTTACGCAGATCAATAATATATATATATATACTTTGTTGGATCTGATATGAGAATTTCGAGAAGTTCCAAACGGTGTGACGAGGTTATTATACCTCCCATAGTACAGTGGAGGATATAAAAATCACTTAATCGTTTGTCTGTGTAAAATTAAAAATAGATTTCCTTTTCCGACATCTTGAGTTGGAATGGCCATAACTGATTACACATTAGTGTCCCCAAAGAGGATTTACTTCTGTAGAATTCTAGGACTCCTTTAAAATTCGTTGCGAGTTCTTCAAGACATTATTTTTGTGAATGAAACATTTGATACGTTATTTTTTGCCATAAAATTATTTGTGTTTTTTCATTCATTCTTTTAACGAAAGGAAGTGGAGTACGAATCAAAAAAAATGACAAGTAAACAATAAATAAAAATAAAAACTCACATCCCTAAGGATGGACTCTCAATGGACCGACCATGTGTATGGAGGTGCACAATGGATGTAAAAGTATCCTTGCAGCAGGACATATGATCGTGTGTGGTTGTTTTTCTTGTGTTTTCTTTTTGGAGAAACTGGTTGCAAGGAAGGCCTTTAAGGTGGATGCAACAAATATGGACAACAATGATAATGACGTTGGCGATGATGGTGCAAACTAAATGCAGGGCTAGGTAACTTCCGGTGCATTTGTTTTCTGATTTCGATACTCAACCGTCTTTAAGGATTAAAAATCTTATTTTTTTATAATTCTTGCCAATATTAAGCAATAATGATGCAGTGATGTGCATGG
Source organism: Musca domestica (assembly GCF_030504385.1). Lineage (NCBI taxonomy): Eukaryota > Metazoa > Arthropoda > Insecta > Diptera > Muscidae > Musca > Musca domestica. The sequence continues at coordinate 1,302,678 of NW_026712393.1, forward strand.
TGTTGTTGTGATTTGTTTTCTATTTTGCTATTTTACATTTTATTGAGTCTTTTGTTGGTCCTAGTTCCCTATCTTTTCCAGTAGTTCTGGTGAATCGAGTCCAGGTCACCATTTTTTCCATTTCTTTTCTTTTACATTGCTGAAAAAGAGACAAGTACCGTTTTTTTATTAATTATTTATTTAATCCCGAAATGACCTTTTTCCAATCGGGATAAGTGCAATGAAGGATCCTCCCCCCATGCCAGCTAAAGCAACCATTTGAGCAGAAATGTAGTTTTGTTGGCGGAAGCGAATGTGCCGCATCAATTCTAATCCCCAAAACATCTGTTGCAGACTATTCGATTCCCCCACCTCCCTGGTAGGATCGAAGATAAATGATGCCATATTACGTTTTTAGTGGGTTTTAAGCGGATAGCTGCAGTTTTTTTTTCAAGGTAATGAAAGGTCATCCTCTCATTTGGGCTGATGATAAAACATCATATCACGTGCATTGGAGGTGAGGTGTGTGTGTTTCTTTGGTACGTTCTGTGACATTTGAATTGATTTGTACGGAGGGGGAGGGGAATACATTAAATGACAGGCAGATGTTTGAATCTAGTTTGTGATGTGCAAGGTAAAATACTACCCAAAATGTATGTTTTTTTATAAGTAAGTCACACTTTAGGATAAACCCATGTGGATAAGAGTTAAAACATATCACAGTTTTTATGGCTATTGAGGGCTGGTGACCACGATAATTCTCGTAGGGGGTATCCGATTTGGTCAAAACTTTGGTACATCGTAATATTATAATCAAACTTAGGTCGAGTTCGGAGACGGGCGTCATCGGTCCACTCCTTCTGGTAATTCTCCCACAAAAGGTCGAAATTTTCAAAAAAAAAAAATATTTTACAGCCCAAAAAGAAATTATCAAATTTTGCTCCAACTTCGCAAATCCAAATATTTGCATCTGTGCTAGGTTAAATGGACAATATCGGTCCACTCCATTAAGTACCAAACAAGATCAAATTTTTGAATAATTAAAACTCTAATACAAGTAAAACATAATTTTCAAAAAAATAAAATCCGTTAAAAATTCTGTTAAAATCTCAAAAATACCGAATGTAGCCGTATATTAGGGTCTATACGACGACGTGGAACTGCATAGGCAGCTTTTATCACAAACTATTACAATATTCAAATGCGAACTGGAAAAGAAATGTTAATAATGTAGCTAAAATCATCAAACTTCCGAATATAGGTAGGTACCATGGGGGTTATGAAACATGGACCTGCGCAGACAATTTTCTGTCATAGGCTGTAGTATCCATTACGAAATTCAAATACCGAATTTGAAATAGTGCCGGTAAATAATGTCGCTAAAATCATCAAAATACCGAATATCGGGGGTTCCGCTATATGGGGGCTATACGAAGACGTGGACCTGCACAGGCAATATAAAAAAATTTCAAATATAAATTTGAAACAATTCCAGTAAATAATGTCGCTAAAATCAGCAAAATACCGAATATCAGGAGGTATCGTTATATGGGGGCTATACAAAGACGTGGACCTACATGGCTCATTTTCAATACGAAAAGTCCTGCAGTCATAATACATATTTGAGTAAAATTTTATCAACCTACTTCATTTCGTTCGGAAGCTAGAGTGATTTCCACAGACGGACAGATGGGCGGACATTGATAAGTCGACATAGAATTTTATGCTGAAATAAATATTTGTAGTTCGTAATGGGGTCTAGCTTCGGTGGCGCAACATTGCATGTATAGGTCCACGATTTGGAATAGTCCTCATATAACGGTACCTCCCGATATTCGGTCTTTTGATGATTTTTCCACATTTTTTCACGGATTTGTCTAAAAATTGGTATTTGTAGGTCATATTGTGTCCTATGTCCGATACGTAATTGGACTGTATTGACCCATTCCTTCGGAACCTACTGCATAGAGGATAAACAATTTTAAATATCATAATAGAAGTCAAAACATATTTAAAAAATCGAACTTGGCTAAGAATATACATCTGTCGGCAAATCAGACAGATTCTTTATATACCCTTACCTATGGAGGGTATGAAATTTTAAGACGATTTAGCCGTGTTCATCTGTCCGTCTGTTGTAATCACGCTAGAGTCATAATGAAACAAGATAGGAAGCAAACATTTTGCACAGATCTGTCTTTTGTCTGCAAGCAGGTCAAGTTCGAAGATGGTCTAAATCGGTCTACGGTACCCCCTGATATTCGGTATTTTGCTGATTTCAGCCAAATTTGTTATTGGAATTGTCAGAAATTCTACACATAGATTGCTTTGTGAGTACTTTACCCCCTGAAAAAGAATTTTCTATATAGGTCCACGACATCGTATAGGTTGTAACGACACCCCCGATATTCGGTATTTTCTGATTTTACCCACATTTGTCAATGAAATTATCTGAAATTCTACAAAATTACTTCTTTGAGAGCACTTTACCCCCTAAAAAAGGTCAACGAAATCGTATAGCCCACATGTAACGGCACCCCGATATTCGGTATTTTCTGATTTTACCCACATTTGTAAATGAAATTATCTGAAATTCTACAAAACGACTTCTTTGAAAGTTCTTTACCCCCTTAAAAGAGGTCCACGAAATCGTATAGCCCCCATATAACGATACACCCTGTTGTTCGGTATTTTGATGATTTTAGCCGTATTTTCAATGAAATTGTCTAAAATTCTATACAAGGAGTTCTTTTTAATTACTTTACCCCCTGAAAAAGAATTATCTATATAGGTCCACGATATCGTATATCCACCATATAACGGCACATCCCGATACTCAGTATTTTGATGATTTTAGCCACATTTTTTAAATGGAATTGCCTGAAAATCCGCACAAGGAGTTCCTTGTGAGTACTTTATCCCCTGAAAAAGAATTATCTATATAGGTCCAAAGTATCGTATACTCCCCCATATATCGGCACCTTCCAATATTCGTATTTTTAAAATTTTAACAGAATTTTTAATGGATTTTATTTATTTATTTTTTTTTATTTTTTTTTTTTTTATTTATTGTTTTTTTTTTTTTTTTTTTTTGAAAATTTCCTAATTTGTTCCAAATGGTGGAGGGTATTTAAAGTTCGGCCCGGTCGAACTTACTGCTTTTTTATTTTTTTTTTTTTTTTTAGATAATATGGAGTATAACTCTAACGTCTGATTTTACGTCTCTCCCCACCCAGCCTACTATTATCTGTGGGTTTCAGATGAAAGGTTTAAATTTCGTATTTTCAGTCTCCAAAATTTAAATATCATTGTAGAATGATTTAATGAGTTAAAGCATTTTATTTAAATTTTGATATGTTGCCCACTGACTATATACAACGAAAATACGGAGCTTACATCTTCTACTTTTTTTGTAAATTTTAATCTGTTGCTTTTCTCTTTTCGAAATAACAACAATTTCCTTTGCTTTAATTTTCTTTATTTTGATACGAAAACTCATACCATCAACGTCAATTGGCGCCATTATCTTTTGCCACAAATAACTCTTTTTGTGGAAATTTTAATGGGATGGACCACAAAGAGCCAGAATGGAATGAAAAAACAACAATTAATTCGCTTTTAATTTGCAATCGAGCTCATAAATTGTATAAATTTAAATATTATTAAATATTTATTGGCGTTACGCTTATCAGTGGCAGCTATTTGGGAATTGGTAACCGAAATTTTACATGACAAGATGAACACGAGTAAGGCAGTGATAATGAGAAGCTACAACAAAAATGCTAAGAGTGAGTTCGCGTGTGTGCATGTGTATATGTATGTATATGTTTGAGAAGTCAGTGGGGAGCAATTGAATCGAATCGTATCGTTAAGGGGCATAATTTGAATTCCCGTCAAAGGTTTATCAGCTATAAAATAAAATTATAAAATTGTATGTGGCATTATGAAGAAGAGTATTTTTGACAATGTGTTTGTTTTTGTTGTCATTGTAAGCGCAGTGTATCAGAAGAAATCGAGTAAATGTGATCTCGTTTATGCCAATAAATGTGTAAAGTTTTCAGCATAAAATGCTTATCAAATTGCAGATGAACTTTTGCTGTTTGGCTCATAAATGGCTCGGCTGATAGCAGACATGATATCAACATATTTTTTTACTTTTAGAGGCTGTCATTGCACTCTTGTGTCCTTGCAAATCCCTAAAATTAAAATATGTATAGGCTGCGGGGCATCATAGGGGAGATATATTGGCAAAATAACTTTAGCTATCAGTTGTGCATAATTTTCTGATTGTTTATTGGGTATGCGGCATTTTTAACAACAACATAAATGCACAGTGGGAAAAACGTTACAGAACGCCATTGTTTTTGGAAAGTCTTAAAAAATAGTATTGAGACTACAAAAAAGAAAGAATTCGTTTAAATGTTCCCGTAACAAAGCCCATGTCCATATTTCCATCCCTTTACAGCGATTAAGAATGTAGCATGATTAATTAAATATAAAATATACGAATTCCAATTAAAATGTGAAATGTACCAACACCAATTTATCGTGTTAGGTCCAATTTTAGTGCAAAGTGCTAAGCCTAGTCTAGAAGTATGCTAACCAAATGAAATTTCTTTGTTAGCAAAACTGACCTTAAATTATTAAAATTATGTTGAGGACCAACTAGAATTAAAAAAATTGCATCTTACAATATATAATCTAAATTGCCGATAGATTATTTTTCAGTCCATATTTCTCCACCATAGTATGGAGGGTATATTAAGTTTGTCATTCCGTTTGTAACACCTCGAAATATATATTTTAGACCCCACAATGTATATATATTCTTGATCAGCATAAAATTCTATGTCGATTTAGTAATGTCCGTCTGTGGAAATCACTCTAGCTTCCGAACGAAATGAAGTAGGTTTATAAAATTTTACTCAAATGTGTATTATGCCTGCAGGACTTTTGGTATTGAAAAAGGGCAATGTAGGTCCACGTCTTCGTACAGCCCCCATATAACGGTTCCACCCAATATTCGGTGTTTTGATTTAGCGACATTATTTACCGGAATTGTTTTAAATTTGGTATTAGAAGTTCGTAGTAGATACTACAGCATAAAACAGAAAATGGGTCATGTAGGTTCACGTCTTCCTATAGTCCCCATATAACGGTACCCACCGATATTCGGTATTTTGATGATTTTAGCGACACTATTTACCAGAATTGTTTCAATTTGGAATTTGAAGTTCGTAATGAATGTTACAACCTATGACAGAAAATTCTCTGTGCAGGTTTACGTCTTCGTATAGTCCCCATATAAAGGAACCCCCAATATTCGGCATTTTTATGATTTTAGCGACATTATTTATCGGAATTGTTTCATATTTTGTATTTGAAGTTCGTAATGGATACTACAGCCTATGCCAAACAATTGTATGTGCAGGTGCACGTTTTATAGCCCCCATGGTACCTCTCTAATTCGGTATTTTGATTATTTTAGCTACATTATATTTTTTTTTCGCATTTGAATATTGTAATAGCTTCTGAAAAAAGTTACCTATGCAGGTCCACGTCGTCGTATAGACCCTAATATACGGCTACATTCAGTATTTTTAAGATTTTAACGGATTTGATTTTTTCGAAAATTGCCAAATTTGTACCGAATGGTGGAGGGTATTCAAAGTTCGACCCGGCCGAACTTATAGCTTGTTTACTTGTTTCGTATTAGTACTTCTATGACCTTTTTTATGAGAGCTATTATTTGTCGAAAATGTTGATTCTTTACGGTCCACATTTTGGTATAGCCCCTATATAAGGGTACCTCCTGATATTCGGAGCTAAGGGGAGTTTGCACACGAAAATGTGAACGAATATATGAAGGGCTCACAGCTATACCGAACTAAGTCATAAAAACATAATTCGAAGATATTTAGAGGTAAAGTAAATGCACTGCCATTAATTTCTGGAAGGAATATTTTAGTCTACCAAAAGAAAATGTAAAAGACTATATTCAAAATTAACTAATGATATTAATTTAAAATAAAAATAATTTAAATATATTACTAAAAAAATATTCAAAAACAAAAAAACCTACTTTGGTTCATTATTACTCTGAATAAAATTTGAAGATTTCACAGCTAAAGAGAACCAAGTCAAAAAAATAAAATAAGGTGTTCGTTATATGACTAAATATAGTTCACTTCAGCGATTAATTTCCCACTAGTTTCGGAGTTTTATTTTGAGTCATGTTTTGCTTTAGCGGCTGGCAGCTGCGTTTACATCTGTTGTAATTGACAACCATTGTGATTTTTTGGAAAATAAAATAAATTCATTTAAAAACAAGTAAAAAAACATTAAGTTCGGCCGGGCCAAACTTTTAATACCCTCCACTTTAGGGTAAAAGAAACATTAGAAGAAATGTGGCAAAAACCATTAAAATGCCGATTATGGGGAGGTACCGTTATATGGGGGCTATACCAAAACGTGGACCTATAATTACAATGTTTCGCCACCGGAGCTGGAACCCATTATGACCAACAAATACCAATTTTTAGACAAATCAGTGAAAAAATGTGGCAAAAACAATCAAAATACCGAATATCGGGAGGTACCGTTATATGGGGGCTATATCAAATCATGGACCCATGCATGCAATGTTTCGCCACCGAAGCTGGAACCAATTATGAAAAACAAATACCAATTTTCGAACAAATCCCTGAAAAAATGTGGCAAAAATCATCAAATTACCGAATATCGGGAGGTACCGTTATATGGGGGCTATACCAAAACGTGGACCTATAATTACAATGTTTCGCCACCGGAGCTGGAACCCATTATGACCAACAAATACCGATTTTCAGACAAATCCGTGAAAAAATGTGGTAAAAAAACTAAAATACTAAATATCGGGAGGTACCTTTATATGGGGGCTATACCACAACGTGGACCTGTACATGCAATGTTTTGCCACACGCTCAGGGACCCGCTATGACCTACAAATACCAATTTTAAGACAAATCCGTGAAAAAATGTGGTATAAATCATCAAAATACCGAATATCGGGAGGTACCGTTATATGGGGACTATACCAGAACGTGGACCGATATATCTCATTTTCAATACCAACCATCCTAGACACAATGCAAATAGCTCTGCTAAATTTTGGAGCTCTACGTCAAATAATGTGGACTGTATCGTGATTTCAACAGACAGACGGACAGACAGACAGACGGACATCGTTAAATCGACTTAGAATTTTATGCTGATTATGAATATATATACTTTATGGGGTCTAAAATGAATATTTAGGGATGTTACAAACGGAATGACAAAGTTAATATACCCTCCTTTCCAAGGTGGAGGGTATAAAAAAAAATAAATTAATGTCAACAAGGACAAAGGAAAATTTAAGGTTTCAACTATGGTAGAAAAAGATGGTAAAGTCATGCAATTATATGTTTACATTTTTATAACCTGCACCATAGTATGGAGGGTATATTAAGTTTGTCATTCCGTTTGTAACACCTCGAAATATACATTTTAGACCCCACAAAGTATATATATTCTTGATCAGCATAACAGTCTATCCGTCTGTCCGTCTGTGGAAATCACTCTAGCTTCCGAACGAAATGAAGTAAGTTGATAAAAATTTACTCAAATGCGTATTATGACTGTAGGACTTTTGGTATTGAAAATGGGCCATGTAGGTCCACGTCTCCGTATAGCCCCCATATAACGGTGTCCCCCGATATTCGGTGTTTTGATGATTTTAGCGATATTACTTACCGGAACTATTTCAAATTAAGTATTTGAAGTTCGTAATGAATACTACAGCCTATGACAGCAAATTGTATGTGCAGCTCCACGTTTTCATATAGACCCTAATATACGGCTTCATTCGGTATTTTTAAGATTTTAACTGAATTTTTAATGGATTTAAATTTTTTGAAAATTGCAAAATTTGTACCAAATGTTGGAGGGTATTCAAAGTTCGGCCCGAACTTACAGCTTTTTTACTTGTTTCTTTTTTTCAACGTTGCAGGGAAAGTTGACAGGGTAAATTACAGAAAATGCAGAGATGGATATGCTTATATGAAATGACTTTACCTTCCTTATTTTACCATGGTTTCAACAAATATTTACACATAAAAAATTCGTCATTTCCGTTTTCATCATTTTTGGGGCTGGCAAATATTCCTCATTTCCATTACTGGAAAAATCACTAGTGCTGCTATTATTACTATCCATTTATAGAAAACACTGATTTTTTTTAATGTTGCTGAAAACTGAACGACAATAAACACGTTCTCACTAATAGTACTGATTCAACGTGAAACACACTGACTTGGTTCATTTTTGCTTTGAAAAAAGTCGAAATTGTCAGTCGTTGACTTAGGTTTTTTACCGTTATCTTTGGAACGAAACACTTTTTGACATTGTGCTTTATAGAGTAAACAGAGTTTCCATATACCGGGACATTGGCACTAATTTCGGCATTTTTTATTTTTCATGACTTGGTTCGGTATAGCAGTGAGCCCTCCATATATTCCTGATATAAATACCTATAGTTGTGTTGGATAGAAATGCATCTGAAAAATAAAAATTTGGACCAGGGGCTGGATTCTTGTTCTATGAAAATATGAAATGAAAAATATTTCCTTTATAATATTTCTCATTTGACATTTCTTTAAAATAATTTTCAAAATACCTTGTTTTCTATTCTCAATGAAAAATGTGACCAGAAACTTATAATGTCATAAAATTAACCTGCGCCCTTACCAGAAACATATGGGAAAAATAAACCAATGTTAAAAATTGTCCTGTGCCTTAAAACGTAAAGATATCGAATGTCAGCCGATTCTTTATTTTGGAAAAATGCCCAATATTGGACCTTTATTGGAAATTTTCTTCCGTTTACACAAAAAAATGCATCCGAAAGCTACAAAATATTTCAAAATGTGAGTTAAGGTTATATTGGATCTAAAGAAGAGTTGACATTGTTTCATTTTTCTAAGAGAGGACACAGCACTTACTTAAAACTTCCCTAATTTTGGCTGAAATCTTCAAAATACAGATAATCAGTAGATATTGTTATATGGGGCAATATATTAACGTGAACTCATTTATCTTTATTTTTGTATCACATGTCTTAAATATACTTGGAATTTAATACTGATCATGGGTATAATTTACGGCGTTTTCGACAAAAAATCACAATCTCGGAAAAGGGTATAGAAATGCTATAAAAAATAAAATCCAATATGATCTGCATACAAGTCTTCTTTAGCCAACTATCAATTCTTCTCAGTGTTTCGCGATGATTTGGTGAATGATTGTCTCTAGCAACGCCTAGACTACATAAATAAATACACACATACATACATATATACTCATCTTGCAATCATAATCATAGACTCCACTCGAAACGTGCATATATTTTTGTATGCTGTCCGAAAATATTATGCTGGCATTTCAAGATCAAGGATTTTTCACCACTTATCATGGGTCGGTTACTGCACTCGCCAGCCAGCCAGTCAGCCAACAAAACAACTCGAAATAGTCAACGAGTAATTTCATCAAATCAAATGCTCTTTCGGCGTCGTTGCTGAGCCTCCGGTTTTCTTGTTATCATTGCCAAGTTTTCTGCTGTTTCTTTTTTTGGTAGAATTTATAGAATTTATTAAAGAGTGCACGCATTTGGCGATGATGATAATTATGCTGTTTTTTGTTTGGTTTAATTTTATTGGCGATGACTGCCGTCATGACATTTCACACGTAAGCTGATTGCAGTTCCATGATAAGCCGGTCGAATGAGAGAACAACAGAAAAAAAGTATCTTGGAAACACCTCATAATTAATTTAGGATTAATGAACATTCTAGTGTCGTTTGAGATTTGGAGGCACGTTTTGAGTTCATTATTACCATCATAATCATTTTCATCTGCAATATAAGAATGATCAAAACATAACCCTAGCCTATGATTGTTTGCGAGCAACTGCAATTAGAAAAACATATATATATATATATATATATATATATATATATACTTTTATTATTACTAAAAAATTCCACACAGTTTCTAGTCTCCTCAAGATCTCTTTTGGCACCGAAATAAAAAATCAGCTTGTTACCCTTCACCATAATTAGGGAAGTATTTCCTATCATTTTATTATGTCACCTCGAAATTTTCGCCTGAGACCCCAAACAGCAGCATAAAATTTCAAGTCTATTCAGCAATGTAGAATGAAGATGTCATACTTGAAACAATTCCGGTAAAAATGTCGCTAAAATCATCAAAATAGTTAATATAGGTTGATGGGGGTACAGTTGCATGATTGTTATACGATATCGTGGGCTTAAATACAGGGTAAGATGAAAAAACTGCAACCTACTTCAGACTGCTGTCATTTCTAAGCCACTCGTCCGACAGCTGTTAAGATTATTCCACTGACAGCTCATTATATTATTTACAAGTGTACAAAAGCATTTTTCTGAGAATTTTCCAGAAAAAAAATTATTCGTGATGGAATTCAAGCGTGATAGTGTGATTTCTTTATATTTAGCTGGAAAACCAGAAGTGGCTATCGTTAGAGCACTCCAGCATTTAAATGTGAAAAAATCTGGTGTGTCTCTGTACCACCGTGATACTGCTGGTAGCGTAGCCCGACGTCAGGGAAATGGACGGAAGAAAACAGCAACATCAGCAGAAACGGTTCGAAAAGTAACGAAGCGACTTGATCGAAACCCGCGTCGCAATGACCGAAGAATGGCTCGTGAGCGGAACATATCGCAATATTCCATTCGGCATATATTGAAAAATGAGCTCGGGGTAAAACCATTGAAATTCCAAAAAGTGCAAGAACTTACACCGCAACAGAAAGAAAATAGACTCAAAAGAGCTAAAGGGCTGCTTCGCTTGGCCGAAAGTGGTGAACTGCCGAATTTGGTTTTCTCCGATGAGAAAATATTCGTTGTCCAGCAGTTTGTAAACAAACAAAATGATCGTGTTTACTTGCCAAAGAGGTCAGCTGAAAATGTGCACACTCGATTGGCCACCAGAACTCAAGTACCGGCCATGGTGATGGTGTGGGACCCAATAACAGCCGTTCAACACTCTCCGCTGGTATTAATGGACCGTGACATCAGAATAAATGCCGAATATTATGTTACGCACGCAAACATTTTGTCCACAGACCTTGGGCATTTCAACATGACTCAGCACCATCACAATGTCCACTAAAATCTCCGGACACCAATCCGTTGGACTATTGGGTCTGGGGTATTTAGGAAAGCAAGCTTGGCACTAAAAAATGCCAGTGTCTATCACCTCAAGCAAGCGCTTCGCCGGGAATGGGCCAAAATACCTCAGAGCAATATTCGGGTAGCGTGTCATTGGCCGTTTGAAGGCCATAATTCGTGCCAAAGGTGACCAATTCGAACAAATCTAAACTTATTCTATTTTTTTGCATTCATTCAATAAAATTTAAAAAAATATAAAATTATGCCGTTTGAACTTGGTCGAGTTTTTTTTATCTCATCCTGTATATAGCCCTTCTTTGAACTTGACCTGTCTGCAGACAAAAGACTGATCTCTGTAAAATTTTAGCTTTCTATCTTAATTAGTTTTGACTCTGGCGTGATTACACCAGACGGACGGAAGGACTCATTTATCAAATGTATATATATTCTTGATCAGAATTTTACGCTGATACGCTAAAATTATTATATCGATCAGTTAAAAACGGAGTAAAAATCCTAATATACTGATATATATCGTGAAGGCTGTGAAATGCAAAATTAAAGCTCTTTTCTTACAGTTTATACCAAATTTAAAAGAAGTCTGTACGATTGTATTCCGTTTTCGAATCCTGCATTACCGAATCATAATACCAAATCCAGTTATCCTAGTATCCTTATATCACACATCTCCTTTTAGCAGACATATTTCCCAACCTTGATTCGCACATAAAACCTCGAGATTTTAGTTCTATCTCAAAACAATTTTTGGGACGACATTAGTAGCTTTAAGTACTTTTTGCACACTCAAGGTTCGAAATTCCAAAAGAACCCTTTAGTTCGTTTGTGCTACACTCCACCAGTGACCCTTCATTCTAAATTTCGGAATTTTAGTTCTCTCAGTTCCCCCAAAACAAATTAAACCATATTAAGCACCTTTCAGTACTTTTCGTACTATTTTAGTACGAGTACTCAAACCGTTTTTTGCCATAGACAAATATACGTACGAAAATGTATAAGTCTAGCTCTTCCAATTTGTATGGTATTACGGTACCATAATTAGTGCCTTTTTATACTTTTCGTACCCTTTGAAACTTATTTCTACATATTCGCCTCATATGGTAAACGGATTCCATTTTTTATTTATTATTATTATTATTTTTTGTTTCGAAATTTACAAATTCTTTCTAAATGGTGGAGGGTATTCAAAGTTCGGCCCTAACCCAAAATTTCAAAATCCCAGCTTCAGCTATTTCGTCTGGACATTGATTAGACAGTGAAGCAGTCATTTTCAAAACACATGTTTCGAAATGAGTGCAGTGCTCACTAAAATCGCTATAACTCATGACAACTACGCATAAAAGCCTTGGTACCGACGTCTGCTCCCATTTGAAGTTTGCAGAAACAAAATCGGTTCACACAGATCAGGGAACATCAACTACTAACACAATGCAACTTTTTATATTGGCCCAAGACATAAGAAGTTATATAGGGATTTTCCTATCTTGCCGAGCTGAGTCGATCTAGCTATGTATGTCCCTCTGTCCGTCTCTCCATGTTTTATTGTAAACACACTACAGGTCACAATTATGACCCGATCCTAACGAAATTTTGCATTGAGGTGGTGTTAAGGCCAAAATATTGTTTTTTTTTTTTTTTTTTTGAGATGATCACAAAATATTTAGTGGTTGAAATGGACCAAAAACAGAAACATTTCACAGTTTATCTAGAGGTTACAATTAAAGACCAACCGGAATTTTGTATGAGGCTAGAGTTTAGGGCTGGACAGAAGCCTATCAGTTTGTATGATTATTGAATAATATTTAGCGGTGAAAAATTTGTATTAAAACACGAATATTTTTAATTCCAGCGAAATCACAAATATATTAAAGGTCACTCCTGACCGCTACAAAATATCGCACATATCGAAATGTTTTGAAAATCGCATATATTAAAGAAGGGGAATGTTAGTTAGACTGCTTATAACTCAAAAACGGCCGGACGGATTTTGAAAATTCTCACCATGCCTTTTTGACAAAAAAGAGAAAATCTAGAAAAAATCGCATAAAAAATGTTAATATTTTTATTTATTTAAATATATTTTTCTCTAATATTTATACCCTATACAACATGGTGGTAAAGGTATTATGTGTTTGTGCATTTGTTTGATACAGGAAGAAGGAAGCACGGTAGACCCATAGTTTATCCAAACCCAGAGTCGATTTATCCATGTCAGTCCGTCCGTCCGTCCAGATATAGCTATGGCTCCCATATATATGTTTCATCCGATTTGTTGTTTATGTCCCTCACATTCGTAATATGCATTCGGCAACAATGATATTTGGTACCTGATATCTTATACACCTCGGAAATACCTTTACCAAATTTTATCAAGATTAGTTCTTATTTGGATATAGGTCCTATATATATCTTCAACCGATTTCGGGTTAATTGTGCACCAAATGGCCAATATCTGTCAAAAATGCCTAAATTATGATCTACCTCAAATAAATTCTTGTATTACGGGAGATCTACTAAATATGCATTGTAGTGTAGGGTATCATATAGTTGGCCGCGCCCGACTTTTGACTTTTCCTTACCGGTTTTTATTTATTCTTCGTTCGTATCGCTGGTATTTTTTCAATTTGACTTACAATATTGAATTGTACATTTTGTTATATTTTTCATCAGAACCGTTCAGATCGCAATAGTCGTCCGATCTTCGCGAAATTTTGCATTGGGGTAGGGTTGTGTCAGAATAGAAACCAATAGATTTTGAAGATATTCGCAAAATATTTAGGTTTTAAAATGGACTAAAACCTAAAACTTGTCTAGATTTTGCAGTAGCCCTACAGTTTTCAATTAAGAACCAATGGACATGAAATTTTTTATAAAGTTAGCGCTAAAGCCAAGCGTTTTGAACGGTCATCGGATAATATTTGGCTGGTGAAAGTGGCCAAATATTTTAGAATATAGCCAAATATTTTAGATTCAGGTAATCGTATAGAGTAATCTAAAATTTCAAATATTATTTTGAATACCATACATTCGCCCTACGAATGTTTCGAAGATTTGCATGACCTCATGGTTATGGTCAGAAGCCAAGATAAAACTTATTACATTATTTTAAGAATAAAATTAAAATAAAATGATCAATATGGAACAAAACTTTTGTATGCTAAATTTCCGTTTTTTTCCGAAGAAGCAAATTAGGCACTATACGTTGTAAAAACATGTGTTTCGTCAAGTAGATGCTTTTTTAGAAATCATATGTTTTTGGAAAATATTGATTCCAAATCTATGATTATTATTCGAAAGGATTAGCAATAAGGTCCAACATTTGCTTTTAGTTAATGGTACATATAGGGTTGTTTCTTAGGTAAATCTTCATTCTAGTCAAAAAGTTTTCAGAACTAAACCTGCGGTAATTTAGATTCGTTGTATTTGAGTTGTTTTATGTAAAATTCCAATTCCGGACATGATATTAGTAAAAAATCATATTACTTAATTTTTTGATGAAACATCACCAGCGCCAGAGAAAATCTCCAGATTTAAATATTTAATCCAACGCTTTTGAGGATTAAATGGATTCCTTCTGGTGTCAAAGGGGAACTTAACTATTACTAACGGTTACATTTTTTCTGGACCATTTAACCTTCACTATATCCCGATTAAATGAATTTCTACTATCCAAATACATTTTCCTTGGTTCGAGTTTAATTGCGATAATATGCGATAAATAAATTACCAATTTTTTGTTAATTTTTTAAAATTGTCAAATTCTTCTTTTAGGTATGTGATCTGCCTAGATCTGAAAAATAATAATAATTTACCCCGCCGGATTTTCTGATATAAATCTGATATCGGTGGACCAAATGGATTTATAATATTATTTTTTATTATTATTATTTTTTAATTATTATTAACAATTTTTACATTCCCCCTACTAACAATTTCAGATTAATATTTATTTTAAATAATCGCCATAGATTTGAAAAACAATTCGCGGTTAGGATGATCTTCTGATTTAAATACTAAATCCAAGGCTTCCAAGGATTACGAAACAGGATAATCAGTGGATTAAACTGGATTTTTTGTCCTTGCTCGTCAACTGGGAATTAACGGCGAAAAAACTTAATATTCGCTAATCTCCTACTGCTCCTTGAGTTTTTAAGAAGAAAAAAATAACCTCCACGGTAATCCTCCAACACAACATTGGCCAAAAAATCTAAACTCCTTAATCCACAGGCCAGTGTTCGACTAAACGCTTCTTAATCCATGGATTAGCGTATGTTTTTTTCCTCGCTGTCCAACAACTGGACTTACCTCTTTAATTGTAACGAAAACACAGTTGCCCGAAAGAAATTCAAAATCATTTTAGAAATTTCTCCAAAAACACACATGGTCCTCGTGGCTTAAGCTTTAATCCGTCTGCTTTAACGTTAATCCATGGACTAATGCAGGCATTAGAATTTTTTACCTTCTAAGCGGTATGATTTGCTTTTTTCGCCTACCCAAGCCGGTCAAGCCAAGCCGATGAGCAGCGAGATCAAGGTGAGAGATTAACTTAATCCCCTAGCATTCGAGAACGCGCACAAATCCCCGTGTGGGCGTAATATTGATGGATTTTCCTTAAATCCAGCGCTAATCCAGCAACTAAGCCCAGGCGAGAGAGTGATTTATTTTTTTTCGCGGCCTGTCCTGGTCCAGTTGAAGAGAGTAAACAAGCCCATAAAACACTGAGCCCGGGGGCAGGTAGTTTTTTGCTCTGTCTCACACAAGCGAACTCCAATGCGTATAGCTTCTTAGAACACATCCGGATTTAAGCCGGATCAAAATGGGATCATAATTATGGAAATTCATAACATGGCCAAGACAACTCACTCCGTCCACCGGAGTTGCAAGTGCTTGTGCGCCCATTCGCTTACCTGGCCCGATGCGCATGCGCACACACAAGCACTTAGGTAGTCGAAATTCGCGGAATTTCATGGCCGGCAATTAAGAAGTCAAAATGTTTTATGCAAAAAAGATGCAGAAAAAACGTAAACTGCATGCAAATCTGAACTAAATCCGGATTAAGAATGGACTTGCGTCATAAAGGTGTTCTGAGCTAAATCCGGCTTAATGAAAAAGGTTTGCTCTACCTCGATGAAGGAGGAGAAGAAAAAAAAAACACAGATACATTTTGAGAAAAAGGATAACTGTGAGAATTTATGATTTTTTAAATGCGTCTGCTCACGGGAGAGTATTCAGAGAGAGTATTTTTGACGAAAAAAGAATCATGTGTGTATTGGTGAGTGTGAAAAAACTCTTTCTGGCTCTCACCCACACATCGAAAAAATGTTAATGCGTTGACGGCTTTCTTTTAAAGATATTTGCTAAATGTTTACTTTGCGTATTTGCTTGTCCTTTTTGTATATGTCGTTGTTGTTGTTGCTGGTGGTTTTTTATGTTAGCGGTTTGACTTTTTTTACAGTCTTTGGTTTTTTATGGATCACCACAGTGTTACATCCGGTTTGAGGTGTGACCGGCATCGTTTTTTTCTTCTGAACAGGGTAATTGGTTTCTTTACGATCGCAAATTACATCATTTGAATGTTGAGTTGATTGAGGACAAATATTGTAATATTATTATATATATTTATTGATAAAACAAATCCTTTTGAAGTCTAGATGCTCGATTCATGTTCTATAAAAATGTGAAACAAAAATGTATATAAAGAAAATAAATATTTTTTTATTTCATAGAACAAGTAACAAGTAATATACAATGAGTTTTGGAGATTTTATTTAAGCTGACCATCAGTCAGGGCTTGCCGCACTGCACTATTTCTGGTCTTAAATAAAATAAAAATATATTAATTGCTATTTTCTGTTTATAATTTTAAAAACATTATCTTTGATAAACTTTAGAAACTTCATTAAAAAACTTAGGAATTCTCACTTTAAATCGGCCTAGATTAGCTAACAATCCTTGGTAGAAATGATCTAGATTAAAATATTAAATCGAAGATTTTTCTTGGGTTTCAATATCGGATGATCTGGGTATTAAATGGATTTTGTATGCCCACTGAAAATTAACTAGGAAAAACCTTAAAATTCACCAGAATTAAATAAATATTTTTTTAACCATTTAAAAATGATAATTACTCTGTAGTTTGAATATATAATTACATATTTTATTTTAAAATTCTGATAAAATTTTATCTTATTCAAACTTGAAAAATATTAATAAAACACTTTTTCATTTCTCAACTGTCTAGATTGGCAAAGAATCCGCAGTAGAACGGATTTTCAGATTAAATTATTAAACCTAAGACTTTTAATACTGCAATGTGGGATGATCTGAGAATTATGGGGATTTTGCATGTCAACTACGAAACAAGGAATATTCAAAAAATTAATTTAGTATATTAAGAATTATAGAAAAATTCGGATTCATACAATTTTAAAATTACACTATGCCACAAAAGTCAATATTTTCAATAATTGCAGGAAAAATCCAGCAGATTATGAAAGTAGATCTAAAAATTTAATATCGCCAAAACAAAAATATTCTTCATCAAATTTTACTAAAAGTCATCAAAGAAAAGAAATCTCCATTTTCATTTTATATCAAAATATGTTCACAAAAAAAAATATTCCTCAGTGGGCGCTTCGCTACCCCTTTTGATGTTATGTGCATTCTAAATTTTATAAACGAATACATATAAAATATTGTATAAACGTAAAAAATTCAAAAATTAAAAAAAAATATAGTAATACTTTAAAACAAATAGCTCGATCTACCAACGCGTAAACATGACAGGAACAGCTGACCATGAGAAAAGCAGGAACATGCCAAATTTTGCCCGCATACACGAACGGTTTGTTCTTCGAACCGATTTCAATATAATTTGACTAATTTATTTTCTGATCAAAATCCCGTCACACATTCCAAATTTCATTGTAATCGGACATACATATCGTGTTTGGTGCATTAAATAAACGAAATCGGTCGAAAGTATATATGGGAGCTATATCCAAATCTGAACCGATTTCAAAATAATTTGGCAAATTTATTTTTGTTTCAAATTCCGTTACGCATTCTAAATTGTAAGCTATCTGTAGATACGTGCATATTAAAAAGCAGTAAGTTCGGCCAGCCCGAATTTTAAATACCCTCACCATTTGGGACGAATTTAGAAATTTTCAAAAAATAAAATCCGTAAAAGTTCTGTAAAAATCTTATAAATACCGAATATATCCAATAGTTTGGTGTCTATACGACGCGGACCTACATAGGCATTGTTTGTTATAAGCCATTAGCATATTCAAATTTGAAATGTGAAATAAACAGTGAATAATGTGTAAAATCGTCAAAATACCGTATATAGGGAGGTACCGTTACATCGGACATATACGAAGACCTGGACCAGCATAGACAATTTTCTGTCACAGGCTGTGGCTTCCCTTACGACCTTCAAATTCGACATCTCAAACAATTTCGGTGAGTATTGTACCTAAAATCGTAAAAAAACCGAATATAAAGAGGTATTGATATATGGGGACTATACGAAGACCTGGACCTGCATAGACAGTTTTCTGCCTTAGGCTGTAGTATCCATTTCGAACTTTAAATACCAAATTTGAAACAACTCCGGTGAATAATGTCGCTAAAATCATAAAAATACCCAATATAGGGAGGTACTGTTATATGGGGGCTATACGAAGACGTGGACCTACATGGCCCATTTACGAACTTAACCTGCCTACTGGCAAAACGGACATGGCTAAATCGTCTTAGAATTTTACGCTGATCAAGAATATATATATATATATATATATATATATATATATATATATATATATATATATATATATATATATATATATATATATATATATATTCTTGGGTCTAAGATCATTATTTCGATGAGTTACAAACGAAATGACAAAATAAATATACCCTCCATAGTATGGTAGAGGGTATAAAAATTTATGAATATTTTTTCATAGTAAACATTGAATATGCATATTTTTCTTCAAAGACCCACAATGAAATTTGATCTAGAATAATTCGTACTTTAACACTTTCGCCAAAAAATGATGCTTAAAGGGAGATTTTGTCTCGAATTGGATAGGTGTTAAATTATAAATAAATAAAGGAAAAATAATTTTCACGTTTAGTACATCAATTTGAAATTTAATTTTCTTAAAAACTATAGAACCTAGATATACCGTTCATTCTGAGATTTATAATGAAATTTTGTCTAGAATATTTCTTCTTTTAACACCTTGTACCTTAAACGAAATTTTGTGTTACTTTCAGGCTTCAAATCGAAAAAAGTCCGAGGAAAATTTATTAAAAAAAATTAGGAAATATTTTCGTGAATTTTTTTGGGAACATTGATATCTTTTATATATAATGGAAGTTTAGAAGCTTTTCTTCTGAAATTTCGAACCTAGTGAAATGTTGTGAAGAATTTTTGTCTTTGACATCATTCTTCTAAAATAACGCCTTGTAGGAGATTTTTGAATAAAGCCCCATAAAGTAACCCTAGAATATGACTTTACACGTATTCTAGAACCTATGGTTGAATTTCATGAGAAATTATTTTGTAGAATTATTTGACTTACTGCGATCCCATTAAAAGAGACTTTTTACCATATTTTCAAAAAAGGACCAAAAAAACTTTTGAGTGTAAAATTGTTTAACAAAAATAATCTTAGTATTTTCATTAGCAATATTGTCGAAGATATTATGTACCCAAGGTTAAAGGATTCCAAGGCATCTTTATCCGAATATTTCAAAACATTTTAAGTTACTTTGCGATGTAAATTTCCAAAACGCCGATACATATGTCTCCTATTTTTAGCTCTACTTTCATATTCCGCCGAATTTCCCTCGTAATTATTAAACAAAAAAAAAATAAAATAAAATAAAATATAGATTTTCGTACAGAACTATAATCGCAAGTTTTTAAGTATTTTATGCGATCTCCCAATACTCTCTTGCAAAAACAACTCGGTTTTGGATGATCAAGCATCAGGCACCTGCTATATTACCTCCTTGATAAGATGAGGTCTCGGTAATTAATCCGAAATGGATTACACAGCTTATCTGACCAGCAGCTTTAGAGTGAGAAATGGAATAAGTATGAATTGCATATTCAAGATTATTTTTTTAAATTATCTTATAAAATTACTTAAAATAAAGATATTTAAAAATAAATACCGAGGACAAACTCCCGAATAAATGTTTTTTATATTGCTTCAGTAGAGTTCGAAACCCCCTGAACATAAGATTGCCATTTAGCTTTTTGTGTAAAAATATAAATACAAAAAATATTGAACTAACGTAGAAAGGTCGACTGTACTTGTTTGGCCCAGTTTGTCTTCATAAACCCTGATAGCTCAATTTACGCTGGCTAAGTAACAACTATGGCTAAAATTCATCTTTCCCGTTTTTTTTTTTTTTCAAAAAATTAAAATCCCATAGCCAAAAGCAAAACTAACATCCTTTGGCATGAACCCACCCACCTAACAAACCTTACCTCTTTCTTTTTATTTGTTTAACGTCTTGCAAAAACATTTTCATTTTCCTGTAACACCCCTTTAATGGTTTCAGTAAATATTTTGCAAAATTGTTAATCCTTTTACGACAGGTAAGGAGAAAATTTTGCCAAAACTATGGCAAAAACCCTTTTTGCCAAAACATGGATGGCTGGCTGGCTGACCGGCTATGTTTGTAATTAAAATTATACTTAGCAACGCCCACCAAAATTGTGTTACAATAAACTCGAATATTTATACGGCCATATAACCTTTTCATCATTCTACGTTTCGCACAATTTTTGCTCTAAACGGTTATAAACGTAGCTGGCAAGATGTTTCCCAGAGGGGATTAAAAGATGCACAAGCATACTCTCTCTCTCACGCTCTTAAGCCAGGGGGATTAAGAAAACCATGGCCAAGGAAAATGCACATGCAAGCCAGCCTTTTTGGCATGGCCAAAAAGTGGGTGTTCTATTTACCATTTCAATTCGCCCATATTTTTTGCAGAAACAATTATTTTTCGCAAATATTTTACAAATGCATCTTTTATGCATTTGTTATGAGGTAATTTGGGCAAAAATATTTGCAAACCATTTGAAATGGAAGTTCGTGGAAAAAATTAACGGAAACCCTTGGCCAAAGGCGAACGAAAGGATGTCCTTGTACGTCAACGAGGACAAAATACCATAATGACAGGGATTAAGAATTTTTAGAATGCATCTTTTTTTGAGAGAAAAAGAAATTCTCAAAAAATTACGGCATATGGCCAGAGAGACATATGTCGGCTGTCACACGATTTTAATATGGGCCAATGTTCCAATTTTAACAAATCTTGAATGTCCTTTAATCGCTGTATTTAGTCCACCAAACTTACTTCCTCCTGCGTCCTCCTGCCCTAAGCCTAAGAAGGCGCTTAGGCCAAATCCCTCTGCTTAAATCAAACACGCATGCGCGAACTCAATGACCACATGCCTGTCATTTCCTGACGTAATCTCACAGGATATGTTGATCCATGGCCATGGATTAATTAAATCGCCGGCTTCTGCTGACCATGATCACATACGTAATCCACACCGACACTCATTCAATGTTGTGCCAAGTGAACGAGGAAATTTTGCAGAGATTTAAAACCACCAGATTTATGCGGGATTATTTTGACATCCTCTACGAAGAGGCAATGTAATTGAGAGATGGATTTTGATAGGTTCTTAATTAAAAACGGAATAAGGAAGCACAGGTAGAAAATAATTAATTAAAATAGTTAATAAATTATCAAAAATATATATGTATGTATATGTGATTTTCAAAAAACTGTGTTTGTCCAAAAAAAAAAATCCAGTTTCGTTGGCCCGTAAAAATATTTTTTTTATAAATTCCATTATGAGTCCTTAAAAGATAATTTTGCGAAAAAAAATATATTTTTTCGACCAAAAAAAAGAATTAAAGCTATTTGGAATTAAAAAAAGTGCTGACCCTGAGTAAAAATTTAATAGAAACAAGTGATTTTTGGACTAAAAATATTTAAAATAATTAAAAACGTGATTAGTCCTAAAAAATACTTTATTTCAAAAAAAAATTAAACATAAATATAAATACCATTTAAAAAATAATTGTTAATAATTTTGTTGTCCCTTAAAAAATTATTTAAAGTCTGCAACATTATTGGCCAGGAAAAACCAATCAGATTTTGAAAGCAAAACTAACAAGTAAAAAAGTTGCTATGTTCGGCCGATCTGAATTTTTAACAGCCTCCACCCTTTTGAATTAAATTGAAATAAAAAACTGCAACAAAGTCAAACGCCATAATTTTTTAATTTTTTTTTAATTTTATTGAATGGAAGCAAAGATTATCGGAAATAGCATCAAATTTTAGAATAAGTTTAGATTTTTTGAATTGGTCACCTTTTGCACGAATTATGGCCTTCAAACGGCTAATGAAACCGTCTTACGCTGCTTGAATGTTGCTCTGCGGTATTTTGACCCATTCCCGGCGAAGCGCTTGCTTGAGGTGTTTTTTAGTTTCAACCTTGCTTTCCAAAACACTCCAGACACAATAGTCCAACGGATTGGTATGCGGAGATTTTGCTGGCCATTGTGCGCTATAAATGAAGCGAGGAACCTCATTTTGTAACCTTTCTTGGGAGGCGCGCTCTGAATGTCCAAGGTTTGCGGCCAAAATGTTTGCATGCCCAAGGCTTCAATACACTCTCTAGAATATTTTTGCGATAATATTTGGCATTTATTCTTTTGTTATGGTCGATTAATACGAGCGGATCATAGGGTGTATGATTGAATTCTCCCATAAAAGCTTTTAATTATTATGTGGAGCTCTACTAAATTAGCAAATTAGTATCATAAAGTATCATAAGTCGGCCCCTTTCTTTACTGGTTTTATTTTTTTTTTTTTTTTGGTTTGAGAAATTTTTCGTCGGACTTTTTTCAAGTAGACGCTTTAAAATAACATAAAATTTAGTTTAAGGCGGAATTTGTCAATAGAAGAAATATTCAACACAAAATTTCACTATAAATCTAAGAATAAACCATTGAGTCTGCTTGGCATTTTCCACAATTGATGCAATTTTTTGAATGCCAGTGGAAATAGAGACTTATTTCCATAGAGACTTTAGATCCTTCTAAAAATATGCATTATTGGAGAATTTTTGCATAAACTCACAAAAAGTAATTTTTTAACGTCTTCAACTCTTGTTATCTTCTAAGACTTATAGTGAAATTTCACGCTAACAAAATTTTGTAGAATATTTTGACTTCCTACGATCCCGTTTAAAGGAAGTTTTTAAACCATATTTTAAAATGATGACCAAAAAGACCCCTTTCTTGACTTGCTAGAGTGTTAATATTTTCGAATGAATATTTATCGTATTTTTATCTGCAATATTACGTCATAAAATGTACGGATACCGACGAATCTTAATCCGAATTCAAAAATTGTGTGAGAGTAGGAGTTTGGGTCTATCTACTTTGGCTTAGTTCTATTTTCATATTCTGCTAGATCTTTCCCGCACTTATACAAAAAGTTGAATTCCGTCACACTGAGTTATTTTTCTAAAAAAAAAGTTCTTAAAAAATTTACGATACTTTTTCGAAGTTATGTTCTTTAAAAATTCCACGATAATTGTTGGTCTTGAAAAAAAATATTTTTAAAAATCTGGCGATTATCATTAAACCTTGACATTTTCTCTTTAATTTGCAATTACTGTTAACCGCTGCAATAATTTTTTAAAGGCAAATATTACTATTGGATCTTCAAACTGGTGATCCTTAAAAAATACTGCTTAAAAATCCAAGAATAATGTTGGCCTCGACAAATAGTCGTTAAAAAAAATTCTATTAAATATATCACTTTCTAAGGATTCACTTCGGCTTTCTATTGATTTTTTCTAACAAAAATTAAATTAGACCATTAACAAAAAATTAGTGTTAGACCATTAACAAAATGAAAAGTCCAGCAATTAATGCTCTTGAAATTTTTTCTTTAAAAATTTCGCTATGAATATAAACGTTTTTCTTTAAGTTCTAAAAATTCCCAATTTTTCTTCTTGTCTTCAAAAAAAACTTCCCTAAAATCTTGAGCATTTCCCTTTCATTGCATTTTCTTTTCAGTAATTCACTACATGTTTTTTTTTTTTTTTTTTTTTTGGCGCATTCCTTTAAAAAAATGTATAAAATTTCACTTTCCGTTTATCAAAAATGAAACAACACAACTGTTGTCCTTCGCCAACAATTAAAAGAACAAAAAACATATGCATATCGAGTGCAACCTTAAGGCTGCCTGGGCGGTAATGCCTTAACAAAAAAACAAACGATCATCACCATCTTCCACAATGTATGTATGTACGCTCATGAACATATGTAAATCCGCAAATACGCGTGCGTTTCATGTTCCCTTTGTTCTATTTTGGCCATTCGTGTGTTGTTTTTTACTTTCCTAATCGCCAAGGTGCAACGAATAGACCTCAAAATCCTTAAACATGCATAACGACAATCCTCGCTTATCCTGCCCTCTAAACGAAAACAAAAAAAGGAAGTTTACGCCGACTGTTGAACCCATACTTTAACGTGTGCCAGTTCGTCTAACCTTACACTCTAACTAGGAACGATCTGTCAGAAAAAAAGATAAAAAACAAATGAGATCCTTTAAAATAAGTCATGGACAAAGGCAAACGCATACTTGTTGTTTTTTTTAATGAAATGGAAAGGAAAGTAAAAGGAAAGTGATTACTTAAAGATGTTTGCTTGCTTCGGCCGAGAACAGGAAAGGGAGAGTGCTGTGGCTAAATAACGAGCCCAGCATCGTCATCAACGAAAGGCCGTGTCAGGATGTGAAGGAAGGGACGACAATGGATTGCAATACCTTTTGCATATAAAAATCAAAAGGAATTGAAATGATGTATGGACGGCCGATCTGAGTGAGCATTGGAATCATTTGATCCCCTATGTGTTCATATACATATATGTATGTATGTTTATATGGAGGATGTGGAAAATCAAGGATCAAACCAAATAAGGGTGTGTTTTTTTGTAGTTCTTTTATAAAACGATTTAAGATTTCTTGACATTAAACACACGGCTGTTTCTCGTTTTTCGTATAAAAACACCTATGATCACATAAATAATAGAAAACACTAATACATACACATGTCTGTATGTGTAAATAAGGACGATCTTATTATTTACCTTAGTTTTGGCTGGCATCATCATGCTCATCATGCAATCATTGGAAAACATATGCCACTCCGAACTGCATTCCTAAAACTCGCATTTGCTTAAAAGAGGGTCCTTTATTATTTTCCTTCATAGCACGATTGTGTTTACTGTCGCCTCTAAGCGAGCGCGTGTGTGTTGGTTTTTTTATATAAAAATGTCTCATTTTTATATCAAATGAGGGGTATTTTTTGAAATTTTTATGGTTTCCACATCAGCATCCATGTTGTTGATGATGTTTTTTTGTATCCCTAAAAAAAGGTAAAGCGCGCGTGCAGTGTCAGCGCGTGTTATCTTGTTGCTTGATGGGCTTCTTGATCAGCCAGCCCGCCAGCCAGCTATTCGGCATCAGAGGCACACGTTCTTTGGTTTTGTTTATCAAGGATTTATAAAAGATGCTTTCAAATTGTCTTAGAGGTGATCATTTAAGATGTGGAGATGTTTTTTAATGAAGAAGATTCCCGTTTTTTTGTTTTTGCCTTTTTAGACGAGAGTGTGTGTTTTAATGTAGGTTTTTTTATGGCGTATGCCAAACACAAGCTATGCTGGGGAAAAGGGAAGGAGGGAGGGTGAACTTGATAAAAAATTGAGAAAAATCTTATTAAAATGTTCGTAATAATTTTTTTGTCGAAAGGATTTTACAAAAAAAATATTTTTCGTGAGATAATAATTTTAAGTTTTTTATAAAATAGTTCTGAAAGGAAGTTTAAGTGAAATAATAACACTGTGCAATGAAATTCATTTTTTTTCAATAATACCTTGGAAAATCCGGCAGATTATGAAAGTAGACATAAACAAAAAAAAAGCTGTATGTTCGGCCGATCCGAACTGTTAACACCCTCAACCTTTTACAACGAATTTGGCAATTTTCAATAAAATTAAAAAAATGAAATCCATTAAAAATTCTGCTAAAATCTTAAAAATACCGAATTTAGCCATTATAATGGGGTATATACTACGACGTCGACCTGCATAGGCAACTTTTGTCATAAATCGGTGCAAATGAAGCTAAAATCATCAATATACCGAATATAGGGAGGTACCATTATATGGGGGCTATACCAAATTTGAAACAATTCCGGTGAATAATGTCGCAAAAAAAACATTAAAATGCTGAATATCCGGAGGTACCGTTATATGGATGCACCAAATTCAAACGCCATAATTATTACATTTTTTTTATAAATTTTATTAAATGAAAGCAAAAAATTTCGGAAATACCATCAAATTTTAGAATAAGTTTAGATTTGTGCGAATTGGCCTCATTTGGCACAAATTATGGCCTTCAAGCGGCCAATGAAAACGTCACACCCTGCCCGAATGTTGCTCTGCGGTATTTTGGCCCATTCCCGGCGAAATGCTTGCTTGAGGTAATCGACACTTTGGTATTTTTTAGTGCCAACTTTGCTTTCCAAAATAATCCAGACACAAGAGTCCAACGGATTGGAATCCGGAGATTTTGGGGGCTAGTGTGAGCTAGAAATGAAGCGAGGAACCTCATTTTATAATCATTCTTGGGTGGCGTGCTTAGTGCAATGGTGCTGAGTCCTGTTGGAATGTCCAAGGTCTGTGGCAAAAATATTTGCGTGTCCAAGGCCTTAATACAGGGTGTATTAAGGCCTTGGACACGCAAATATTTTTGCCACAGACCTTGGACATTCCAGAATATTTTCGTTATAATATTCGGCATTCGGCTGTTATCGTGGCCCACACCATCACCATGGCTGGCGCTTAAGTTCTTGTGGCCAATAGAAAGTGCACTTTTTTTTAGCTGACATCTTTGGCAAGTAAACACGATCATTTTGTTTGTTTACAAACTGCTGGACAACGAATGTTTTCTCATCGGAGAAAACCAAATTCGGCAGTTCACCACTTTCGGCCAAGCGAAGAAACTCTTTAGCTCTTTTGAGTCTATTTTCTTGCTGTTGCCGAGTAAGTTCTTGCATTTTTTGTAATTTCAATGGCTTTACCCCGAGCTCATTTTTCAATATTTGTCGAATGAAATATTGCGATATGTTCAGCTCAAGAGCCATTTTTCAGGCCACTGCGACGCGGATTTCGATCAAGTCGCTTTTTTAATTTTCAAACCATTTCTGCTGATGTTGCTGTTTTCTTCCGTCCAATTCCTTGACGTCGGGCTACGCTACCAGTATCGTGGTAACGAGCGATGGTACGAGACACAATAGATTTATTCACATTTACATGCTGGAGTGCTCTAACGATAGCCACTTGTGGTTTTCCAGCCAAATATAAATAAATCACACTATCACGCTTGAATTCCATCACGAATAATTTTTTTCTGCAAAATTCTCACCAAAATGCTTTTGTACGCTTGTAAACAATATAGTGAGCTGTCACTGGAATAATTTTAACAGCTGTCGGACGAGTGGCTTAGAAATGACAGCAGTCATTTCACTACTCTTCCTCTAGAAGAATTTTATTAAACCCGGAAATGCCAAATGATACATTTAAAAAATATTTTTTTACTCTATTTATTCAAAGAATAGGAATCCATGGCTCTTGATACGAAATTGTTGAAAACTTCCAGCAAATGACAATGTACAAAACTATACCTAAGGACTCAATACGTTGGGCTATACTTGGACTCTAAATTCCCTTTCATTTTTTCTACAAAATAGAAACCTCTGCCTCTCCCTCTCTGATCAAGGCTATTTTAAATGATAATTTTATCTTAAAATTCATGATTAATTACATAACCATTACAAATTATTTGAAAATTACGATGTCCTGAAAATTTTTAAGAAAAATTATTTAAAAAACATAACAACCCACCATTCTTCTTCGAGAAAAATCTGAAATGAAAACTTTTAGAACGGCTACAAATGTCAAATGAAAAATAGTATAAAAAATATTTTTAATTTAATTGTTTTTCATAGAATAAGAATCCATGTCCTGAAACTGGATTGTTGTTCTATGAAAATAGCGAAATATATATATTATAAAATTTTTATTTCACAATTTCATTGGACAACAATTGAGGTCCTTGTCTATTGATACGAAACTGTTGAAAATTCCAGCAAATTGCCATGTACAAAACTATATATAAGAACTCAATACGCTGTGCTGTACATGGACTCTAAATTCTCCTTAATTTTCCCACAAATTAAACACCTCTGCAGTATCCCTCCCTCATCAAGGCTATTTTAAATGATCATTTTATCTTAAAATTCATTATGAATTCCATAACCATAAAAAATCATTTGAGGTAAATTGCAGAAAAATACCATATCCTAAAATTAAGACTTTAAGGAAAAATATATAAAAAACCAGTAAAGAAAGTCTTAAAGTCGGGCGGGGCCGACTTTATGATACCCTACACCACTTTGCTAATTTAGTAGAGCTCCACATAACAATTAAAAGTTTTTATGGGAGAATTCAATCATACACGCTATGATTATATTTATAATTTAAAGTTCAAAGGACTACATATGCCGAAGCATTTGCATCTTTTAAATTCGGGCTTGTATTGATCATTTGGTGCACAGTTAATTTGAAATCGGATAAATATATATATGGGAGCTATATCCAAATCTGAACCGATCTCGATAAAATTTGGCAAAGATATTTCTGAGCTGTATTTGATATATTTCCCTGAATATCGTTGTTACGGAGTGCATATTACGGTTGTGGGTAACAAATATAACAAATCGGATGAATAATATATATGGAGGCTATAGCTATATCTGAACCGATCTTCACCAAATTTGACATACTAGCTCAATTCGGTCGTATGTGCCAAATTCCATCCCATTTGGACAAATATTAGACGTTTGGTGCACAATAAAAGGTAAATCGGCCGAAGTTATATATGGGAGCTATATCCAAATCTGAACCGATCTCGATAAAATTTTGCAAATGTATTTCTGAGCTGTATTTGATATATTTCCCTAAATATTGTTGTTGCAGAGTGCATATTACGGCGGCGGTGGACAAAAATAACAAATCGGATGAACAATATATATGGGAGCTATAGCTATAAGGCAAATCGGACGAAGATATATATGGGAGCTATATCTAAATTTTGACCGATTATGTCCAATTTCAATAGGGTTCGTCCTTGGGCCAAACAAATGATCTGTGCAAAATTTCATCTGGATCGGGCAATAAATGCGACCTGTACTTTGTTTACAAAAATACATGGAGAGACGGACGGACGGACATGCAAAAATCGACTCAGAATGTGATTCTATGCAGATCATCAAAAGGAACTATGGGTCTATCTCGTTTCCTTTTGCCTGTTACAAACAAATGCACAAAGACATAATACCCTGACCACCTTGTGGTGTAGGGTATAATAACAACCCACCACCCATGTACCCCATACAAAGTCATTTTGTATTTTTTTCTGTCGCAACCTTGGTGACAAGATCCTGTAGATTTAAAAAATTGATGCTACCTAAAAACAAAACTTGTTGCATATAATTAGCCCTTAAAAAGAGACGATTCTTTAAAAAGTGTGTCAGCAAAAAAGTGACCTTAGAAATCATAGGGAGGGTAGGAAAAAACTGACGATGCCAATCTCAGGGGGTTATAATGAGGTGTGTTTTAATTGTCTTAACGATTTGTAAAATATCTCATAAAAATACTTCAAGACTATGAGTGGCAATACAAATCTTAGGGCTAATGGCATAAAACAATAGGATCTTCCCTTAAAAAAAATTCCAACATTTTTAAGATTTAAAAATACTTGTTGCATATAATTAACCCTCAAATTAAATTCCTAAAAAGATACTTAAAGAAGTGTGCCAGGAAAAAGACTACCTAAAAAAAGCATCCCTAAGATGTTCTTAAAAGTCACATCCCTAAGATGTCCTAAAAAGTTACACCCCTAAGATGTGATGATGTCCCCAATCATCAAAGGCAACACATCTTTTTATTTCCTTAAAAAAATCTTGTAAATATCTAAATAAACATGACTTGATAATTGTTTATCTGTTTTAAGTTACTGACGCCTCTTCATCCCTCTTCCATTCCTGATAATGGCTTGCAATTATTTGTCAATTCATTTATTGCAGAAAACCCCCCTATAAAAAAAGGAATTCTCTCTTTTTGATAACAATTTGTGTGTTTATCAACACATCGAACAAAACTCATCGAAAACATCAGTTTTGGACCCAAAATATTTAAGGGGTTTATTTTTTTTTTACTTCCTTCCACCCCTTTCCTTGATCAGTTGAAACAAAAAATCTACGCAATAAAAAATGTATTTGTCAGCCAAAATCAGAAAACTCAAGTGTTACAAATTGTTAAAAAAAAAAACAATATCATCATCATCCAGGCAACATCATCATCATCGTCATTTTCGCCGTTGCTGTCATTAATGTGTGGGCAAATAACTCACAAAAAAAGGAGTATGTTGGGTGTGTGTGTGTGCGTTTTTGTTGTTGTTTGTATTGTCTTTCAGCGATCAACCCTTGTGCATTGAAAGTGTTAATAAACTCTTTCAACCGCAATGTTAACTTCCTTTTTTTAAAAACAGGGAAAAAATCTGAGGTTTGTCCTACTTTCAGCGCATGCGTAACCCACTTTTTTATTGCCAGCAGTTTTTTGTTGTTGTGTTATCTTTCGGAGTGAGTGTGTGTGAGAAGCTGTGTTCTAAGTCTTTTTTATTTGTGTTTTACAAATGTTTGCTGTTGTAGTTATCTGTTGTGAAAGTGTTCCTTCTTTGTTTGGAAAAAGGATTCTATTTTTAAAGGCTAAAATACAAAGGGGGTTCTGCGTAGTTTTTTAAATTCGTATTTGCAGAGGTTATTTTAATGGATTTTTAGTGATATTTGCCAATGTTTTAGGGGAAAAAATAAAATAGTATTAGATTCGATTTTTGACCACGTTTTAGGGTAAACTATAAAAAATAATAGATTTAAATTTTACTCAAGTTAAAGGGCAGAATACAGGGTGAGATGAAAAAACTGCAACCAACTTCAAACTGCTATCATTTCTAAGCCACTCGTCCGACAGCTGTTAAGATTATTCCACTGACAGCTCATTATATTGTTTACAAGTATACAAAAGCATTTTTCTGAGAATTTTCTAGAAAAAAAAATTATTCGTGATGGAATTCAAGCGTGATAGTGTGATTTCTTTATATTTAGCTGGAAAAACCACAAGTGGCTATCGTTAGAGCACTCCAGCATTTAAATGTGAATAAATCTGGTGTGTCACGTATCATCGCTCGTCACCGTGATACTATTAGCGTAGTCCGACATCAAGGAAGTGGACGGAAGAAAACAGCAACATCAGCAGAAATGGTTCGAAAAGTAAAGAAGCTACTTGATTGAAACCCGCAGTGGACGAAAAATGGCTCGTGAGCTGAACATATCGCAATATTCAATTCGGCAAATATTGAAACATGAGCTCGGGGTAAATCCATTGAAATTCGAAAAAGTGCAAAAACTTACACCGCAACAGAAATAAAATAGACTCAAAAGAGCTAAAGAGTTGTTTCGCTTGGCCGAAAGTGGTGAACTGCCGAATTTGGTTTTCCCCGATGAGAATGCATTCTTGTCCAGCGGTTTGTAAACAAACAAAAGGGATCGTGTTTACTTGCCAAAGAGGTCAGCTGAAAATGTGCACCTTCGGTTGGCCACCAGAACTCAAGGGCGGTCCATGGTGATGGTGTGGGCCGCCATAACAGCCGATGATCGCTCTCCGCTCGTATTAATCGACCGTGGCATGAGAATAAATGCCGAATATTATCGCGAAAATATTCTGGAGTGTATATTAAAGCCTTTGGCTCGCAAACATTTTGGCCGCAGACCTTGGACATTCCAACAGGACTTAGTACCATCGCACTCAGCATACGCCACCCAAGAATGGTTACAAAATCTCCGTATAGCAATCGGTTGGTGTCGACCACCTCAAGCAAGCCAAAATACCGCAGAACAACATTCGGGCACCGTGTGATGGTTTCATTGACCGTTTAAAGGCCATAATTTATGCCAAAGGTGACCAATTTGAACAAATCTAAACTTATTCTAAAATTTGATGCTATTTCCGACATTTTTTGCTTTCATCAATAAAATTTAAAAAAAAGGTAAAAATTATGGTTTTTGGCTTTGTTGCATTTTTATACCCTCCACCTTGGAAAGGAGGGTATATTAACTTTGTCATTCCGTTTGTAACATCCCTAAATATTCGTTTTAGAACCCAATAAAGTATATATATTCATAATCAGCATAAAATTCTAAGTCGATTTAACGATGTCCGTCTGTCTGTCTGTCTGTCCGTCTGTCTGTTGAAATCACGATACAGCCCACATTATTTGACGTAGAGCTCCAAAATTTAGCAGAGCTATTTGCATTGCGTCTAGGATGGTTGGTATTGAAAATGAGATATATCGGTCCACGTTCTGGTATAGTCCCCATATAACGGTACCTCCCGATATTCGGTATTTTGATGATTTATGCCACATTTTTTCACGGATTTGTCTTAAAATTGGTATTTGTAGGTCATAGCAGGTCACTGAGCGTGTGGCAAAACATTGCATGTATAGGTCCACGTTGTGGTATAGCCCCCATATAAAGGTACCTCCCGATATTTAGTATTTTAGTTTTTTTACCACATTTTTTCACGGATTTGTCTGAAAATCGGTATTTGTTGGTCATAATGGGTTCCAGCTCCGGTGGCGAAACATTGTAATTATAGGTCCACGTTTTGGTATAGCCCCCATATAACGGTACCTCCCGATATTCGGTAATTTGATGATTTTTGCCACATTTTTTCAGGGATTTGTTCGAAAATTGGTATTTGTTGGTCATAATTGGTTCCAGCTTCGGTGGCGAAACATTGCATGCATGGGTCCATGATTTGATATAGTCCCCATATAACGGTACCTCCCGATATTCGGTATTTTGATGGTTTTTGCCACATTTTTTCACTGATTTGTCTAAAAATTGGTATTTGTGGGTCATAATGGGTTCCAGCTCCGGTGGCGAAACATTGTAATTATAGGTCCACGTTTTGGTATAGCCCCTATATAACGGTACCTCCCCATAATCGTCATTTTAATGGTTTTTGCACATTTCTTCTAATGTTTCTTTTACCCTAAGGTGGAGGGTATTAAAAGTTTGGCCCGGCCGAACTTAATGTTTTTTTACTTGTTTTTATCTCACCCTGGTTTGATTGTTGTTAATTTAGGCTTACATTTTGAAATCTAAAATCTTTATTATGCTGGAGCAGCAAAAGTCAGTATTGAAATGTTTAAAAAAAAACAAATATATTTTTTTACATAAGAATATGGATGTAAAATTTATTAAAACTGCGGAAAATTCTAAAAAAGGTATAAAATTGTTGACATATATTTTTTGGGATTCCATTTTTTTATGAATACCACCTTTATTTATTTATTAAAAAACCTCTTAAGAGGGGGAGCTTATTCTCGCCATTAATTTCAAGTATTTTTGTCATAAATTTCACAAATTGTTCAGAAAATACCACACCTCATATAACCTCTGTAATAATTACCCTCGGTTTTTCCTACCCTCCCTATGATTCCATAGGTCACTTTTTTGCTGACACGCTTCTTTAAGAATCTCATCTTTTTAAGGGCAAATTATATGCAACAAGTTTTTTTTTGCGAGCATCAATTTTTTAATCTACAGTATCTTGTCACCCATTTTTTTGACTTATCATGTCGGCCACGTTCCATTTGGGTTACAAAAAAAAACTAAATGAAATGAAAGACAAATGTCTCTTTTTAGGGTACAAGGGTGGTGGGTTGTAATTTTTTACACTTTCTCAAAGATTTTGTTTCAGGACATTGTAATACCTTACGCAATTGACCTCAAATTATTTTTTAGGGTTATATAATTTTTAATGAATTGTAAGATAAAATGATCATTTAAAATTACCCTGATCAGAGAGAGCGAGAGAGAGAGAGATGATTTTTGTTTTGTGGAAAAATGAAAGAGAATTTAAAGTTTAAGTAACACACAGTGTATTTTATTTATATAATTTTTCACTTGGCATTTCTGTAGTGGGATTCTCTAACTCATTTTTGAGTTACCGACAAAAATTGTTAATTTCTAAAACAAAATTTTGATGTAAAAAATAAATAAAAGTTGAAAACATTGGTATCTATAGGTAGGTCTTAGCGACTACTTTCATTTCGTCGCTAACTTACCGAAAAATTTCGTTAATTACCGAAATTATAAGCATTTGAATTTTACCGATTTTTTCGGTAACTCAGAAAATGACTTACAGAATTCCACTACTGGCCTTTATAAAAGTTTTCATTTCACATTTTCCTAGAACAATAATTGAACCACCAGAACTGGAGAATAAATAAAAAAATAACTAAACATTTTTACATTTAAAATGAAGACTTCAGTAATATGTTTCTAAAATTTTCGTTCTGCATGACAATAACTAAAACTTTACCTCAGAGAAAATCAAAATACTAAACTTTTCACCTCAAGGCCTCAAACATTTGGGAGCTTACAACAGAAAATATTGAATAATTGCAAAATATGTTTTCTCTCTCTTTTGGCCATCTATCATTCCACTATGTCAGAATATGGGCAATAACACTGTGCGAAAAAAAAATTAATTTTCTGCTATAATTATAGGGATTTTATGTTTTATCTGCATTTCAATGTAATATTCCAAATCTTAAATATTCAAACCTTATCTTTAGCCTATGCTGTATTCATGTTTGCAAATTTCAACCAATAATCATACATTTTGATAATGTAAGCCTTTTCGAATACAAAGTCAACATATTTTAATGACTCAGTAAAGTCTTATCAGTAATTTGCCATACATCAATCCAAATATTGCAAATTTAATTTTTCCCCCCTTCCCTATCGCTCTTTTGTTTTTCGCGATAATGTAAACCTTTATTCAAACTTTGCCAAAAATAAAAACAACCATATGTTGTCCATATCAGACCATGGTCCGGCACGGTGACAAGGTGATAACATTTTGTCATTGTTGCTTTTTTTTGCATTTTTTGCCTAAAAATTATTATTTCTAATCTCTCTTGTGGAGGGGGTGAAGAAAAGGTTGAAAATAATAAAGAAATTTTCGAAAATTTAAAACAACCTATTCGAAAATGCATTATCGTCCGCCGAGCCTCAAAACAATGTTTGGAATTAATGGCAGAGCATAATAAAAATTGATTTAAATGTTATCAGCAAAAACAAGAAAAACAAATGATTTGTTTAAATGATTTTTATTACCAATTAACTAACCCACAACAATAACAAGACTTCGAAATGAAAGAAAGAAAGTGTTGACCTTGAAAAATGGTTGAAAACATTGACAGTAAATTCATCTACAAATAAAATCCACTTTTTGAAACCGATTTAGTCTGGCTGGGAGATTTCATAGACTCTCTGTGGAATTCCTGGGCCCAAAGAAATCTAATATTTTAAAATAACAAAAATTAAACTAAAGCCTCTCAAGAAGAGGCTGCATACACATGGAATCTATAGCTTACATACGCATGCACTTAAATCATAAGCTTAGCAACAATACTCTCTTAACTTAAACTCTTTTTTCCATTGCTTATCCACCCGGAGCATGATATTCCTTTCACTAGTCTGGAGTCTTAAAAACCCATTAGCAGAGATATTGTGGCTTAAATGCATCTTCTCTCTGCGGATTTTTAATGAAAGGGTTCTTTAGTCCAAATAATGTGTATTAAATACATCCACCGCTTTTCCCCGTTTCCACTCTATCGCGCTCTGAAAGACCTCCGAGTACGTTGCATACTTAGGCAATTTCCTTAAGTAATATCCGCTCAAACTATGTTTGCTTAACAAATATTATTTAAAATTAACCATCATTGAGCAAGAAGGGCTAAGCAAAAACCAAAAATCTATGCTCTAAGCATACGCGATTTGAGGCCAACTAATCCAGGCTTTAAGCCAAGGCGACCATGCAAATCCATGTGTGTGTGTGTGAGCGCATAGCACAAGAGCACACGCATTGTTGCTTGTGTGTGAATTACATCGTTCTTGAGTGGCTGGCTGGTTGGCTGAGTGGAAAACTTGCACAAGAAGATTTAAATGTAAATCTCTTGAGATTTAAGATCCATTTAAACTGGCGATTTGTGGTTGCTTTAGAGTTCGAGTTTTCATTTGCGCAGTTTTACTTAAAACTGCTGAAAATTTCATTAAGTAAATCGTTACTTGAGTAGGAAAATACTTGCGGAAAATCCTTGCTCTAAATCTTAATGGCAATGTGAAACCATGATGTTTGGCAACCATATGTTGACCATGCAGAAATTTTTTAAAAATCGAGTTGAAAATATTGGAAAGAAATGACACTGTCATTATAAAATATTTCAAAACAAAGAAAATTAGAGAAAATTGCAAATGAGAGCATGATAAAAGGATGTAAATTAAGTACCGCTTTTCAAAGTGGCCTTGGAAAAATAGAAAAATTTAAAGGAGCAATGGTATACACTTTTTTTCTAAATACAAAATATATCGAGATACAAATGTTATCAGAATCTTCAAATTATCTCAAATCGGGAGTTAAAGAATTATATTTTAATAGGGACCCATTCATATTTTTGCTAGGTAGGAACCTCTGCCCAAAATTTAGGTCTGTCAGCTTGGTTGAAATACTATTGTCACACCACACACCCTTCGGTGTTGTTGTAGGACGCCTCCGAGCCGAATTTACTCATTATTAGGTGGCGAGAAAAATAAGATCGTTTGCTTTGGATAACTTAAGAAATCGCCGTTTATTTTTAATACCTTGGTAATGGAGAAGACAGTATGTT
The DNA here is from genome assembly GCF_030504385.1 of Musca domestica. Lineage (NCBI taxonomy): Eukaryota > Metazoa > Arthropoda > Insecta > Diptera > Muscidae > Musca > Musca domestica. The sequence goes on from NW_026712393.1 coordinate 1,339,891, forward strand.
GATATTACCTTGTAATAGCTATTTGCCTCATATAGCCTCCAAGTTTTCTCTGTGCACAGAACACTTTTCTAGAATTAACCACACACTTTCTCTCTATATTCTCTTATAAAAAATACAGGGTGAAATAAAAAAAACTGCAACCAACTTCAGACTGCTGTCATTTCTAAGCCACTTGTCCGACAACTGTTAAAATTATTCCAGTGACAGTTCATTATATTGTTTAGAAGAGTACAAAAGCATTTTGGTGAGAATTTTCCAGAAAAAAAGTTACTCGTGAAATAATTCAAGCTTGACAGTGTGATTTCTTTATACTTGGCTAAAAAAAAAGCAAGAGGCTATCGTTAGAACACTCCAGCATTAAAATGTAAATAAATCTTTTTTGTCTTGTACCATCGCTCGTTACCGTAGCCCGACGTCAAGGAAGTGGAGGAAGAAAACAGCAACATCAGCAGAAATGATTCGAAAAGAAAAAACGAGGTGATCGAAACCCGCGTCGCAGTGGCCGAAAAATGGCTAGTGGGCTGAACATATCGCAATATTCCATTCGGCAAATATTAAAAAATGAGCTCGGGGTAAAGCCATTGAAATTCCAAAAAATACATGAACTTCCACCACAACAGAAAGAAAGTAGACTTTGCCAAAAGTGGTGAACTGCCGAATTCGGTTTTCTTCGATGAGAAAACATTCGTTGTCCAGCAGTTTGTAAACAAACAAAATTATCGCGTTTACTTGCCAAAGAGGTCAGCTGAAAATGCCACCAGAATTCAAGCCATGGTGATGGTGTGGGCCGCCATAACAGCCGATGCTCGATCTACACTCGTATTAATCGAACTAATGCCGAATATTATCGTGAAAATATTCTGGAGAGTGTATAAGAGCCTTGGGCATTCCAACAGGGCATTCCACCCAAGAATTGTTTCAAAATTAGGTTCCTCACTTCATTTCCAGCGCACAATGGTCACCAAAATCTCCGGAAACCAATCCGTTGGAATATTGTGTCTGGAGTATTTTGGAAAGCAAGGTTGGCACTCAAAAATACCAAAGTGTCGATCACCTCAAGCAAGCGCTTTGCCGGGAATGGGTCAATATACCGCCGATCAACATTCGGGCAGCGTGTGACGGTTTGAATGCCATAATTCATGCCAAAGGTGACCAATTCGAACAAATCTAAACTTTTTCTAAACTACATTTCTACATTTTTGCTTTCATTTATATTTATTTATTTTTTTTTTTTTTTTGAAAATAATATAAATCCGAAGAGAAATTGTATTGGATATCTCTCAATTTTTTCTTTGAATTTTCCCTGGAGAACTCCCTAGAAAATTTTCCCTGGTTTGATTCTCAAATTTTCGTTTCCGACAAAAAAAACTATAGAATCCGTTTTTCTCCAGGGCTTTCCAAACGAACAAATTGTTCTTTAGTAGTCTAATTTTCTGTTTCATTCTAAAATGGTTCTCTCTTACGTCCATAGGCTTAAAGCCTGGATTTGAGGTCAACTAATCCATTAGTTAAGCCAACACTGCTATATGTAGAGAACATACCAAATGATGCTTAATTTTAAGTAAAAATTTTTTAAGTAACCATAGCTTGAGCGGATATTACTTAAGGAAATTGATTAAGTGTTCGTTGGCGTAGCTGGCTCTAAGACTATGGGCAAAATGGACGGGGAAAAGAAGCGGATATAATTGATACAAGCCATTAGGACTAAAAACCCTTTGAATAAAAATCCGGGGAAGGGGATAAATTTTCACTAATGAGTTTTAAAAACTGGGGACTATAGAAATATCTACCGTCGAAGAGCAATAGCAGTTTGTAAGTAGAAGAAAAAGAGTTTAAGTTGGGTTTGGTTTTAGATCAGCGAGATAGGTTTGAAATAGTGCACACTCCTGGGACTAAGCACAATTTTCGCTATTATCCAGTCTCCTCTTAAGTGACGAGAGCTCTGAATATTATTATTTTAAGTCATTAGATTACATCGGTCCAGGTGATGAAAGGTAGGAAAATTCATGAAAAATGATCCTCAAGAAAACACATTCTTCGATCAAAAACGTTGATGGATATTTTGAATAGTGAGATATACAGGATGAGATAAAAAAAACTGCAATAAAGTCAACCGCCATAATTTTTAGATTTTTTTTAATTTTATGGAATGAAAGCAAAAAATGTCGGAAATAGCATCAAATTGTAGTAAAAGTTTAGATTTGTACGAATTGGTCACCTTTGGCACGAATTATGGCCTTCAAACGGACAATGAAACCGTCACCAATTTTTAGTATTATACATTTTTGCTACAGGTCACCAAAGAAAAGAAATCTTCATTTTAATTAAATATTGCAAGAAAATATTTGCCAAAAAATGGAAAAATTTCTGATTTTTTCTTGAGTTTCTTCAGTGTTTTTTCCGAGTTAAGGCATGAGAGCAACATAAAATTTCTATTCTACACCAAATTTCACCATTAGTCTCAGACGAAACTATTTATCTAGGGATAATAATATTGAAGAAAATAACCTTCGAAATTTATATGTAAAAACTGAAATGAAAAAATATCTTATTTCTTTCATGGATGTTTCTCTTTCGAGGCATTTCGAGGTTGAGGCATGAGAGCAGCCTAAAATTTCGTATTACACAAAATGTGCCAAAAGAGCAAATATTCTGCACTAAATTTTAACACAAGTCTCGGACGAATGTATGTATCTATGTATGATAGTTTTTGAGGAAAATAACCGTCGAAGTTTATACGTTAAAATGGATATTTCTTCTGTCTTTTTTCGAGTTGAGGCAAGAAAACAACATAAAATTTCGGTTTACACAAATAGTGCCAAAGGAGAATATAACCTACACCAAATTTCATCATAAGTCTCAGACGAAACTATTTATCTAGGTATGATAATTTTTAAGGAAATAACCTTTGACATTTATATGTTAAAACAAGAATGAAAGAAATTCTTATTTTTTCATGGATATTTCTTTTGTCCTTTTTCGATTTGAGGCATGAAAGCAGCATAAAATTTCGTTTTACACATAAAGTACCAAAAGAGCAAGTATTCTACACCAAATTTCACCATAGGTCTCAGACGAATCTATATATCTATGTGTGATAGTTTTTTAAAAAATAACCTTCGAAAAGAATAACTTGGAATGAAAAAATGTCTTATTTTTTCATGGATATTTTATTTTGTCTTTTTATACCCTACACCACATAGTGGTAAGGGTATTATGTCTTTGTGCATTTGTTTCGAGTTGAGGCATGAAAACAACATAAAACTTCCTTTTAGACAAAAAGAGCCAAAAGAGTATATAATCTACATCAAATTTCACTATAAGTCTCAGACGAAACTATTTATCTAGGTATGATAGTTTTTAAGAAAATAACCTTCGAAATTTATATGTTAAAATTGAAATGAAAAAAACTCTTATTTTTTTCATGGATATATCTTTTGTTTTTTTTCGCGTTGAGGGACGAAAGCAATATAAAATTTCCTTTTAGACAAAAAGTGCCAAAAGAGCAAATATTCTACACTTCATTTCAGGATAAGTCTCAGACGAATCTATATATCTATGTGTGATAGTTTAAAAAAAAAAATATCCTTCGAAATGTAATGTTAAAAATTGAATGAAAAAATATTCTATTTCTTTCATGGACGTATCTTTTTTCGAGTTGAGGCATGAAAGCAGCTTAAAATTTCGTATTACACAAAAAGTGCCAAAAGAGCAATTATTCTGCACTAAATTTTAACATAAGTCTCAGACGAATGTATATATCTATGTATGATAGTTTTTAAGAAAATAACTTTCGAAATTCATATGTAAAAACTGGAATAAAAAAATGTCTTTCTTTCATGGATATTTCTTCCGTAATTTTTTTTTTTTTGTTTTTCAAATTGAGGCATGAAAGCAACATAATATTTCGTTTTAGGCAGAAAGTTCCAATAGAGAAAATGTTCTACACCAAATTTCAACTTAAGTCTCTGACTAAACTATACATCTAGGTATGACAGCTTTAAAAAAATAACCTTCGAAATTTATATGTTAAAATTGGCATGAAAAAATGTATTTTTTTCATGAATGTTCCTTTTTTGATTTGAGGCATGAAATCAACATAATACTTCGTTTAAGACAAAAGGTGCTGAAAGAGAAAATATTCTACACCAAATTTCACCATAAGTCTCAGACTAAACTATATATCTAGGTATGATAGTTTTTAAGAAAATTGCCTTTGAAATTTATGTGTAAAAACTGGAAATTATGTATTAAAGTTTTCGAATGTTACTTTTATATGATTTTAATTTAGGTCAAAATCTCCCTTAAGAGGCAATTTTTTGGGGAAAATGTCAAAGGAAGAAATTTTCTAGATCAAATTTTTGTTTTCCCACTCCTTATTTCGTGTGCTTCCAGAAATATTCGTTACATTTCTTTGTTTAAAAGTTCAAAAATGCCATTCTGAAAGGATATTCAATCCTGCCCTGAATTAGCATACCAGACAAAATTCTCGCTCAATCCAACCAATGGTTACATAACATTACCAAACAAATTTCAACAATTTCCAATGGAAAAATATGCAACGGATCATAAAATCTGAAAATCGATTTCCCTTGAAATTCAAATTAAAGAGACATTTTCCTTTCTTCTCTCTTTCTATCTCTCTTTCCCGCACCATCTTTCAAATACTGATCCTGACGAAGACGCCTTCGATGACAAAAATTCTAAATATTACGAAATATTACTCATCAACAACCAACATTCGCTGCCATTGTTCCCTGCGTCATTGTCTGTCCACAAAACTATTTCACAATTATTTGTATTTTTCGGAAAACTAAGGAAAAAACGTGAACAGATTAAGAAAAATGATTAAGTTTTACGTAATATTTGCTAACTCGAAATTGTGTGTGCGCGGTAGGGTCACACGATGATGCCTACTTTACCTTTAAAACTATTGTCTAGGAGTTTTATGGTTTGCCTTTGGCAAAAATACCAAAGTCTTGGAACAATGAATAGCCAGACAACTAGCCAGCCAGCCAGTCAGCTAAATGTAACGGTCAGTTTCCACAACAGATTTTAAGTGAGGAAAGAAAAGGACTAAATTTTCTTTCTCTTTAGATGAAACAATAGAATCCAGAAGAGACATTGACACACACACGCACAGGGAGCGCGCCCGGAGACGAAGGAAGACAATAACATTGGCTATTGTTTCTGTGTCATGAACACGGCCGTTGAATCTTGAATATGCAAAATTCTTTTGTTTTCCTGGCCGGGTTTTGGAAGGGTAGTCGTTGTGACAGTCAAGGGACTACCTAAAAAGGAGTCGTTTTTCAAAAAATTCTGACAAGGACATTTGGGCTGTTGAAGTACGTCCGTTCGTCCGTTTGTCCTCTGCTTCATTATATGCCAGAGAGTGAGTGTGTGTGTGTGTGTGACTTGACACCCATGGAGACCATAAAACAATCATTAAAAAGTCAAAACGCAAAAACGTTTCGTTTCCCTGGGAGTCCATGCCGTCTTGTTTTGGTGCTTATGCGTTTTTTTATGATTTTCCTTAAAATTTAAGTCACATTTTGTTGGCAGAATTTAAGAAACTCAGCCAAAAGACAGCCAAATCGAAGAAAGAGTTGGTTTCCTGTTGCTGTTTTACGCAACAGAAAAAAACTGTCAAACCAAAAGGGTTGGTTGGTTGGTCGTTCCTTTTTTTTTTGCTATTTCCATTTTTTTTTACCTGGATTGCATAATTTATTTGACTTCTTTTTCCGAAGATGTGTTTGCGTTTTTTAACCCCCTATGACTCATTTTTTGGGTGTCGTCTTTGATGCTTGACTTTTTTTTGCTGAGGGGTGACGCATGCCAGAAGCATGTTTACAATTAGTTTTCAATTAATGTTACCTTTTTTAGGAGTTGGGCTCAGAGATTTTCTTAAAGAAAGGTTAAGAGGTGTCCTTTTTTAAATGGAAAATATTTTAATTTCCCCCCTCAACTTTGATAAACATTTTGCAATCAGGGTAATGCATTTAGTGGTTATTCGATGAGTTTTTTTTTTTTTTTTTGGTTTCCGAAGAAGCAACAGGAGGAGAGTAGTAGTTCTGTATGGGCATTTGAAATTGATAAGTGGGTATGTCTTGATTTTCTTTTTTTTAATTTTCGTTGATGATAAGAGGGATTTAGTTTTGGTTTTGTATTTTTTTTTTTTTTTTTGTGGTAGATTATTTTGGGAACTTCATTAGGAAAAGCAATTAGTTTTAATAAAATTGGAATGAGTCATTAAGTAGTTGTTTGTTGTTATATTAAAAAAATTAAAATATTATGGTAAACTGGAAATTTATTGTTAGTATGTATAAGTATATGGAAAATTCATGATTTAAAATTGAACCAAAAAATTAGGGGAATTACACAATAATGGGGCCCTTCAATATTACAGCACCTAAAAAAATATGAAATTGAAATATGAAATTTTATAAAATTCTGTTCGATAGCTTTTTTTACCACTGGTCACGTCTTTGGATACAAACATCTCATCCAGATGACAAGATGAAGGATAATGAAGGATATGTGCTAGTTTTAGACTTTTTTTAAATCCTTCGCTTCGCTTTCATGGATATTTATTTTGTCTTTTTTTCCAGCTCAGGCTTGAAAGTAACATAAAATTTAATTTTAGGCAAAAATCGCCAAAAAAAAGGATATGAACTACACTTAATTTTAACATAAGTCTCAGACTAAACTATACATCAAGGTATGATAATTTTTTTAGAAAAATGCCTTAGAAATTTTATTTATTAATTAAAAAATATTTTATTTCTTTCATGGATATTTCTTCTGTCTAATTTTCGGTTTGAGGCATGAAAGCAACCTCAAATTTTGTATTACACAAAAAGTGCTAAAGAAGCATATATTGAACATCAAATTTCACTATAAGTCTCAGACGAAACTATATATCTAAGTATGATTGTTTTTAAGAAAATAACCTTCGAAATGTATATGTTAAAAATAGAATGAAAAAATATTCTATTTCTTTCATGGATGCATCTTTTTTTCGAGTTGAGGCTTGAAAGTAACATAAAATTTCGTTTTAGGCAAAAAGTGCCAAGGGAGAAAATAATCCACACCAAATTTTAACATAAGATTCAGACTAAACTATACATCTAGGTTTATCATACCTAAGAAAAAAAAAACCTTAAGAAAATAACCTTCGAAATTTTTATGTAAAAGCTGATAATCATTCATTCACGTTTTCGAATGTTACTTTTATAAGTTTGTAATTTTGGGTCAAAATCCCCCTTAATAGGCAAAATTGGCGAAAATGTCAAAAGAAATGTTTTTTCGGTTAAAAATATTACCACCCACCTCACCAAAAGAGTCACCAAACAGGGTCCTTTTGGTCATTTTTCGAAATATGGTTAAAAATACCTATAAACGATGTGGCAGCAAGTCGAAATATTCTACAAAATTATTTGTCATAAAATTCTACTGGAGGTCCTACAAGACGTCAAGAGGGTAAATCTTACCTAAACGCAAGGAATTTATTATTTTTATTTAAAACCCATTTTGGGGTTAAATCAAGGCTCGGATTCTCCAACAAAACATAATTTTAGAAGGATGCCAAAAAAGGATCGAGAATATTTCACATTTTTTATTGAGGTTTTCGGGCATGGAAGTGACCCAAAATTTAATTTTAGACAAAAAATGTCAACATTTAGACATTTTACACAACATTTCACTGTAAGTCTCAGAATAAACCATAAATCTAGCTGAGTGCTAGGATCAGGCTATTTTTCAATTTCTTCGCTTTGCATGGAACTTGCCAGAACTGTCAGTTTCAATAATTTCACGGTGCGAAAAAAGTCCATTTTTATACCCACCACCTTGGAAAGGAGGGTATATTAACTTTGTCATTCCGTTTGTAACATCCTTAAATATTCGTCTTAGACCCCATAAAGTATATATAATCATAATCAGCATAAAATTATAAGTCGATTTAACGATGTCCGTCTGTCTGTCTGTCCGTCTGTCTGTTGAAATCACGATACAGCCCAAATTATTTGACTTAGAGCGCCAAAATTTAGCAGAGCAATTTGTATTGTGTCTAGGATGGTTGGTATTGAAAATGAGTTATATCGGTCCACGGTATTGGGTAGTACCCATATAACGGTACCTCCCGATATTGGGTATTTTGATGATTTATGCCACATTTTTCCACGGATTTATCTGAAAATTGGTATTTGTAGGTCATAATGGGTCCCTGAGCGTGTGGCAAAACATTGCATGTATAGGTCCACGTTTTGGTATAGCCCCCATATGAAGGTACCTCCCGATATTCGGTATTTTAATTTTTTTTTGCCACATTTTTTCACTGATTTGTCTAAAAATTGGTACTTGTGGGTCATAATGGGTCCTAGTTCGTGTGGCGAAACATTGTAATTATAGGTCCACGTTTTGGTGTAGCCCCCATATAACGGTACCTCGCGATATTCGGCATTTTAATGGTTTTGCCACATTTCTTCTAATGTTTCTTTTACCCTAAGGTGGAGGGTATTAAAAGTGTGGCCCGGCCGAACTTAATGTTTTTTTAACTTGTTTTTATTAAATATAGGAAAAAACCAGTATATTATGAAAGCAGAGATACGAATAGAAGATCGGCCTTTTTAATTTTACTATTAAGTTTCCTTCGGACTCATGCATTTTAGGCATACATTGTCCTGGGTGGTCCTACAGATAAAACATATGGTTTAAAATCACTTTAAACGGGATCGCAACAAGTCAAGATACTCCACAAAATTTCTACAATGGGTCCTACAAGACGTCGATATAATAATATTAAGCATACAAATTTCTTTTGTTCAGAAACTCACAATGCAATTTGATCAGAAATCTTCTAACTTTCACATTTTTCCTAAAAAATAAAATATTAAGAGAAATTTTAAATTAGAATGGAAACGTGTTATATTATTAGAAGTAATTTGTGAGATGAATGATATACTCATAAAGAATAAATACTGAAAACAGTGAAATATGGATTATTTTAACTGACAAGAAGATGGGCAGAGTTTGTATATATTATCCTTAGCCTTCGTCATTCCTTCTTCATCTTGCTCATGTTATTTTCAACCATTTTCGAGATAAGTTTAATTTCTGTATTTTTCAGAAGAGTGGGTGTTGTTAATCTAAATATTTTCAATAAAGTATTTATGTTTTTTGCAGCATTCCTAGAGTAAAATGATTAAATATATATTAATTTTTGTCGTACAAATGTTTGTATTTACTCCTCTTCCAAAGTCGATTTCCTTACCCTGTATGGAATATTAAGAAAACATTTTGTAAAAAATCTAGGTCATTAAAAAGAATGTTAGCTTTCAACCAGTAAAGCAATGGTTTGGGTTAAGGTTGTCCAGCTACCCGGAATTCGACAACTGCGAGAAAGAGAAGAAAGAATTTATGGAAAAAGGTATAGTTAGCAGCGTAATCTGCCTGACCAGGGAATGCTTTTGGAAAACTTGAAAATGATGACGGCACCTATGTCTGAGGAGAACGTTAAATTTTTTATCACCCATCTTCTGAATAACATGGGACATCCGGAGAGTAGATGTTCTATCGTCTCTACCTCTTCCTTATATACACATAGGCCTACAGTTGTCTGGAACACTATTGTGTATCAATTCTTAGATCAGACCTGCTAAGTGCTAGAATGAAGCTTGTTTTTTTCCTCGAGATTTCCGGCCATATGGCCTTAAAAACCTTTTGACGGTTTCCAAGTTCCATATTCTTCCAGGAGTTTAAAACTCTTTGCGTTTTACTGACAATTTGGAACTTGAAATAAAAAATATTAAAAAAAAATAAATATTTTGCGAAAGAAAAATCAGTTGCAAAACCTGCAAGAATCTGCTATTTTTACATAATTTACCATTTTTAACCTCAAAAATTTGAAATTTCTATTGATATAAAAGTCAAATTAAAACATTATATACATTTAAAGATTATTACATTTAGAAAAATTTAGAATTGGAAAAATAAACTTTGAAATATGACGGATGTAAAGATGGCTAAAAACATTTGAAAATATATTTCTATTATTTTTCCATTAAAAACGGCCTCCAAATTTAACGTGATATTGTTCAGAAATATATGAATTTTAGTCCGTTTGGCAAAAAAAATAGTCCATGGGAAATATCCTTTGTCATTGTTGTTTCACTACTTCCTGCCAAAAAATCTAATATTGTGGTATAAACCCTGTTTGGATTTAATACATTTTATAATTTTTTATATTTTTTTTTTAATACTTTAATAGAAATGTCATTCTCATATTCTTAGTTTTGAGATTTTCAGCAAGATTTACCTATATTATTTTATTATTTGATCTTTCAATTTTATAACAAAAACTTTTTTCTGCTACTATTTAAAACTTATCTTCATAATTATTACTTCAAGTATCTTCTTATTTTTTTGATAGATTTATGCTTTAATACTTTCTCCAAAAACCTTTATTTTGTCAAACAATATCATTATTAGACTTATAATAGATTTAATAATTTTCAAAAAAAAAAAAATAAATAAAATAAAATAAATAAAGAATAACAAGCTACCAGTACTTATTTTAAGTAACAACTCTTATTTCATATTGAAGAAATTTGGCAGTGCTATCTCTGCATATCTTACAACATTGCTAACAAATTCATAAAAAATATTTCAAATTTCAATAGGTTGAAAGTGGAAAATAAAATATCCATAAGTTGAAATTGGAATATAGAAAATCCACTGCGTTTCTGGTTCTAGATCTGTGTTAAAAAATCATCAGGACTCCCTAAGCGAAGGTAAACCATTCTGCTCTAAATAACTCAACTGGAAATACTCCCTAATCAAGTCTAAAGGTTAGTTCACTGATAACAGTAATGACCAAATAATAGCAAATCTATTAATAGTTCACTTAAAAGAAGAGAAAACTAAATGTTCCACTAAATGCTACTTCAATTCTCTAAGACTCATACTAACTAGACTATCTTTCTAAAAAATGTTTTAACAACAATAACAACAACATTACAGGACACGAACAACATGGTCACACACACACTTAGGCAAATGTCCTTGCATTAGTTTTTTTTCTTCTTCGTCATTTAAAAAATAATTACCTAAAAAAGTGACCTGCTGGGTGAAAATGAAAACAACAACAACACCAATACTAGATGTGTGAGGAAGTAGCTCATAATGCATGTGGTAAAAAAGTCAAACGGAAGATCATAAAATTGTAAAAAAAACTAGACGTTTTGGTAAAAAATGCAGCTAGGAAGTTAGGTAGCTGGTAAAAAACTGCTAGTGGTGTTTTTATGTTAGCGGGGGTGGTAAAACAAGGAAGTGTCATAGAGATTGTAAAAAAACGATAGATAAAAAACTGACCACAGTTTTTTATTACCTGTGGTCATTTGTTAAAAAAAGTTAAAAAATAGGTAACACAATTTGGCAACCAATAAAAAACGGATATGATCAGTAAACGTGTAAAAAAGGGTTGGAATATAATTTTATTTCCTAAATGTACATTTTTATTTAATTTTAATTATTAATAACAATTATTTATTTTCCCATAATAATTATACTTTTCCTTATTTTATCCCACTTATTAAATATTAAAATAAAAAGTAATTCAAATATAATTTTATTTAGAATGTTCGTTTTTTTATCATTTAATTTTATTTTATTTTAATATGTTATTTACTGTGTCATTTCCCCTCTGTAATCATTTATACTTCCCCTTTATTTGTTGTCATTAATCACTCCATTTCTCCTTTGGAAACCACTCAGTTGTTCTCACTCAACTCATTTCAACTCCTCTCCAATATATATACATATAACATCAATTTCACGTACCCATTACTTCCCTTTTCAGTTTTTTGTTAAACGGAAATACTCATCATTGCGTTTTGTAGGAAAGAGTAAGAGAGCAGTACTCTTCCACACACACTTTTGTAAGTGGCACTCTTTCGTGTGGCCACCAAAAAAAGGGGATGAATAGTCAACGGCAAACAATGAAGGGGAACCTCTCTGTGTTGCCTTGCTCATTGTTGTTGTTGTTGTTTTTGTATGAACGGACCCACATTCAAAGAACACAAGAGACACTGCTTGCTTATATATGTGTGATTGTATGTAAAAGACCCATCATTATGTGTTTTATATAAAACTCATGAAGAGCATCCACATCGTAAAATTTCAACGAAACGAGTGTGCGCCCTTTTCACGAACGAAAGCAACAGCAGCAAACTCGTCAAACGAATTTGAACTGCTTAAGGCGGCAAATGAATGAATGCATGAATGGGGGATAACTGTTGAGAGCACGTAACAACAACAACACCACAAAGACGAAGACGAAAAAGAAGAAGAGCTATCTGCTGGACTCCAATGTATTAGTAGTGTGCGTGTGATATTTACATACAAATATACATTTTAACGTACACTGAGATAAAAAAGAAACGGAAGTTCAAGCATGGGCCATTCGTTTTGTTGTTGTTAAATGATAACATAAGGAACGACAAAGAAAACAATTCACCACTCTCACTCACTTATTGTACGTGTGCTGTCTTGAGTTTGGAGCAAACAGTAAGAAAAGGGGAACTTTGATGGTTTGTGATGGATGTTTGGTTGGTTGGTTGTCGTTTGATGTATCAAAAGGGAAGGCATGAATACGAATGATTTCTTGTTGTGGAAGTGAGTGAATTATTTCTGTTAAAGAGCCAGAGCCAACGGAAAAAGGGGAAATGTTGTTGAGTTTATTTTTTAATTGATGGTTCAAAAGGGGAAATTAATGGAAATAGGTATTAGGAGAAGTGTAATTAATTTCCAAAATACAAAATATATTTAATAATTAATAATTAAAAATAAAAACTGAAATAAAGTAATCAAAAATAAAAATAATGGAAGAAAAGTATTAGGAGTAGTGTAATTAATTTAAAAGTTATAAAGACCATTACTTTAAAATATAAATTATTGAAAATTATTTTTAATTGGTTTTTATTATTTATTTTGAAAAACAGTAAGAATCAAATTTATCTATTTATGTAACTATAATCTAAAATAAATACTAGGAGAATTTTTATTTTAGTTGGTTATTATTTTTGAAAAATGAATCTAAACAATTTTGTTACCATTTATTGCGGAATTGACATTTGAAAGTGTGGACTGGCCATATCCTATATTTCCATTGGATCTAGGATTGATAGAAATGTTAATATACACGAAGTTTGACTTGTTTCGAATGTAATTATTAATTGTGTTGGTAGAAGTATTGGCTTTTGCCAAGTTTCAAGAGAATTGGATGCTTATTTGGAATCTTATGAGAGTTTTAATTATTCGAAAAATTTTGACCCGTTGTGAGAGAGGTACCAGAAGGAATTGTGGGAGGTTCTTGATGAGGTTGGACAATATTGTCAATATTAACACCTGACTTAGCACTGATAAAAATATTATTGAAAGATCTTGTCTTGTTCTATAAGATAAATAATTTTCTGTGAAAATTGTGACTTTTTATGGGGAAGGTACCAGACAGAGGGAATCCATATTGTCCATCTCTGATCTCCATCTAAGTTTGATAATAAAATACCGATGTACCAACTTTGGATCGAATTGAATATTCGCTTTGAGAGTTATCGCCCCTACCAGCCAGACGGGCAGACACGCCAAGATCAACTCAGAAATAACCTAAAACCGATTTGGTCCAAAGAGAGCGTTTTGGATGCATCAAATGTAGGCCATATGACCGAGGGTATAAAAAATAAATTAAAAACTTAAAAATTAAACAAAAAAATATTTTCCACACAACCTACTCTCGAATCATTGACATTTTAAAAAATCCCTAAGAAAAATCCCCAAAAGAAAAAAAAACGCCTTTGGTGTAGGAAACTAGATCTATTAGTATCGAATGATATTTACAAGTGAATGAGAATCATAGCCTCAATTCTTGCCTTTTCCAAAAAAATAAATAAATAAAATAACAAATAAATAAAAAAAATCATCATAACAAAATATTGCAAAGCTATCAGCACATTTTCAAGGACTCATCGAGTTCTAAATTCGGATTTGAATTCAAAAATTTTAAAATCAGGATTTGTTTATAAAATTATTAATTATTTAGGGTACAGGGCATTTGCTCTGTATACTCATATTTTACAATTATTAATATATAATTGTAATTTTTTCGTAATTCTCTATTCCCTTATTGTATTCCTCTGCCCAATCCCCGAACTAAATATCTTACTTTGATTTCTAAAAATCTCGTTATCAGATTGAAAACACATGATGCATCTAATATTACGTGACAATTTCCATCCAACATCCTCCGCTACGATAATATTCCGCATAAATTTACATAAATGTAATTTCCCCTTCAAGGAAATCTAAAATTACAACAATAACAACAAACCATCATATAATCAACAACACCGCGGCCAAGTGACTTTAACTACTACAGGCATTTTTATGAGTGTAATAAAAAAAATTAAAGCAGGCTACTCTAGTTTTTTGTAATCGTAAAGCCGCTAAGATTAAGTACAACAACAATTGCAACAGCACCTACGGAAAAGGAGAAATACAACAACAATTGCCCAGACGTTACAAATTTACATAACAAAAAGGGTAGGTAGCCGCCGAATGAACACGAAAGGCAGCAACAAAAAAACACCCAACCAACAGAGAAAAAAACAAGAGAAATGAGTGAAAAAACTACCTGTTTCCTTTTTAAAAAAGGCACACACACTACGAGAGAGAGCGTACCATACAAAATATGTGTGAGAGAGAGAAGAGTGAACACACGTACACGCATTACTTACTGAGAGTAACCCACTGAACGCAACGGAAGAGTGCATTTCTTTTACCATGTCCATGTGTATGCCTGTGTGTGTGTGTGCGTGTGAGTTGGTGAAAGCAAACAAGGGTTTGTTGTGTGAGGGTTGCTTAGGGCAAATGAGCATAACCAACTGCCACAGAGCAGAGAGTACATATACTCTGGCTGAGCAGAGTGAAAGTATCAGTTGTGATTTGCTTCTTTAACAGAGAACATCATCATCTAAGAATTAACCAAACAACATAACATTATAAAATAATACAACAAAACGCACACTCACACAGAAAACATAAAACAAATTTTTATAATAACTAAGTTTAATAAAAAAGGAAAATTTTCGAAAAAAAGTGTAACGTAATATTTTATAAACAACCAACAAAAAAGAAAAATAAACCAAAGGATATTTTTACACCACTCACACACATCATCACTCAAGCAAAGGATATTTTAAAAAAAAAGTGTATAAAATACAAGGATTGCCTCCAGAGCATATCATTTCTCAAGCAAACCTCAAGACGAAGACATCTAAGAACAAAAAAAGGAAGAATATTTTTTTAGTGTCTTAAGAAAAAACACAAACGGATTTACGAAAAAAAAACAAACGTGAAATACCTCTCACATAACCGAAAAATACCTCATTTTGTTTAAACAAAAAAAGAAAATTTGTGAACAACATTTTTTTTAACAAAAAACTACAACAAAGTACAAAAAGACAAGGATTTACCCAAGGATTATTTTGTGAACAACCCAAAAAAGAAAATTTCGTGTTTTTGACACGAAATTAAAAATTCGCTAAAAAACCCAAACACACACACATAACATGGCTATATCGCTGCTACAGGACGCACAAACAAGAAGTAAGTATTATTAAAAAAAATAAAAAAGTTATTAACAAAAAAAAAAACCCATCCTTGAACAAAGGATTCGAAAATTTTGTCAACATCACTAACTTTTTGTTTTTCTCTCTCTCTTTTCCTTTTAGCACTAGCCGCCGCATTAGCTGGCATGCAACAGCGCGAAGAAGTCGATCGCTCACTATCGCTATCGCCTCCCATGTCTGCCAACACCTCCGCCAACACAGCCATGTATCCTGGTCTACAACAAGCTGCCGCAGCCTCTGCCTTTGGCATGCTCTCACCCACACAATTGCTGGCCGCCAATCGCCAAGCAGCTGCTGCCTTTATGGCCGCCCAATTACCCATGTCCACATTGGCCTCCACCCTGTTCCCACATCATCCTGCCACACTGTTTGGATCCTGGGCCGCTGGTAATCCCGCCACTGCCGGTCTGGCTTTGGGCGCTCCTCACTCACCACCCGCCTCTCCCCACTCGCCCATCAATGTGAACACACCCAGCAGCGGCAAACATTCGCTGAGCATGACCTCGCCCACAGCCTCCATGCAATGCGACATGCCCGCCAAGAAGGCCCGCAAAATCAATGTCAAAAAGGATTTGATCTCGCCCAGCATGGAAATGTCCATGAGTGTCAGCGATATGTACAATATGCCTGGTCCCATTTCACCACCCTCATCTGGTTCGTCGCCCAACAGCTCCTCCCATGATGTGTCCAGCCCTGCTGGTGCCGGTGCCAAGGATGGTGCTTCCCGTGACAAGAGCTTTACCTGCAAAATCTGCTCTCGCTCCTTTGGCTACAAACATGTCTTGCAAAACCATGAACGCACCCACACCGGCGAAAAGCCCTTCGAGTGCCCCGAATGCCACAAGCGTTTCACCCGTGATCACCATTTGAAGACCCATATGCGCCTGCACACCGGCGAGAAGCCCTATCACTGCTCTCACTGTGATCGCCAGTTTGTGCAGGTGGCTAACTTGCGTCGTCATTTGCGTGTCCACACTGGAGAAAAGCCCTACACCTGTGAAATTTGCGATGGAAAATTCAGTGACAGCAACCAATTAAAGTCCCACATGCTGGTGCACAATGGCGAGAAGCCCTTCGAATGCGAAAAATGCCACATGAAGTTCAGGCGCCGCCACCACTTGATGAACCACAAATGTGGTGTGCAATCGCCCATTACTCCAGCCCTGAGCCCAGCCATGAGCGGTGACTACAACATCATGAACTGTGACCAGAAATCCTTCTATGGCTCCGAAGAATCAATGGAGGTCAGCAAGCCCTTGGTTAGCCATTCGATCATGCACTTGGCCGGTATTTCCCACATGGAAGAAGAAGCTCCCTTGGATTTGTCTGAGGATGGCAGCCAAACCGATGAAACCGAGGCCATGCGTTTCCGCAAGGCTAATGATATTCGTCGTGTCTTCCGCTTGCCTCCTCCCCAGATCATGCATGTGCCCAGCGATATGCCCGAACAAACCGAACCCGAGGACTTGAGCATGCACTCGCCCCGCCATCAAGTGGCCTCAAATCCCTCCTCAGCTGCCCAGAGCCCCGAACCCATGCTCATGATGCAAGATGATTTGGACTTGGATGAATTGGATGATGCTGCCACCATGTATATGCGCCAACAGCAACACCAACAACAGCTCAAACATGAACGCATGGAATAAGCAAGCGATCATTATTCTCATCCTTTACAACGAAGACAATTCCAAGAATTCTTAGTCATGACGCAAATCCCAAAGATTGTAACCAAACTCGAATTAGCAACTCCAGGCATTCTCCATCAAATGGAAATGTGCTCCGGGCAAAATTTCTAAAATTTTGTGCTGCCAAGCAAAAATGAAAACGCATGCTGCATTATCCTGCACCCAAGACGCATCAACTCAAAACAGGTCTAAAACTAAATGAAATCCCCAAGTACAACTCGAAAACAAAACAAACAAAAACCAATTTATCCTAGAACGTAAGTTGAAACAAACAAACCAAAACCAATCAATTGCACATAGAAAAAACATTTAAATTGTACAAAGAACAACAACAAAAACGAAATTTGGTTTCTAACAAAACAGTGCCATTTATATTTAAGTTTTATTTTTAAGTTTATCATTTTTTATTTTTTTATTTTTATTATTATTTTATATTTGAACGTTGCCTCAAGATTGTATATATTCGAAACCAATCAAAAAAGGAAATGCATTTGTAAATAGCCAACCCCCAATTTGAATTGTACATAAAACAAAGAAAATTAATTTTCCTTTTTTCAAAATTGCACATATGACAAAGAAAATTATTTTTTATTATTAATTATATATATATATATTTTTTTTTTATTACTTATTAATTAGTTGTTTAAGTTGTAGTGTGGTAAACATTTATTTTTAAATCAAAAAAATTCTTTAAGAAATTTTTTTTCTTAACCAATCAAAATTAACTTTAAGTTTTATTTTTTTGAAAAATATTTTGAAAATTTGCAAAAATAATAATTGTTTCTTTCTGATTATAAACTAAAAAAAAGAATTACATTGTTTTTATTATTATACTTATTATTGTTTTTTTGTAAAAGCAAATTAGTTACAATTGATGATTAACTAGGTGTGGATTTGATGTAAGTAACAATGGAAAATATGGAAAAAATACAAGAATTTTAAATAAAAAATAATAATTGGAAAATTATTTGAATCAAAAAAAAAAAAAACTTGTGCTCTTTTTATTTTTATTTCTTTCGTTATCAAAATTTTGAAATTGGGAAAAAATGTAAGAGGGTTATTTTGAAAAAAAATAATAATAATATGGGAAGTGATGGCTTAAAAAATAGAAATATATTTCATTCATTAAAAAATCAAATAAATGAATTAAAATTAAATAAAAATATTGAAATTTTAATTAAAAAAAAGAAATTAAATTAAATTTAAACTTATGTTTGTTTCTTGAATATTCTAAAAAGAATACTTTCATTCCCTTTTTGAAAAAAAAATAATATTTTTTATATGATTCTGAATTAAAAAAAAATAATAATTGGAATATCAGTAATTTTTTATATTTTTATTCAAGAAACTATTTTCTTTTTGATATTTAAGTCAAATGTTTACAAAAAATATCAAAAAAAGTTTGGTATCTTGAGTTTCAAAATAATAAAAAAATATTTAAAAAAAAATATTTAATTTTTTTAATGCAACAGCATTTATGGAAACATTGAGAATTTTCTCCAACAAAAAAGTAATAATATTATTTTGTTTAGGATATTCAAGAAATTTAAAATATTTTACTTTCTTTACAAAGGAGAGCATAAGATTTTCATACCAAATTCTTGAAAAATTTATAAAAATTTCGTTTCTTTTACATTTTTCAATGTTTTTTCATTCAGAAAACAATTTCTTTTTTTTGTGAAAAAAAAAAGAAATATAAAAGAAGCAGAATCCATAATTTAATAAAATATCGATTATCGATATTTAATTTCAGAAAATATGTTTGTTAGAAAAAATAAATGGAGTAAAAGCCTCGATTTAATAAAATATGTAGAATATTGTTTCAAAAAATTTTTAAAAATATTTTTTATTATATTTTTTTATTAGTTGCAAGGCACAAATGTCAAATTCAAAGGCCTTAAATTTTTCTTTAAAAAAGAGAGCATACATTTTCCGTTATTATTCTTATCACAACTTATAATAAAAAAATAATTAAAATAAACTCAAAAAAAAAAAAAAATTATAAAAAAATTTGAATATTTTTTTAAACAAGAAATCGAATATTTTCCATTATTATTCCCATCAAATTAATATCCATTTTAAAACACCTTATATTGAATGCTTGTTATGTTCGTTCGTTTTTTGTTCGTTTGCATGTTATCTTCCTTTTGAAATTTTATTTAAATGTTCATAATTGTTACCCCCCAAAATAGACTGCGTAGAGACCGCCATCGAATGTCCTAACGCCAGAGAAAATAATTTACAGCTCCAAAAAATCAGAAATCTTTTCATAAAACATAACCTAGAAACTTGCCTTAATATTTGCCAGAAAAAAACTAATTCTCAAGGTTAGAAATTACTTTTTTTATGAATGATAGAATTTCGTCAATTTGATACCATACTTGACATAGTCACCTTTCCACATCATATCGACATCGTTAACAAGTTTTAGCGATTTAAAATATATCGGTGAAAATTGTCTGAATTCTCTAAATCGTAAAATTACATAATTATAATAGAGCATCGACCTTGAAAGGTAGAATAGACTTCCAAGCGGACCGATATCCAATGTCTGACAACAAATTTCCAGATGTCTTGTTTCACTTGGACTTTCCATCCCAATTCTCTTCTTTCTCGATGGAGCAACATAGTCCATTCTCATGAGAGAATATCAAGAGAGTGAAGATAAAAACTGATTTTTCTCAAAAAAAAAAAAAAATAAATAAATAAATAAATAAAAAAATAAAAATTTGAAAAAAATCTCAGAGAACAGAACAATACAAAAACGAGTCGTAACATTTTTGAATATTTCCATAGATGTTTCTTAATTCCTGGCTCCAAAAATGACAAAAATTGCATATTCCGGTCCATGTCTTTGTATAGGCCCCAATATAACGGTAACTCCCTATATTTCCTACTTTTATGACTTTAGCATTATTATTCAACAATCTTTATACCCTCAGCCATATGCCTAGAGGGGGTATATATCATTTCATACGACCAAAAACGAGCCTCATCGAAATAATCATTTTGACCCCAGGTCTCATGGGAAAAAATCCGTTTCAGGACATTTGAAGTTGATCTAGGTGTGTCCGTCTGTCTGTATGGCTTTCTGGTGCGCACAATAACTATTAAAGGGATAATCTATTCGGTCCAAACTTGATATATCGTAATATTATTATCAAACTTAGATTGAGTTCGGAGATGGGCAACATCGGTGCACTGCGTCTGGTACCAGCACAAAAGTCGAATTTTTCAAAAAAAAAAATTTTTTTTTTTTATTTTGCTGTACAGAAAGGAAAATGATAACCTGATTTTGCTTCAACTTTGCAAATGCTAATATTTTGCATCAGGGCTAGGTGCGAACATGGACAATAACGGTTTACTCCACCAAGTACCTCCTTCAAAAAGGGTCAATATTTTGAATAAATTTAATTCTTATAAAATGTGATATAATTACTACCGATTGTCTTCAAATTGCACACATCACAATATCTTTATTAATCCATGGTCTGATATGAAGAAGGAATATATCGGTCCACTCCTTCTGGTACCTCTCCCACAAAGGGTCAAAATGTTGAATATCCATGCAGCTCATAAAACGCGAATGTAACATCCGATTTCATTCCGACTTGGCACATCTCAATATTTCTATCAATACTAGATCTTTTATAAAGAAGGTAGAGGTACCTCACCAAATTGGATATAAATGTTCGATTTTCTTGTATTTTTGGCCATACCAATATTTTTATCTGTATTAGAGGAAATATGAAAATGGAATACTTTGGTCGACTATATCTGGAACATCACGCACATTTTAAAGTTTTTTAAAAATTATCATATTTCGAGTTTGAATTATCGATCCAAGTCACCTTTCGGTTGGAAGAAACAGAAACAGACATTTACTGGAACCCAAAAAATAGATTTTTTTTTCCGAATTTTTCGTTGATCTGCAAGTTATTTAAAAAGTATCAACGCCATTTTGGGTAACATTATATTGAGCGTAATTTTAATATTTTAAGGAGATAGTGATATGTTTGTGGTTTTATTTGTTTTAGCTTAAAGATCTGAAATTTGCTGCTGTTCTCTACGAATTGTTACAGTTATTTTTAACATTAAACGTTCAATCAAATCAATGAAAAATATTGAAATTTATAATTTTTATTTTTATTCATTTTTTTATTTTTACTAAATTCATCATTTATTACATTTTAGCGCTTTATTATTTTTTTTGTTTATTCAATTTTAATTAAATATTTTTTATTTTTTTCTATTTTTTTAACCCCCAACTTTTCTATTATTTGTTATAAAATATTCTTACAAATATAAAAAAAAACATTTTGCAATATTTTTGAACAAAGTAAAATAAAAAACCAAACAGGAAATATACAAACCAAATACCTCCAATACCTCTTCGATGAATGACAAAGAAAGCAAACCCCTCAAAGAAGCTACAAACAGGGTTTATCGAAATACAAAAAATCAACTTAAAGAATTTATCTAAACATAGAATAGCCTACCAATACCTACAAATTTTTGTACATATTCATTTCCCTCACCTACTCGTGTGTGTAATTAAATATAAGTGTAAATAATTCAACAAAAAATATATACCTCATTAATTTAATATCGAAAAAATATAAAAAAATATTTTGAATGTAAATAATTACTTAAGTAAATAAGAAGTATATAGGAAAATTTCTCTGAAGGTGTGGAAATTTATGGTGGACTTATTTTGAATTTTCAATAATTGAGAATTACGAAATGTTGAGACTTTGTAAACTAAATTCATGTATTCGATGTAGTGTAACCACTGTAGGCAATGTATTTTACAAATGAGCTAGACATTTTCATGAGAAACCTAAAAGTATGTCCCAAAAAGTGTTTAGAAGCGATATTTTAAAATTGTCCTTAAAGATCGCCTATTTTAAAATATATATTTAAAATAAATTCTTTTTCTTGGAAATTCCTTTTTTGCAAAAATCAAAAAGTTCGCCATGTATTCCATTCCTTCTATAATCTACAAAAAAAATAAACCACACTGTCATTTTCTCTTTCTCTATCCCTATTATATCTTTCCTCAAACTCATAATAATTGTAATTTTTATAGTAATTTGTGAAAATCGTTTGTTTATTTAACAAAAAACAAAAAAAGTGTATGGTATGAAAAGTTCCTCAAATTAATGTATAAAAAACCCCCTGAAGAAAAACGCCACTTTTCGACAGAAAAAAAAGGTGGAGTTTTATGGGGTTTTTATATAGGCAAATAAAAAAATATATTTTTTATTTTCCCAAGAAAACAAAAAAAAAAAACACAATAACAACATTTTAAGTTTAACTTTAAACAAAACAGTCTACGGAAAAATAAATTTAAAAAATTAAGAAAAAAGGGGTAAAAAATAAAGGAGACATATGGCGGATAAATCCTTCTCTTATGGAAATTATGAGAAAGATTTTCTTGCCCTTCATTTCGAAAATCCTTTTCATAATAACAAAAGAAAAAACCCTCTTCAATTGTAAATTGTAAATAATTATAAAAAAATTAGCCAAAAAAGTTTAAACTTAATTACAAAAAATTAAACATTTATAAATGTGTCAATTTTTATATAATAAAAAAAAACGTTTCTTTCGACATTGTGCAATATCAAATAATAATAATTATAAACAATAAGTGTATTAGAAAAATAATTTGTTAAAATGGATAAAAACAAAAAAAAATTAAATTCTTTGCACAAAAAATAATTTAGGTCAAATTTTATATAATTAAAACTAAAAACCTTCAAACAATCACATAAAACAATATACATGCATACATATATATGCATATGTACTCTAATGCAATATATAAAATTGTAAAAAAAAAATAATTAGTCAATGTTTTGTTTTATAATTGTATAATTGTTTCCCAATAAAAGTCATTATTACTAATCGAATACCCCCCTCCCAACCACTCTCCCCCCTCACTAATAATAAGATTACCAATGTAAACTTAGCTATACGATTTTTTCTAGTTCTAAGCTATTAAGTTATTTACTAAAAATAATATATAATTTAAATGAATTTAATAATGTTTGCAATATATGCATTTATGAATTAAACAAACAAATCAACATTAAAACATAATAAATTATTGTGTTAAATTGAATTCAAAGGAAAAAGAAAAACAAATTGCTGTTTTATTTATCTCGACCACTTGCAACTGCTCATTGGAAAACGGTGTCTTTAAAGACACAAACAATTGTTTGTGTTTCTTGGGGGTTGTTGGACAACACGTACGCATCATAGGGGTGAGTTGTGTTGTTCATTTCATGCATTATGGCGACATCTATTGGTGATTGCTTGAGTTAACTGTGTTAAACACAGTGGTGCTCAACGGAAAAATAAAAAAACAAATAGGGTAAGTGCGCCTAAGTTCGGCATGTCCCAGTAGTCAGCAGTTTTGAAATTTAAGCTTAAATAACTAAGAATAGAATTGACCAAATAATGAAATAATTGCAAAAGAACGTCAACAGTGTTCTCCGCTCTCTTTCTGTAAAAAACTATGAGCTCCCATCATTTATTACGAGAGAATAACGGTTTTCGTCAGTGAGTGTCTTCCAACGCGTGCGATAGTGTTTGTTTGTAAAGAAAAAATTAGTGGTGGCGTCAACATAAGGAACAGAAAAAAAGAGATTTGCCAGTAGTCGGCAGGGGTGTCGATTACTAGAAAAATATAAATTTTGACCAATTTCACCAAAATTTGTGAAAAGTATTCAAAAATAATACAAAACAAGTAAGCAAAGGCTACAGTCGAGCGGGGCCGACCGTTGAATACCCTACAACACTATAATAAACGATACAGTTTATATAGGCGAGATACTCGAAAGAATTCCACAAGATATTGTGACAAATAATAAAAGAAAACCATCAGGTTTCGTTCTCTAATTTTCGAATAATAGCAACTTAAACTAATTTGCTCATTTCCAATTTATTGGTAGATGTTGCACGTAAATGGTCTTCCTAGATCTGGAACCAATATTTCCCAAAGACCTTTAATCTCTCAGAAGTGGCAAATGATTAACATTTATTATTGTTTTTGACTGAAACGCATCTATATAGATACCGCCATTTGACTTATTCTTCAACGAAATCAGCGTTAACGAAATAGTCAGAAGTGCGTCTTTCCTGTATTTGTGAATTCTCCGAAAAGTCACTGGAATGGACATTTTCGTATTTTGTCTACAAAAGTTGGCAAACTCCTTTACATTTTGAATATTTTTGGATGGCCATCCAAAACTGCTTGGCTTTTGCAATGTCCGGTAACCCCATTCAAATGTGCGTGAGGATCGGGCGATAATTACGACCTCCTGACAATTTTGCAGTTTTTTGGTCCATTTCAACCCCTAAATAAATGGCGATCATCTCCAAAAAGAGTAGGCTTCTATTCTGACCCTCATCTTATCCCCATGCAAAATTTCGTAAGGATCGGGCCATAAATGCGATCTGTATATGATATCCTGATATCCTAACTACTTAGTTTTGTTAGCTTAGAAATATTACCAAATGTTTAATTCAAAATGAAAATATGCCAAAAATATGACAAAATTGAAAAAATATGAGAAAATATTACAAAATCAATATTTTCATCTTTAAAGAGATATTTTTATGCGATTTTTGAGACGTTTTTTCTTTCCTGCCAAGAGGCCATTCTGAATTAATGAGAACTGTCGAAATCAGTTCAGCCGTTCTCGACATATATGAGATCTTTCAAGCATATCCTCTTTGATAGACATATATATCACATGTATTTGCTATATATTCGATTTTTTGGATCTTAACATCAATGTAAAGATCAGAAGTAACCTTGTCAAGGCTTTGTGATTTCGCCGGGATTTAAAATATTCGCGGTTTAATGAAAAATTTTGAATTTTTTCAACAAAAAAGATATGGCCTACTTTACCCGCTAAACATTATCCGATGACCACCCAAATTGGTTGACTTCTTCCCCGCCCTAAACTCTAGCTACATGCGAAATTCCGTCGATTGGTCTATAATTGCGACCTGTATAGCTACTGCAAAATCCGACATTTTTTTCAGTATTTGGTCCATTTCCACCCCTAAACATTTTGCGATCATCTCCAAAAGAAATAGGGTTCTATTCTGACCCTAGCCCCACCTCCATTCTAAATTTCGTGAAGATCGGGCCATAATTGCGACCTGTAGAGTGATTACAAATTAACATGGACAGACGGACGGACGGACATACATAGCTAGATCGACTCAGTTCGGCGAGATAGGAAGATCCATATATACTTTCCTATGTGGGAAATCAATATTTCGTGGTGTTACATAATTTTTGGCCCAATCAAACTTATAATACCCCCAACACATAGTGTTGTAGGGTATAAATATACAAAATAATATTTTGAAAGATTGAAAAATCGAAAATCCTAAAAGTGCCGACTAATGGTACACTTACCCTATAGAAAAAAAATTATTTTATGGATAAATATGGATTTAACTAAAAAATCATTACTGAATCTGACAAATGATAACATCGATTACATCATTGGTACATTGGTAACTGTTGGTGGTTAGGAGAGCGATATGATCTGTTTTCGGTAATTCGTACTTAAAAGTGCTAAAATCTATGTTTTTGCCATAAAATGTTATACCCCCACCTTTGTATGGAGGGTATATTAAGTATGTCATTCCGTTTGTAACACCTCTAAATACACATTTTAGACCCCACAAATGTCGATTTAGCGATGTCCGTCCGTCTGTAGAAATCACTCTAGCTTCTGATCGAATTGAAGTAGATTAATAAAATTTTACTCAAATGTATATTATGTCTGCAGGACTTTTGATATTCGAAATGGGCCATGTGGGAGATTGTCTGTGCAGGTCCACGTCTTCGTATAGCCCCCATATAATGGTACCCCCCGATATTCGGTATTTTAATCAATATAGAGACATTATTTACCGGAACTATTTCAAATTTTGTATATGAAGTTTGTAATGAATACTACAGCCTATGCCAAAAAATTGTCTATAATTAAAAATGTTGCGTATTCTGGACCACCTCGTCGTATAGACCCTAATGTACGGGTCGAAATAAGAATCCTATTCTCTTCAAATTTCATACATCCCAATATTCCTATTATCACAAATCGGGGTCAACATTTTTGAAAAATTGTAATTCTCATGAAAAGCGAAATGGACAATCGATTCTATTCAAATTTCAAATATCCCAATATTTCTTCCAAGACAAAATCTGGTGTGAAGATGATAGATATCGACCTACCCCTTTTGGTACCTCCCCTACAAAGGGTCACAATATTTATGTCTCTCTTAAATTGCATAACAAGTAGGCGATTCTTTTTTAACTGGTGTATCAAATATTTCTCCTAACCAAATATCTGATGCGAATATGGAATTTATCGGCCCATTCTGTCTAGTACCTCCACCATAAAAGGGTAAAAGTTTTATTATAAAAATTCGATTTTTTTAATACTTCCGTCCACTCGATCTGATACCATACGCACATTTTAACATTTTCCAAAAAATCACATCTCAAATAAAGTGATAGAAGTAGTCGATATTGCCCTAACCTGGTACGTCGCAACATTTATATCAGACTTATGTCAGATTCAAAACGGACAATATTGACCCACTCCTTTGGTAACTCTCCTATAAAGGTTTTCGAACAACCATAATGCAAGTCAAAGTATGTTTTAATAAACTTAGATTTTTTAACCTCTTTCGGTATTGTTTTCTAAAGAAGAATTACGCACATATACATATACATTTCCATATAACCACTTAAAATTAATTTTCAATGATTTATTATTTAAAGATTACAAATTATAACAGCTCTCAAGGCCATAATACGTATTCCAAAAAGGATCATAGTTGCCATCACCTACTTCACATAAATTCTTAATATAAACGTTTACTTGTTAGGGGAAGCATATATTCGGTATCATATAGTCGGCCTCGCCAGGACTTTCCACTTTTCTTTACTGTAGTGTAATTCTCTAACTCATTTTTTGAGTTACCGACAAAAATCGTTAACTTTGAACCCCAACATTTTGATATAAAAAATATATTATGGTTGACATCATTGGTGTCTATCGGTAGCTTTAAGCCACTACTTTGATTTCGTCGCTAACTTACCGAAAAATTTCGTTATTTTCCGAAATTATAACCAATATAATTTTACCGATTTTTGTTCAAAAAATGAGTTAGAGAATTGCACTACAGGTTAATATATTTTTCGAATATAATTTTCCTTAAAACTATAATACTTCGATATATAATTTATCCTGAGATTTGTAGTGAAATTTTTTGCAGAAGATATAATTTTTTTTTAACTTTTTGTCTAAAATAAAATTTTATGTAACCTTCATGTACGGCAATCATATTCGACAATAACATAAACTGCTGAGAAGTGTCAATAATATTGTAATTTTTGTCCGAATTATATATCAATCAAAAATCTAGCTGAACTGTTCAACAAAAAGAGAAACCTCAAATATATTTTCGATTCATCTTTAAATCACACTCTTCTCTATGGCACCTACACACCCGCAACTTACCAAAATCTACTTCCCTAAAAAAACAGCCTTTGAGAAATTCTATAAGTTTTGCACGTTCTGCGAATGCTTCTGCTTTCAACATTTCAACATTTCCCAGTTGCCAACCGCCACACCCCACAGAAAAGCCTTTCCCTTCGAAGCAGCCTCACCAAAAAAAAAAACAAAAAAAAAAAACGACGACGAAAAGAAAGAAACAAAATGACATCTCTTAACTCGTACACATAAATTTAAAAAAAAATCAACCCTTAAATGTTGGCTGAGAAGGGAAGGAACAAACACCCAAACGATTGGTGGGGGGTTGGGGAGAAACGCTGTTTCCATCCAAAAGCTTGCTTGCCGTTGGATAAAAGTTTATTGTACGATTTTTTTTTGGCCAACGTTGTAGCAGATGTAGACAAAGTATCGGCAACGAGGCTGATGCCACTGTCAAAGGGGTCGCAGGTGCAGAGCTGGGTGAGGAGAGGAGAGGGTTTTTTAACGTTCCTTCAACAGAAACACAATGTCACTCTCTTCCTCTTTTGTGATGGTGATGATGATAAATACAAGCAAATCCCGTAAAGCAGCCGAAATGCTCTCCCAGGGATGGGTAGCAACAAACAACAACAACAAAAAAACGGCATGGGTTATGGCGCGCTGTATTCCTTAAAAGCGAAAGCATATGCAAATGAGTTCCACACGCACACACACACAGCCTGAGTATCTAAGGCACAGACACAGGAACATCAACAGACATAATATAACCATTCGTGCCATGGAAAATCTTAAAAAAAGCAAATCGTTTGGGGGGAGGGCAAAAAGAGTTTTGCTTTACTTCTTTGTGCCTCGACGGGCCATGGCTGGTGGGGTTTGGCAGTGATAAAAGGATTTTTCAAGTCTTCTTTTATTTTTCGCGCGCATATATTTTTTATGGCTTTTCGTTTGTATTGCGTGCGGGTGTATTAAGCGAGCATGCTTTGAGAACTTTTCCAAGTTTAGGGTTGTCTTGTACATTATTCCCTCTGTATCCTATGCCCGCTTGCCGCTGGGGTTTTTTGTATTCCCAGAAAAAACACGGGACGAGAGAAGTTGTCATTTTGCATAAATTACGAAAGGAGTAAAACGGAATTGTTTCTACGTGTGTTTGTGAGTGTATTGGTTGGGCTTGTGGCACAGGATGTTGGTATGTCTGTCTCTGTGAGTGCGTGTGTTTGTGTTTGTTTGCTTGTTTTTTTGTCTCTTTTGTGTAATGAAAGTATAATGCTTCGATGCTGTTTTAATTTTCGTACATTTTCTTTTTAACTTTGTTTCATGTACCCTACGGAATGTAATAGTGAGTTGACTCTGGATTAGTTAAAAAAAGGAATAAAATTCCAAAATCTCATCCTCGAAACTACTTGAAAATTCAATCGCTTTACATGAATGCCTAACAAAAATCTGCTATAGACGACTTAGCTAAAAATTCGTTTTTATACCCTACACCACATAGTGGTTAGGGTATTATGTTTTTGTGCATTTGTTTGTAATATGGGGAAGGAAGCGAGATAGACCCATAGTTACTTTTGAGGATCTTCATTGAAACACTTTCTGAGTCGATTTATGCATGCCAGTCCTCGTCCGTCCGCCTGTACATGTATTTCTGAGAACAAAATACAGGTCGCATTTATTATCCGATTGAGATGAAATTTTCCAAACAAGGCTCAAGGACGAACCCTATTGGAATGGGTGACTAATATCAGCCGAAATGGAGGGGATAGTGGCACTTCCGACGGAATTCAGCCTAAAAGCAAGTGCTTAAAATTTTGGGGAATATCTGATCAGAAGTAGCTATGGCTCCCATATATATGTTTCATCCGATTACGGACTTTAAATCCCTTTTCTTTATGACGATTGAATTCAAGTGGTCTGGACCACGGACCCAAACCGATTGCGTGGGTGTTCCCCTAAAGTAGGAAAATATCTCAACGGATTGGTATCCAGAGATTTTGTCCATTGTGTGCTGGAAATGAAGCGAGGAACCTCATTTTGTAACCACTCTTGGGTGGCGCGTGCTCAGTGCGAAGGTGTTGAGTCCTGTTCCAATGTCCAAGGTCTGCGGACAAAATGTTTGCGTGCCCAAGGCTTTAACACATCCTTCAGAATATTTTCGCGATAGTATCGCTATATATTTTTTTTTTAATTTTATTGAGTGAAAGCAATATATGTCGTAAATAGCATCAAATATTAGAATAAGTTTAGACTTGTTCGAATTGGTCACATTTGCCACGAATTAGGGCCTTTCAACGGCCAATGAAACCGCCACGCGCTAAGTGTTGCCGAGGTGTTGCTCTGCGGAAATTTGAATCATTCCCGGCGAAGCGCTTGCTTGAGGTGATCGACACTTTGGCATTTTTTAGTGTCAACCTTGCTTTCCAAAATACTCCAGACATAACGGATGATATGTGGAGATTTTGGTGGCCATTGTGCGCTGGAAATGAAGCGAGGAACCTCATTTCGTAACCATTCTTGGGTGGCGCGAGCTGAGTGCGATGGTGCTAAGTCCTGTTGGAATGTCCAAGGTCGGCGGCCAAAATGTGTGCGTACCCAAGACTTTAATACACCCTCCAAAATGCTGGAGAGCTCTAACGATAGCCACTTGTGGTTTTCCAGCCAAATATAAAGAAATGACACTATCACGCTTGATCACGATCCATCACGAATAACTTTTTTTCTAGAAAATTCTCACCAAAATGCTTTTGTACGCTTGTAAACAATATAATGAGCTGTCACTGGAATAATTTTAACAGCCGTCGGACTAGTGGCATAGAAATAACAGCCGTCTGAAATTGGTTGCAGTCCTTTCATCAGGGACATAAGCAGGATAGAAACCTCTGGGACTCAAACCCCTCCGAAATGGTTACTTTTCTGCATTTTTTGCCTATTTACCATGGTAGAGTTTTTTTATACCCTCCGCCATAGTATGGAGGGTATATTAAGTTTGTCATTCCGTTTATAACACCTCGAAATATACATTTTAGACCCCACAAAGTGTATATATTCTTGATAAGCATAAAATTCTGTGTCGATTTAATAATGTCGGACGTCTGTATATCCGTATGTGGAAATCACTTCAGCTTCCGAACGAAATGAAGTAAGTTGATAAAAATTTACTATAAGGTGTATTATGTCTGCAGGACTCTTGATGTTGAAAATGGCCCATGTAGGTCCACGTCTTCGTATAGCCCCCATATAATGGTACCTCTCGATATTCGATATTTTGATGATTTTAGCGACATTATTTACCGGAATTGTTTTAAAAGTGGTATTTGAATTTTGTAATGGATGCTACAGCCTAAAACAGAAAATGGGTCATGTAGGTCCACGTCTTCGTATAATCCCCATATAACGGTACCTCCCGATATTCGGTATTTTGATGATTTTAGCGACATTATTTACCGGATCTATTTCAAATTTAGTATTTGAAGTTGGAAGGGAATACTACAGCCTATGACAGTAAATTGTCTGTGCAGGCCAACGTCTTCATATAGCCCCCATATAACGGTATCTCCCGATATTCGGTATTTTGATGATTTTAGCGACATTATTTACCGGAATTGTTTTAAAAGTGGTATTTGAATTTTGTAATGGATGCTACAGCCTAAAACAGAAAATGGGTCATGTAGGTCCACGTCTTCGTATAATCCCCATATAACGGTACTTCCCGATATTCGGTATTTTGATGATTTTATTTAACGGATCTATTTCAAATTTAGTATTTGAAGTTGGAAGGGAATACCACAGCATATGATAGAAAATTGTCTGTGCAGGCCAACGTCTTCGTATAGCCCCCTATAACGGTACCTCCCGATATTCGGTATTTTGACGATTTTAGCGACATTATTTACCCGAACTATTTTAAATTTTTGTATTTGAAGTTCGTAATTGAACTGGGTCATGCACAAATCTACTCAGAATTTTTTTATGCAGATCAATAAAAGGGACTATTGTATAATCTCGTTCTCATTTTCATGTTACATTCATTTCTCTGGTTTAATACCCTACTCCACTGTGTTGTGTAGAATATAAAAGAATTGTATATTCCATCTTTGCATCTGTATAGCGATATCTTAAATTCGTCTAAGTCCAACTAGCACCACTCTCTAATATATTAATGATTTTTTTCTTAAAGGCAACGGCGAATTTAAATTGAGTACAAAAAAAAACCAACAGCAAGGAAATAAGAGAGCTTCTCCACCAACACCCCCATGCCAGCACGAAAAACATGGAGAACAAAGCAAAAGGATAAATAATGAGCTGGCGTTTTGAGAGGGCTGCGGAGAGAAGAATGAAAATGTTTTAAATGAAAAATGTCACTGTAAAGCAAAATTATTGCCTTTATTTTTCTTAATAAGCCCAAGATGCTGTACCCAAAAATCTAAATCAACCACCCTTCGCGCATAGGCATACAATCGATCAAATGTAAACATTAGTCCTGGCAAGGATTTAAATGAAAAATCAAAAGTAAGTGACATTTATTACATAAGACGCTGGCCGCGGGGCAGAGAAATGATTTTCATTGGAAATGGCCTTGGTTGTAATTGCTTCGCACTTTCGGTTAATGAGAAAGGTTCACATGCAAATTTGCGCTCTCTCTCTCTCTCTATTTTCCCATTTTCCCACTCTCTTGCTTGCTTTTTATTGTTGTTAAATGTCAATTCATAATTTATGGGATATCCTGTGTCGTTAACTCAACTGTCAAAGGGGGATCTCATTTGCAACGCTTGCTTGTCGTTGTTGTTGTTACAACCACAATTAGCCAAGGCATTGAAAGGATTCGCATCGAAACAAAATAATTTCAATCGTTTGCCAATTATTTGCGAAGTGGAAAAGCGAAACACACACCGACCGACCGGCAGACAGACAGACACGCAGTTTACAATTTTGCAAGAAATTTGCTCGGCAAACACAAAAACAAAGCATTGCGAATTTTGTTACAACAATCGTTTTTGTTGTTGCCGGATATGTTTTTCCATTGATTTGCAAGGACATGTACTTGCGAGGCGAATTGTATGGAACGGAAAGAAATTGCTTCAAATGTAAATAAACATTTTCAGCAGGACATGTGTTTTACGCGCGCAAATATGGTGTTCTGCTTAACTGGCGGTAGTTGTTACAACAACAACATAAGAAGCAAGGACTATGAATTCCTGTAACCTTCCTATAGAGAGTCAGAACGACAGACAAACAAACTGTAAAAATTGCCAACAATGAATGAAACAGAAAGTCAGCATGAAACGACGTCTATGTCTAGGTCTTTACACAAACCAGTTATTTATAATACTAATCTGCTCGGAATTGGAGCAAGAATGGAAGGACTTGATTTATCAGCAGCAGTAGAGTGCAAGAGACACAAAGAACAACTGTGAGAATGTGTTTGAGAATCAAGGACAACGTGGCCTTACACAACATTGCAAAAATATTTAAGGAAAATTTTTAAAATGGCCATAACTCCTTAAATATTAACATTTCGGCGTTTTTAGCTATTATTTGTGATCACTTTTCTAGGCATGAATTATTCAAAACTTTAAAATGGCCATAACTCCTTAAATATTAACATTTCGGCGTTTTTAGCCATTATTTGTGATCACTTTTCTAGGCATGAATTATTCAAAACTTTAAAATGGCCATAACTCCTTAAATATTAACATTTCGGCGTTTTTAGCTATTATTAGTGATCACTTTTCTAGGCATGAATTATTCAAAACTTTAAAATGGCCATAACTCCTTAAATATTAACATTTCGGCGTTTTTAGCCATTATTTGTGATCACTTTTCTAGGCATGAATTATTCAAAACTTTAAAATGGCCATAACTTCTTAAATATTAACATTTCGGCGTTTTTAGCTATTATTTGTGATCACATGAAATGATCAAAACTTAAAGATGGCCATAACTTCTTAAATATTAACATTTCGGCGTTTTTAGCTATTATTTGTGATCACTTTTCTAGGCATGAATTATTCAAAACTTTAAAATGGCCATAATTCCTTAAATATTAACATTTCGGCACTTTTAGCTATTATTTTTGATCACTTTTCTAGGCATGAATTATTCAAAACTTTAAAATGGCCATAACTCCTTAAATATTAAAATTTCGGCGTTTTTAGCTATTATTTGTGATCACTTTTCTAGACATGAATTATTCAAAACTTTAAAATGGCCATAACTCCTTAAATATTAACATTTCGGCTTTTTTAGCTATTATTTGTGATCACTTTTCTAGACATGAATTATTCAAAACTTTAAAATGGCCATAACTCCTTGAATATTAACATTTCGGCGTTTTTAGCTATTATTTGTGATCACTTTTCTAGGCATGAATTATTCAAAACTTTAAAATGGCCATAACTCCTTAAATATTAACATTTCGGCGTTTTTAGCTATTATTTGTGATCACTTTTCTAGGCATGAATTATTCACAACTTTAAAATGGCCATAACTCCTTAAATATTAACATTTCGGCGTTTTTAGCTATTATTTGTGATCACTTTTCTAGGCATGAATTATTCAAAACTTTAAAATGGCCTTAACTCCTTAAATATTAACATTTCGTCGTTTTTAGCCGTTATTTGTGATCACTTTTCTAGGCATGAATTATTCAAAACTTTAAAATGGCCATAGCTCCTTAAATATTAACATTTCGGAGTTTTTAGCTATTATTTGTGATCACTTTTCTAGGCATGAATTATTCAAAACTTTAAAATGGCCATAGCTCCTTAAATATTAACATTTCGGAGTTTTTAGCTATTATTTGTGATCACTTTTCTAGGCATGAATTATTCAAAACTTTAAAATATCTATAACTCCTTAAATATTAACATTTCGGCGTTTTTAGCTATTATTTGTGATCACTTTTCTAGGCATGAATTATTCAAAACTTTAGAATGCCCATAACTCCTTATATATTAACATTTCGGCGTTTTTAGCTATTATTTGAGATCACTTTTCTAGGCATGAATTATTCAAAACTTTAAAATGGCCATAACTCCTTAAAAATTAACATTTCATCGTTTTTAGCTATTATTTGTGAGCACTTTTCTAGGCATGAATTATTCAAAACTTTAAAATGGCCATAACTCCTTAAAAATTAACATTTCAGCGTTTTTAGCTATTATTTGAGATCACTTTTCTAGGCATGAATTATTCAAAACTTTAAAATGGCCATAACTCCTTAAAAATTAACATTTCAGCGTTTTTAGCTATTATTTGAGATCACTTTTCTAGGCATGAATTATTCAAAACTTTAAAATGGCCATAACTCCTTAAATATTAACATTTCGGCGTTTTTAGCTATTATTTGAGATCACTTTTCTAGGCATGAATTATTCAAAACTTTAAAATGGCCATAACTCCTTAAAAATTAACATTTCATCGTTTTTAGCTATTATTTGTGAGCACTTTTCTAGGCATGAATTATTCAAAACTTTAAAATGGCCATAACTCCTTAAATATTAACATTTCGGCGTTTTTAGCTATTATTTGAGATCACTTTTCTAGGCATGAATTATTCAAAACTTTAAAATGGCCATAACTCCTTAAAAATTAACATTTCATCGTTTTTAGCTATTATTTGTGAGCACTTTTCTAGGCATGAATTATTGAAACTTTAAAATGGCCATAACTCCTTAAATATTAACATTTCGGCGTTTTTAGCTATTATTTGTGATCACTTTTCTAGGCATGAATTATTCAAAACTTTAAAATGGCAATAACTCCTTAAATATTAACATTTCTGCTTTTTAAGCTGTTATTTGTGATCACTTTTCTAGGCATGAATTATTGAAAACTTTAAAATGGTCATAACTCCTTAAATATTAACATTTCGGCGTTTTTAGCCGTTATTTGTGATCACTTTTCTAGGCATGAATTATTCAAAACTTTAAAATGGCCATAGCTCCTTAAATATTAACATTTCGGAGTTTTTAGCTATTATTTGTGATCACTTTTCTAGGCATGAATTATTCAAAACTTTAAAATGGCCATAACTCCTTAAATATTAACATTTCGGCGTTTTTAGCTATTATTTGTAATCACTTTTCTAGGCATGAATTATTCAAAACTTTAAAATGGCCATAACTCCTTAAATATTAACATTTCGGCGTTTTTAGCCGTTATTTGTGATCACTTTTCTAGGCATGAATTATTGAAAACTTTAAAATGACCATAACTCCTTAAATATTAACATTTCGGCGTTTTTAGCTATTATTTGTGATCACTTTTCTAGGCATGAATTATTTAAAACTTTAAAATGGCCATAACTCCTTAAATATTAACATTTCGGCCTTTTTAGCTATTATATGTGATCAATTTTCTAGGCATGAATTATTTAAAACTTTAAAATGGCCATAACTCCTTAAATATTAACATTTCGGCGTTTTTACCTATTATTTGTGATCACTTTTCTAGGCATGAATTATTGAAAACTTTAAAATGGCCATAACTCCTTAAATATTAACATTTCGGCGTTTTTAGCTATTATTTGTGATAACTTTTCTAGGCATGAATTATTCAAAACTTTAAAATGGCCATAACTCTTTAAATATTAACATTTCGGCGTTTTTAGCTATTATTTGTGATCACTTTTCCAGTCATGAATTACTCAAAACTTTAAAATGGCCATAACTCCTTAAATATTAACATTTCGGCGTTTTTAGCCGTTATTTGTGATCACTTTTCTAGGCATGAATTATTCAAATCTTTAAAATGGCCATAGCTCCTTAAATATTAACATTTCGGAGTTTTTAGCTATTATTTGTGATCACTTTTCTAGGCATGAATTATTCAAAACTTTAAAATGGCCATAACTCGTTAAATATTATTCAATATTGTTTTCAATATTCATAATAACTCCTTAAGCATTAACATTTCGGCGTTTTTAGCTATTATTTGTGATAACTTTTCTAGGCATGAATTATTCAAAACTTTAAAATGGCCATAACTCTTTAAATATTAACATTTCGGCGTTTTTAGCTATTATTTGTGATCACTTTTCCAGTCATGAATTATTCAAAACTTTAAAATGGCCATAACTCCTTAAATATTAACATTTCGGCGTTTTTAGCCGTTATTTGTGATCACTTTTCTAGGCATGAATTATTCAAAACTTTAAAATGGCCATAACTCCTTAAATATTAACATTTCGGCGTTTTTAGCTATCATTTGTGATCACTTTTCTAGGCATGAATTATTGAAAACTTAATAATGGCCATAACTCATTAAAAATTAACATTTCGGCGTTTTTATTTTGTGATCACTTTTCTAGGTATGAATTATTCAAAACTTTAAAATGGCCATAACTCCTTAAATATTAACATTTCGGCGTTTTTATCTATTATTTGTGATCACTTTTCTAGGCATGAATTGTTGAAAACTTTAAAATGGCCATAACTTCTTAAAAATTAACATTTCGGCGGTTTTAGCTATTATTTGTGATCACTTTTCTAGGCATGAATTATTGAAAACTCTAAAATGGCCATAACTCCTTAAATATTAACATTTCGGCGGTTTTAGCTATTATTTGTGATCACTTTTCTAGGCATGAATTATTCAAAACTTTAAAATGGCCATAACTCCTTAAATATTAACATTTCTGCTTTTTTGGCTATTATTTGTGTTCACTTTTCTAGGCATGACTTATTGAAAACTTTAAAATGGCCATAACTTCTTAAATATTAACATTTCGGCGTTTTTAGCTATTATTTGTGATCACTTTTCTAGGCATGAATTATTGAAAACTTTAAAATGGCCATAACTCCTTAAATATTAACATTTCGGCGTTTTAGCTATTATTTGTGATCACTTTTCTAGGCATGAATTATTGAAAACTTTAAAATGGCCATAACTCCTTAAATATTAACATTTCGGCGTTTTTAGCTATCATTTGTGATCACTTTTCTAGGCATGAATTATTGAAAACTTTAAAATGGCCATAACTCCTTAATCCTCCTGATCACTTTTCTAGGCATGAATTATTCAAAACTTTAAAATGGCCATAACTCCTTAAATATTAACATTTCGCCGTTTTTAGCTGTTATTTGTGATCATTTTTCTAGGCATGAATTGTTCAAAAGTTTAAAATGACCATAACTCCTTAAATATTAACATTTCGGCGTTTTTAGCTATTATTTGTGATCACTTTTCTAGGCATGAATTATTCAAAACTTTAAAATGGCCATAACTCCTTAATCCTCCTGATCACTTTTCTAGGCATGAATTATTCAAAACTTTAAAATGGCCATAACTCCTTAAATATTAACATTTCGGCGTTTTTAGCTATTATTTGTGATCACTTTTCTAGGCATGAATTATTGAAAACTTTAAAATGGCCATATCTCCTTAAATAATAACATTTCGGCGTTTTTAGCTATTATTTGTGATCACTTTTCTAGGCATGAATTATTCAAAACTTTAAATATTTAACAATTTATGAACCCCACAGGACTTCACCTTGCGGAACATATTAATGGAATCCTTGAGATTTTAATGTGTTTCATTCTTGCTAACATTAGCATATTTTACATTCATTTGATGTGAAATTAACAAAAAAAGGAGAGAGGAAAGAAGTCTTGATTACGAATTTTAAATTAATCCATTCCCAACCCCTACACTTATGCGCAAAAACACACACACACATACATCCGTACCTATACTTGCTAATACCTATACGCACACACAATATCCTTGCTTTGGAGTTAATGAAATCATCAGCAGTTTTTTTATTCCTCATCTTCTTCTGAGTGAGAAAGAGGAAAGTTCTGTTTCGATTACACGAAGAAAATAAAATGAATTTTTAATAAAATCTCGAGATGAGCGAGAAAAAAATCTCAAGTAAATGAGTTGAAATTGACGACAAGAAGGGTAGACAAAAAGAGAATTTGCATGGCACAAAGAACGTAACGGCAGAAGTAAAAAAAGAAAAAGACCAGAGAAAGTACATAATCATAACTTTCAATATTGCCCTGGATGCCTGGCTGGCTGGCTGGTTGGTTGACTCCTTTCTCTAAGAACCCACAAGTACTTTGTGATTAAAAAATGCGAAAAACTCATTGAGACTTAACGTCTCTGCAAGTTTACGAGCCTCCCACTCCTGCACCACCCCCTTCCCCACCCACGAATTTTCT
The DNA here is from genome assembly GCF_030504385.1 of Musca domestica. Lineage (NCBI taxonomy): Eukaryota > Metazoa > Arthropoda > Insecta > Diptera > Muscidae > Musca > Musca domestica. The sequence continues at coordinate 1,378,950 of NW_026712393.1, forward strand.
ATGTCCTTGTTTTTTCTCTGTTTCGTATCCTTTCGAATTTCCTTTTTGGTACTCCTCCTGATTTGCCGTTGCCAACCAACCAACCAGCCCGGCATCCAGCCACCATCATCAGCGCCAATGATGGTACTCCTTTCTTGCTTTCCCCGAAACTGGGTTTTATTTCTTGTCTTTTGAAGGCAACGAAAAAAATAACTGAATAATGTAAAAAACAGCTTTGTAAGATGTAAAGCAAGCAACCAAAAAAAAAAAACGAAGAAGAAAAAATGCCAACAAAGGAGAACACCAGAAAGGAATGAATACTTAACAAAAATTCTAAATTACAAACAACCCCTTTGCTTTGGCTCTAACTCTGTGCTGTTCTGCTGCGCTGTGTTAACGAACGAAAATTTCAGCTTTTCCTCTCCATCTCCCCCCTCTTGTCCTTGTGTTTCTCTTTTTTATTCTTTATCGCATTAAAATGTCAGGGAGATTGGTACTTTGCATATTCCTTTGTTACAAATGGAGGCAGAAGCGTAAAAAAGGCTTACAGGGTGAGTGGGTTGGAGGACTCGTGCAATACACTTTAATTAAAGCCATCTTTATTTTGTACATGGCTAATTAATTTAAGCTTGAATGGTTATGATGGTGAGATGAGTAGGGGTAACATTGTTTTTGCTTTCTTTGGCCTTGTAACAAGCAACACCAATTTCAGAAAAGTTAAAAAAATTTAATAAAATATTTTAATAATTGTCAAAGTTTTATTAAGTATTTTACCAAAGTCAGACATTTTTAAGATCTTGAAAAAACATCAATTCCTGCCGGGCCGAACTTTTTATACCCTCCACCTTAGGGTAATGGAAACATTAGAACCAATTATGACCCACTAATACCAATTTTTAGAAATATTCGTGGGAAATGTGGCAAAAATCATCAAAATTCCAAATATCGGGAGGTACCGCTATATAGGGATATACAAAAACGAGGACCTATACATACAATGTTTCGCCAACGGAGCTAGAACTCATTATGCTCAACAAATACCAATTTTTAGGCAAATTCATGAAAAAATGTGGCAAAAAAAACATCCAAATACCGAATCTCGGGAGGTACCGTTATATGGGGGCTATACCAAAGCGTGGACCCATACATACAATATTTCGCCACACAAACTAGGACCTATTATGACCTACAAATACCAATTTTGAGACAAATCCGTGAAAAAATGTGGCAAAAATAATCAAAATACCGAATATCGGGAGGAATGGGGTTTATACAAAAACGTGGACCGATATATCTCATTTTCAATACCAACCATCCTAGACACAATACAAATTGCTCTGCTAAATTTTGGCGTCAAAAAATGTGACCTATATCGTGATTTCAACAGACAGATAGACGGACATCGTTAAATCGGCTTAGAATTTTTTGCTGATTATGAATATATAAACATTATGGGGTCTACAACGAATATTTAGGGATGTTACAAACGGAATGACAAAGTTAATATACCCTCCTTTCCAAGGTAGAGGGTATAAAAATATGCGACAAGTGTAAAGACATATTATACGTTTATATTGAAAGGTAACCACAATAGGGCGGGGAAGTTCGCCCATTTAAAAACTTTAGAAATAATTCCAGTTAAGATTCCTTGGAATCAGTCCATTTTTATATACTGTGTCTTTGACAATATTATAGAAAAAAATTAACCCTCAAATGAGTCAATTAAAGGGAATTTCCCATTCCTTCAAACTATTCTACAAAATGGTTCGTCATGTTATCACATATGGAACATATGACTTAACCTGATAAAAATTTTCATCAACCACTTTTTATAGCCTCCACTATACATAGTATGGACGGTATATAAAGTTCGTCATTCCGTTTGTAACTTATCGAAATAATAATTTCAGACCAAACAAATTATATATATTCTTGAGCAGCATAAAATCCTAGGACGACTTAGCATTGTACGGTCCTCCGTCTGTCCATCTGTTGTAAACACGCTAGAATCGAAACGAATAAAGAAAGGAAGATACAATTTTGCACCGATCAATCTTCTGTCTGCAGGCAGGTCAAGTTGGAAGATGGACTATATCGGTCCATGATATCATATAGCCCCCATATACGGGACCCCTCAATATTCGATATTTTGATGATTGTAGCCACATTTTTCAATGAAATTGTCTGAAAATCCAAATCGTAGATCCCCCATATAATGGTGCCTCGCTATTTGTGGTATTTTTATGATTTTAGCTACATTTGTCAATTCGTTTAACCCACACATAGCGGTACCTCCCAATATTCGACATTTTGATGATTCATTATCCACCTGTGACAGAAAATTGTCCATGCAGGTCAATATCTTTGTATAACTTATATATGTATACCGGTACCTCCCTATATTCGGTATTTTGATGATTTTAGCTACATTATTCACAGGAATTTCGTATTTAAAGTATATTAAAGTTCCTTATGGATACTACAACCTATGACAAAAAATTGTCTATACAGGTCCACGACTTCGTATAGTCCATATATAATGTTACCTCGATTCATTCGGTATTATGATTATATAAGCGACATTATTTTCCGGAATTGCTTCAAATTTCGTATTTAAAGTTTGCAATGAGTTCTAGAGCCTTTGACAAAAAAATGTCATGCAGGTCCAGATCTTCATAATCCGCCCATATACCGGTACATCCCTACATTCGGTAGTTTGATGATTTTAGTGACTTTATTCACCGGAATTCTTTCAAGTTTCGAATTTGAAAATTAACTATGCAGGTCTCAACTCTCAAGCTTTTGTTATAAATTTTCATATTTTTAGTAGCCAATGACACATACAAATCATCTTCCCGAACAGTCAATACCAGTATATATTAGGTAACTTTTATAATTTTCGCATATATTCAGTGCGAATTTCCAAATGTCGTTAAACTCTAAATACCTAAAAACTTTCCTTATAACATAGTACTAAAGGGGTTCGCGTACATTTATGGTACAAAATTCTAGAAACCTAGCCTTACTACACACATTTATGTTAAGTGCGACCCTTGTGCTAAATTTTAAGGTTCTAGGGTCGGCGTGATTAGCGGTCCAATTTTGAGAAAGAAGTGATCCGGAATTACTCATTTCCGATTCCGATCTAGGTTTGATAAAGAAAAGCAAGATTATAAGATGAGCTCAGTTAGGGCCAAATCGAGAGTTATCATATTCACTGTTCTTGCCCCCAAAAAGTCAAAAGGAATTTTGAAAGTTTTATGGATTGACAAAGAAATCAAAAAGGCTAGTTTACACTTCATTTTAAAGTCACATATAAAAATGCATCACATTTAAATTTGACATATTACCAATAATTTTTAAACTAAAAACAAATTATACTATATAATATATGTATTGTGTATATATATATATATATATATATATATATATATATATATATATATATATATATATATATATATATATATATATATATATATATATATATATATATATATATCTATCTATAAAAGAGGAAAATGTTTGTATGTTTGTTTGTTTGTTTGTTTGTTTGTTTGTAATTTATGGACTCGAAAACCGCTGAATAGATTTTCCTGAAAATTTCCATATACTGCAACATCGCCTGAAAGTAACATAGGCTATATACATTTTTGAATTTCCACTTGGAACTGGAGATATAGCATCAGAATCGGAGGTACCTCCCAAAAATTTAGATTTTATATGCACATATCTATTGATTGGTTGAAGATACAGTCTCCAAATTTGGAATACGTAACGGAATTTGGAACAGAAATAAGTTTCCCAAATTATATTGAAATCGGTTCAGATTTGGATATAGCTCCCATATACATTTTCGGCCTATTTCATGTATTTGGTGGACCAAACACGACATGTATTTCCAATTTTAATGAAATTTAAAATAAGTAACGGAATTGGGAGCCAAAATGAATTTGTCAAATTAAATTGAAATCGGTTCAGATTTGGATATAGCTCCCATATATATTTTCGACCGATTTCATGTATTTGATGCACCATACACGCTATGAATCTCTAATTTCAATGAAATTTGGAATGTGTAGCGGAAATTAAAACAAATATACATTTGTCAAATTATATTAAAATCGATTCAGATTTGGATATAGCTCTCATATATATTTTCGACCGATTTCATGTATTTTATGCACCATACACGATATGTATGTTCGATTCCAAAGAAATTTGGAATATGTAACGGGATTTTGATTAGAAAATAAATTAGTCAATTTATATTAATATCGGTTCAGATTTGAATATAGCTCTCATATATATATTTTTCCGCCGATTTCACATATTTGATGCACAAAACACGATACGTATTTCCGATTCCAACAAAATACAAAAATAAATTTAACAAATTATATTCAAATACGCTCTGATGTGATTATAGCTCCCATATATATACTCAGCCGATTTCACATATTTGATGCACCCAAAGCGAGAGAGACAAAATCTGGCACCAGTAATTGCCAAATTATATTGAAATCAGTTAAGGTTTGGATATAGCTAACATATATATTTCGGCCGATTTCATACATATTATGCACCAAACACGATATATATGACCGATTCCAATGAAATTCAGAATGTGTGGCGGAATTTAGTTATAATAATAAATGTGATAAATTAATTGGAAATTAATTAAGATTTGGATATAGCTCCCATATATGTATTCTCGGCCGATTTCACATATTTGACGCACCAATTTCAATGAAATATGAAAGGTGTGGCGGAGTTTGGTGTAATAGTAATTTTTTTAAAATTATATTTAAATCGGATCAGATTGGGATATGATTTTAATAAGAACTATTGACCCAAAACGCCTTAGGCTAACACTAAAAAACAACACAACAATTTATTTGAAATACGCTTATTACGGCGAAGTATGTTGCTATCTCGAATTCACTAACTGCAATAGAAATGCCACTCTACTTAAAAAAAATGCAGTTTCCTGCACGCTTGGTACTTGCTATGAAATAAATAAATCCAAAGGACAAATGTATGCATGTCATGTTACTGCTTTTGTAGTGATTTTGTTTATTAACGCATTAAATTAGTGCAATATTTTTTTTTTAATTTTTAAATTTGTTTTCTTTATCCAACATATATTCGTAAATAAAATTTTGAATGCATATAAAATCAAAAGGGGTAGCGAAGCGCACCGGGTTCAGCTAGTATATATATATATATATATATATATATATATATATATTTCACTCAAACTATAAATGTATCATATTATACAATAATATTTCTTTTTAGTTTGAAATGAGCGCCTATAAGTAGGCTATAAACATATGACTCTAACATAATGTTTCAACTTATCTGATATGCCAGAAAGGCTCATTATGATATAGTCATATGTAAACTGCCATTTTCAAATTTATATTTATCATTTTACAGCATACCTTTAGGAGGTTTCCCAAAGAAGTATTTTTTAATATATTTATATAAAACTTTTGTATGTATTATAAGTACATTATGTAGACTTTTGATTGTATGAAATTTCTATAGTAAAACATTTCTGAAACATATAAAAATTGTTGAGAGCGCTAAAAAATATGCTATAAAATATGATCAAATTACTTTTTATACGAATTCTAACATGATATGTAAAGAAATGAATACGGTTATTGAATTGATTGAAAAGTTTATTCAAAATCTTCAAAGCATTTCCGTTTGAAATCAGTCGTCCTATTGGAGTCATATTGAATCCCAAAGTAGAATATACCTTAATAAGACTTTTTCTATACATAAGGCACATGGGCGCAACATTCTAGCAATTTTTGGATTCTTTAATATAAATTATTCGTTCATAAAGAATATTGAATGTAACATAATTATTTAGAGGGATGAGGCGGAATACTACTTCTATTTCATGGTGAAAGGTCTATAAATACCGAATACTGTGGACTTTTTGCTCTTATTACAGCATACAAATTGGCCCACTAGGATGGTATAAATTTTATGCATTAAGTACATATGTAAAAAAATAGTAATATAGACTGAGTAATCCACCTAATGGTCACCCCATAAATTTTATTAAATATAACACAAGCCAAACTCCTAACATGTAATTATCATTTATGCGCTTATTATTTCCACTTAAAATACTTTTTCGGAACCACAGATTCAACATTGGCCATTTAGGCACTACAACCTTCATCGAATTAGATTGTAAAGGAGAAAGAGAAACCTTTTAGGATATCCTTTTAAATCTTACATCCATTCAACCATCCATCCATCCATCAGTCAAACACATAGTGCAAATTAAATTATTGGACATACAACCATTACAGTTATCAACTCTACTTCATAATTTATAAATGGTCAGTGTGTTAAAGTATGACGCACTTACACACGTATGTATTTATGTACAAACACACATACACACACATCCAGCGTAATTGTGTAAATCCAGCATGTGTGTAACCATTCATTAAAAGGCAGAAAAAGAGAAAAGCCGCCTAAAAGAACACAAATGTGTATGATGAAAGGAATCTTGGAAAATATTGATGGATAATGAGGACTAAAAGGCATGATACGAGGGATGGTCAATAATATTATAAATATATAAATTCGTTACAATAGCATCATTCAATTATTCTATTAGAAATACAGCGAGAACAGTAGCGAGCTGATGAAGACAATTTGAGACAAGAAGGACTTATAGTTTTACTATAATTCTTTACAACAAGTTAGAAAATATTAGTCGGTTGCCGATAGATATATACCAAAGCCATGGCTATATCCATATCTGGAAATGTTAGAAAATAAATTTACTTTTAATATCCATCCATAAAAACTTAAAAAAAAAATCCAAAATAAATCTATGATTTTTTTTTTAATATCTTGGATGAAATCCACTTTTTAAACTTCACTTCTTTATAACTATTCCAAAAAAAAACAAGAATCTTTATCAAAAGGTCCTTTATTAAAAATTGGGCCTTTTATGAAAGTACCAAACAGATAGAATTGGTTAAAACTCCAGGATTTTTTTTCAGAAAATCCTTAATAAAAATCCAAAAATTCTAAGGTCCTTGTTACAAATCAAGGATTTTTTTTGTAATTAGTTTGTTTTTCAATCAATTGAAACGATTTGTTCGCTAATTTTCATAAACTCAACTAGTATATCCTTATTGATCCTCTTTCTATCTTTGTAGAAGCAAGCAGCTTGAGTACTTTATTAAAGTCTTTCACAATCATAGATTCCCAGTTAAAAATTTTGATTTTAGATTTTTCCGAGATTTCTAATTATTTTTTTAGAACTTTGGAAAATTTTCTAAATTTCTTCCAGATATTTTCAAAACTTTTTTTTATAGAATCTCTGCTCATTTTCCTTCGTTTTTACTGAATATCTATCTAAATTTCTCTCCGGATTTTCAATGAAATTTCTTTCAAATTCGAAGAGACCGTCTGGAAACTCTATATATTTTTTTTAGAAATTTCTTAGAAAAACTTTCCGATTTCCGTCAAAATGTTCACACAAATATTGTATCGACAACAAAAGGAATTCGAAATTATATTCGACAATTTCAACAGACATTCGGATCGAATTCGGAACAAAAAGTTAGCTGAGTTTTGCAAGAGTACTTATTAAGGTTTCTCGCAAACGTAGCGTTGCTTATCCTTGTAGACTGGCACTCTCTCATGGGTCCTGCTTGAGTACTTATTTCTCGCATAAAATTCATCCGGTAGTCTTGCATGAATCATCCAGTGTCTTGGGGACCAACCCCCTGTTTCCCTGTCCCATGTCTCTGGTACTTATCCACGACTCGAGTCGAAAAACCATTGCTAATTCCGGTCCGAAGATTACAAAATGGAATCCCTTTCTGTCGCAAAAGAATTAAATATATGTAGGAATCATTGGACCCTGGAGATCAACTCTACCAAGGGGAAACCTGTCGATACAGACGAATTCACCAATGGACCCTGGAGATCTACTCTACCAAGGGGAAACCTGCCGATACAGACAAATTCACGATTTTTGTCGGAAGGTCCTGATAAAATCAACTATTTTTTAGAAGAGGGTTTCCGAAAAATTCTGCTAAGAATTGCAAGAATTTAGAAAGAAGATCCATGCTAAAAATCGCGATTTATTTTAGAAAGTCCTGGTTTTTTTTAAATCATTTATTACTTCTCTTATCAAGATTTTATTAATAAACCCTCCATTTCTCGTTAGAACATAAAAAAAACACGATTTACTTCTGAGGATCCCTGCAATTTAATACACGATTTTTTTTAAATGTCCTTGACAAAATTTTTCTGAACCGCTACATTTTGACAAAAGATCATTCAAAATGTATAAAAATCTGAGATTTTTTGGGAAGGTCCTTGAAATAATCTTGTGCAGATTCTTAATATTTTCGTTAAAAGATCAACTATATTTTTCAGAAAGTCCTTAAAAAATTTAAAAAAAAATGTAAAGTTCCACAGCTTCTTTTAATATGTCCTTGGACATTTTTTAAATAAGTCGCGATTGTTTAAAGATCTTATAAAATATTGTTTTAAAAACAGCACAGCCCCTGGCCAGATACACTTTCAAACTACACTGTCTTTAAAGAAATTTTATGATGTTCAAATTTTACCAAAATCAGGGAATTGTGTGGAAATTAATGTTTATTTATAATAATAATAATTATTATATAAATTGGTATTGTTTCTTCAGATTCTATAGATAAAAAATGAAAGACTATATTTCCCAAAAAATATTTTTTTATCAAAGTTTTATCAAATTCTTTCCATCACAACCCTCGTGTCAACCAGTCACCACGGTGAACACATATATATGGTCTCATATGACACAGTGGCCTGCTTGCAATGATAATAATAATCCAATTACGGCTAACATAAGACTTGTACATCAAAGATGTACTCCTTCCATAGCTGGTGGTACTCTATCTTATCTACAATTTAATAATAATTCTTGATAAATTCTTAGAAAGGACTAAAAACTCTTCTAGAATCAAAGCTACAAATTTCATTATCACTCATTAAGCCTAATGGAACATCTACACTAAGTGGGTCAGTTTTTAGAATTAAATAAAATCCCAAAAAACCTCAATACTGACCTAGTCCAAATCAATTTCTAATCAATATCGTGACATATTTAACCAAAAAAAAACACACACACACAAATACCACACAATAACACATGTCCTGCCCCACCACACATGAACAACCCTTTATTGTTCCACCCCCCTAACATGTGTACGTGTGTGACCACTTTTGCGTTGCCGTAGAAAAAAATGCGCAAGGTCGTATGCAAAATAACCATAAAAAACTCTTAAAGCCACAAATCATCAAACAATGGTTTCCTTTGTCATGGACTGACTGACTGCCTGTGTTTGGCGTGTGTGAGCCTGTTTACATGGGAGTCTGTTGTTCCGACCATCAACAGTTGGTCCAATTACAAAAGACCAGTTACCAAATAAACATCCACATCCGCAACCCACAAGCACATTCAACGTCACATACATATGTGAGCGTGTGTGCTTATGGGTGGTTATATTCACATTCACTTTCACATATGCAAAATTCCCCTGAGAGTCATTTGCTTGGGTAAATCATCCACCCAGTTACGGAACAGTGGTTTGCAGAGAAATTGAAGTAAAATCTTAAAAAATTAAAGATAATGACAAGTTTTTCTATGTCGATTTAACGATGATCGTCCACCACTCTAGCTACCGAACGCATTGAAGTAGTTTGTCTGCAGGACTTTTTGTATTGAAAATGTGCTATATCGATCCACGTTTAGGTATCGAGTCCATAGAACTCTACTTCCCTATATTCGATATTTGGACGATTTTGATGACATCAGTCACCGTAAATGTTTCAAATTTCGTAATGATAGTTCGTAATGTGTACTACAGCCTGTGACGGAAAATTGAATATGCAGATTTACCTCTTGGTATAGACCCCAAAATAAGGGTTACTCATTATATTCGGCATTTTTAAGATTGTACCTCAATATTTAACGGTTTTTATTTTTTATTTATTTACTTTACATGGTGAAGGGTATTCAAAATTCTACGAGGCCAAACTTACTGCTTTATTTTTTTTTTTAAATTTCCAAATTTTTTCCCATGATGGAGGGTATTTACAGGTGGGCCCGGCAAAACTTATAAATAAGCAGTATACTACTTTTTTCTTGTTTTGTTTTTTTTTTTCTAATGTTTTGTGATATTTTTTGTTATATTTTATATCGCTTGAAATACCAGCTCAAATAGGACAGATTTTGGAGAAAATCAGCTCAGATATAGCTATAGCTCCAAAATATATGCTTCAATCTAAGGGTTGAAATACACAAATGCTTCCGTCAAAATTCCTTTTGGTTTTAAATTACATGATATATGATCTACTTTACATAAAACCCTCATATACAGGGTGATATGAAAAAACTGCAACCAAATTCAGACTGCTGTCATTTCTAATCCACCCGTCCGACAGCTGGTAAAATTATTCCACTGACAAGCCTATTGTATGCTTGTAAACAATATAATGAGCTGTAATGAGCATTTTTGTGAGAATTTTCTAGAAAAAAATTAGTTATGGAATTCAAGCGTGATCGTGTGATTTATTTATATTTGGCGGGAAAACAACAAGTGGCTATAGTTAGAGCACTCCAGCATTTAAATGTGAATAAATCTTTTGTGTCGCAGTGGCCGAAAAAATAGACTCAAAAGAGCTAAAGAGTTGCTTCGCTTGGCCGAAAGTGGTGAACTGCCGAATCTGGTTTTTTCCGATGAGAAAATATTCGTTGTCCAGAAGTTTGTAAACAAACGAAATGATCGTGTTTACTCGCCAAAGAGGTCATCTGAAAATATGCACCTTCGGTTGGCCACCAGAACTCAAGCGCCGGCCATGATGACGTTATGCGCCGCCATAACAGGCGATGGTCGCTCTCCACTCGTATTAATCGACCGTGGCATCAGAATAAATGCCGAATATTATCGCGAAAATATTCTGGAGAGTGTAATAAATCCTTGGGTACGCAAACATTTTGGCCGCAGATCTTTGACATTCCAACAGGACTCAGAACCCTCGCACTCAGCACCCGCCACCCAAGAATGGTTACAAAATAAGGTTCCTCGCTTCATTTCCAGCGCACAATGGCCACCAAAATCTTCGGATACCAAGCCGTTGGACTATTGTATCTGGAGTATTTTGGAAAGGAGGGTTGGCACTAAAAAATACCAGAGTGTCCATCACCTCAAGCAAGCGCTTTGCCGGAAATGGACCAAAATACCGCAAAGCAACATTCGGGCAGCGTCTGACGGTCTCATTGACCGTTTGAAGGCCATAATTCGTGCCAAAGGTGACCAATTCGAACAAATCTAAACTTATTTTACAATGTTATGCTTTTTCCGACATTTTTATACCCTCCACCTTGGAAAGGTGGTTGTAACATCCCTAAATATTCGTCGTCGACCCCATAATGTATATATATATATATTCATAATCAGCATTAATTTCTAAGTCGATTTAACGATGTCTGTCTGTTGAAATCACGATACAGCCCACGTTGTTTCACGTAGAGCATCAAAATTTAGTAGAACGATTGTGTCTAGGACGGCTGGTATTGAAATGAGATATATCGGTTCACGTTCTGGTATAGTCCGCACATAACGGTATCTCCCAATATTCGGTATTTTGATGATTTTTGTCAAGTTTTTTCACGGATTTATCTTCAAATTGGTATTTGTTGGTTCTAGCTCCGGTGGGGAAACATTGTATGTACCACGGTTTGGTATAGCTCCCATATAGCGGTACCTCCCGATATTCGGTATTTTGATGATTTTTGCCACATTTTTTCATGGATTTATCTGAAAATTGGTATTTGTGGGTCAAATGTTTCCTTTACCCTAAGGAATTAAAAGTTCTACCCGGTCGAACTTAATGTTTTTTTTACCCTCCACCATAGTATGGAGGGTATATAAGCTTGTCATTCCGTTTGTAACACCTAGAAATATACCGTTTAGACCCCACAAAGTGTATATTCTTGATCAGCATAAAATTCTATGTCGATTTAGCGATGTCCGTCCATCTGTCCGTCTGTGGAAATCACTCTCGCTTCCGAACGAAATGAAGTAAGTTGATAAAACTTACCCAAATGTGTATTATGTCTGCAGGACTTTTGGTATTGAAAATGAGCCGCATAGGTCCCATCTTCGTATAGCCTCCATATAACGGTACCCCCCGATATTCGGTCTTTGTTCATTTTAGCCACATTATTTGATGTGGCCACATATTTGATGTGTGGAATTGTTTCAAACTTGGTATTTAAAGTTTGGTATTTTAAGTTCGTAATGAAAACTACATCCTATGACAGAAAATGTTCTGTGCAGGTCCACGTCTTCGTATAGCCCCCATATAACGGTACCTCCCGATATTCGGTATTTTGATGGTTTCAGCGACACTATTTAAAGGAATTATTTCAAATTTTGCATTTGAAGTTCGTAATGAATACTAAAGCCTATGGCAGAAAATTGTCTGTGCAGGTCCACGTTTTATAACCCCCATGGTACCTCCCTATATTCGGTATTTTGATGATTTTCTAAACAGATTTTTTTCAAGTTTTGCATTTGAATATTGTAATAGCTTATGACAAAAGTTGTCTATGCAAGTCCACGTCGTCGTATAGACCCTAATATATGGATACTTTCGGTATTTTTAAGATTTTAACAGAATTTTTAACGGATTTTATTTTTTTAAAAATTTGGCAAATTTGAACCAAATGGTGGAGGGTATTCAAAGTTCGCCCAGGTCGAACTTACAGCTTTTACTTGTTTTTATCTCACTCTGTATATAAACTTTATAGGGTCTTAAAGAATAACACACAGAATAACGATCCAAATAATGTATGGTAATTGGTATAAAAAATGTACTATACAAACTACTGTTCGCAATGTCACAACCCATTTCACATATGAATATGTTGTTGATGTGATATAAATCATGACTATTAACCCATTAAAGCTATTTTCCCCGTTACCAACAAAACACACACACAACACAAAACGCTCAACAATAGAAGGGAGAATGGGTAGCAGATACGTACATTGGAAAACCCGCAGCAAATTTTAAATGATGAGAATGACGATTTTCACATATGCAAAATATTTTTGCAAATCAAGCGTTTAACCAACATTTATACACAGACACATATACATGCGTAGTTGGCATGTATGCATGTATGCACTTACACCATTCGAAAGGAACACTGAATGACACCACGGAAGGATTAGTGGCAGTGAAGGTTAAACCACTTTTACAACATTGCCATTTGGCTGAGTAGAGATGAAGAAAAGGGGGAACGATTGCCACCCCTCATGGTTTTATGGTGGCACATTTTCCATAGAAAAGTGATTTTTCCGGGGTGTTGTTGTTGTTGTTGTCGGCGCTGTGTCACTTGTATGTTAATATTATTTTTATTAGTTTTGATGGAACAATCATTTTCGCCAAACGGGAAAACAAATGAAAAGCAAGTAGCGAAAATTTGCAACATATATTGCCAGTTTTGTTGTTATTGATGATATGTGTGTGTGCTTTTAGGCCTCAGGGGATCTGCTTTTTGTACTCCGTCCCCCTTCTCTTGGCATGACTGACGATGTTAGGAATCACTTTAAAATATTTCCCATTTTAAATTGTTGTTTGGTGTTTTTTTGTTTGAGAAAAATGAAAATTCGTGTGAAATTGTTGAAATTTTGTGGTAGATTTGCGTGAATGTGGGACATTAGAATAGGGTGTACGATTCGTGAGTGGGGGGAGGGATGTGTGTGGATATTGTCATGTTTACATTACTACATTTCTAAAGGATTCTTCTTCACAACAAACAAATTTTATTGTTGGGTATGCAAATACAAATGTATTTGTTTGTGTGTGTGTGACTACGTGCGTGCATGGGCTCACAAAGAGTTGGCTTTGACTTGTAAAAGGGATACGGAAGTTTGCAATTGTATTATGATCCTAAACATGATGTGTGTTTGTCATATTCTTTTTTTTTTTCCTTCTTCACTACTATTATTTGTGCCAAGTTGTCTGTGTCAAGTGTAATGTTATCGTAATCATTGCTTTGTTAACGCTGAATACATTTCTGGTATTTCGAGGATGAGGCTCGTTCAGGATATTTACATTTACATGTGTGTAAATATTATCGATTCTTGTCTGTCTACATCTCATGGCCCACCCACCCATCCGAACATGTGCGTTAGTAATGTTATGTTGGAGTTGGGGGGAGTTAGACATGGGGTTATTTGCATGTGTAGAAGTTGAAAGGATATTATATTTGTTATATTTGTTATGGGATTTGGGTATCCGTTTTGTTACTTACTTTTCCTTTCAGTTTTTCTAGCAAAAAAAAATATATATATTTACGACTTAAGCGACATGTGGCGAATTTGGTACCGGGTGGGACGGTAAATTATTTTGCCGTGAGAAATTTTTATTCTCCAATCTATTACATACTATTAGGTAAGTAAAGATTGCGATTAGCAACATTTCCCAAAAAAAATCGATTTTAAGGACTCCACCTTACTATGAGGGTATATTAACTATGTCACGTTCTTTGCAACTCCTCAAAAAAAAAAAAAAAAAAAAAAAAAAAAAAAAAAAACAGTAAAGAAAGTTCTAAAGTCGGGCGGGACCGATTTTATGATACCCTACACCACTTTGCTAGTTTAGTTGAGCTCCACATAGCTTTTAAAAGTTTTTATGGGAAAATTCAATCATACACCCTATGATTATAATTATAATTTAAAATTCAAAGGATTAAATATGCCGAAGCATTTGTATCTTTTAAATTCGGACTTGTATTGCCCATTTGGTGCAAAATTAATTTGAAATTAGATAAAGGTATATATGGTAGCTATATCCAAATCTGAACCGATCTCGATAAAATTTGGCTAAGATATTTTTTAAGCTGTATTTGATATATTTCCCTGAATATCGTTGTTACGAAGTGCATATTACGGCAGTAGGTAACAAATACAACAAATCGGATGAACAATATATATGGGAGCTATAACTATATCTGAACCGATCTTCACCAAATTTGGCATACTACCTTCTAGACTTAATTCGGTCGTATGTGCCAAATTCCATCCCATTTGGACAAATATTAGACGTTTGGTGCCCAATAAATGGTACATCGGACGAAGTTATATATGGGAGCTATATCCAAATCTGAACCGATCTCGATAAAATTTAGCAAAGGTATTCTGAGCTGCATTTGATATATTTCCCCAAATATTGTTGTTACAGAGTGCATATTACGGCTGCGGAGGACAAAAAAAAAGAAATCGGATGAACAATATATATGGGAGCTATAGCTATATCTGAACCGATTTCGATCAAATTTGGCATACTTATTTTCAGGCCTAATTTGGTTGTATGTGCAAAATTCCATACTATTCGGGCTGATATTACACGTTTGGTGCACAATAAAAGGCAAATCGGACGAAGATATATATGGGAGCTATATCTAAATTTTTACCGATTATCTCCAATTTCAATAGGGTTCGTCCTTGGGCCAAACAAATGTTGTTTGCAAAATTTCATCTCAATCGGATAATAAATGCGACCTGCATTTTGTACACAAGAATACATGGACAGACGGACGGACGGACAGACGGACTGACATGCATAAATCAACTCAGAAAGTGATTCTATGCAGATCATCAAAAGGAACTATGGGTCTATCTCGTTTCCTTTTGCCTGTTACAAACAAATGCACAAAGACATAATACCCTGACCACCTTGTGGTGTAGGGTATAAAAAAAACATTTAAGACCACATAACGACACCTCTCTATAAACCACAAAGTATATTTTCTTAAGCAACCTACAATTCTATGTCAATCTAGCTTGGCCGTCCGTTTCTCTAATATACTTTAGGTCCTTGGATTTGTTATACCCCTCCCCCATACATAGTATGGAGGGCATATTATGTTCGCCATCCGTTTTGTAGCTCATCGAAATAATAAGTTTAGACCTAACAAAGTATATATATTCTAATCAGCGTAAAATACTAATTTATCCCTTTTCGTCCGTCTATCCGTCTGTTGTAATCACGCTAGAGTCAAAACGGATTAAGACATGATGCTAACATTTTGCACAAATCAGTATTTTGTGTGCAGGCAGGACACATTCGAAGATGGGATATATCGGTCCAGGATATCGTATAGGCTCCATATAACCGGTATGGAACTTTATGAAATTCTACACAAGGAGTTTTTTTAACGGTAACTCCTGATAATCGCTATTTTGATTATTATAGCCATATTTATCAATAGAAATGTCTGAAAATCCACACAAGGCGTTCCTTCTAATTTCCAAGGAGTTCCTCTTTAAGAGAATTGTCTACAGGTCCTATAACGGTACCTCCCGATATTGGTATTTTTATGATTTTTGCAAAATTTTTCGATGGAATTGTCTCAAAATCCACACCAGCAAAATCCGCAGCAGTTATTTCTGAGTTCTTTATCCCCTGGAAGAGAATTGTCTATATACGTCCACGATATCGTATAGGCCCCATATAACGGTACCCCCCGATATTCGGTATTTTCATGATTTAGCGACATTTTTGTATTTATCCGGTATTTTGATAATATTAGCAACAACAACCGAAATTGTTTCAAATTTGATATTATTCCACGGATATATTCAAATTTCGTATTTCAAGTTCGGAATCGATAATACAGCCTATGGCCAAACATATTTATGCAGGAAAACGTATTCGTATATCCCCCATATTGAAGTGGTATTTTTCGACAGTTTTTTTTTTTTTTGTTTTTCTTTGAAATTGTTCAAGATCCTTCAAAATGGTAAATGGAAAACCACAAGTGGCTATCGGTAGAGCACTCCAGCATTTAAATGTGAATAAATCGTTTGTGTTTCATACAATCGCTCGTTACCCGCGATACTGGTAGCGTAGCCCGACGTCAAGAAATTGGACGGAAGAAAACAGCAACATCAGCAGAAATAATTCGAAAAGTAAAAAAACGACTTGATCAAAACCCCCGTCGCAGTGGCCGAAAAATGGCTCGTGAGCGGTACATTCGCCATATTCCATTCGGCAAATATTAAAAATGAGCTCGGGGTAAAGCCATCGATCGATTCCAAAAAGTGCAAGAACTTACAAGGTAATAGAAATAAAATAGTCTCAAAAGAGC